>NC_136507.1:33449242-33464242 GCF_053919585.1 Euprymna scolopes | reverse complement strand
AAGCAACGTTGAAAATGGTCAGTACTAAATGGGTGACCCTATCTCGGCATTGTTTCCAGTCATCCTGGATGTCTCCTTGCCACTGGACTCAAGCAGTGCCGATTCAGGAGACATGTGGTTGTGAATTGCGCAACCCTTGCTTCACAATTACAGGTACAGCTGCCCCTACAGGGGGGTATCTAATGACTTTCGAGACTGATAGAGCTATAGTGTGGTTGTGGATTGCGCAACTCTTGCCTCACAATTATACGCGCAGCTGCCCTTACAAGAGTGTCTATTGTCTCTAGGGACTCCACGGGGGCATCGATGCATAAAAAAGAGAGACAATGATAGTTTATAAAAGTGAGCATTCAAATTTGTTTGCTTTTCTGCTTTTTTTTTTTTTTGTAATTGTCCTTGTTTTATCGTTATTTCCATGGCAGGTGCTCGTCTGAACTCCAATCTCTGGTCCACCCCTCGCCAATCTTTCACGAAAAACACCCGTCTAGCTGAATCCACTGTGAAAAATTTCCCCCACTCTATATCTGTGCCTAAATCAAAACGCGGATTCCATGAACAAAGCTTCTTCCTTAGAACTGCACGCCTGTGGAACTCTGTTCCGTCTGCCTGCTTCCCACCGGACTACAACTTGGATGTCTTCAAGTCCAATGTTAACAAATTCCTAATGAACCGCCCCCTTAAGTAACCATTTCAGCAAATCTCCTCACTAACGTAATGTACTTGCAATAACCCTTATCCCTGAGTGGCTTCCGGGCCTTGATAAGTGGTGATCACTGTGTAAAAAAAAAAAAAAATGCTAGAAGAGTTATTGTGATTGGGTCAAGTTGTTTAATTAAGACTTTATTTCTACGACATATACATGTTCGTTTAATGATTTACTGCTTAGTTTTAATTCATTTTTAATTCCTAACAATTAATTAAGATTGCATTTATAACATAAACTTGTAATTCTTACAACCTATACAAAAATTGATTAATATAAGATTAAAATGTGAACATATTTAAACTCTATATCTATTTCTCTGAAACTGAAACTACGAGGTGCCTTCAATATGTTTAACTTATTTTTGATTCAAAAAAGATGGTCCAAAAGCAGTCTGAAGCATTCCATACGTTTCTGTGACATTTTTCCAAGTTTAAAACAGAATTTTATAACATATCGTTCTCATTTACTCATGACCAGATTCGAGTTTTTGAAATTGACAAGCTATGACAATCAGGCTTTAGTAGGATGTATTCAAATTTCTGCTGTAGCTGTTCATTTGAACCTGAAATCGTAAAAATTGGTCAGTCATCTCATAAGATGCATAGCAATAACGTACTAATTAATGGTCTACAATTTTAAAAGCCTGTACAAAAAAAAAGTCTGGAAACTTATTTAAGGCACCTCGTATACAATTACTTGTATATTTAAAGCCTGTATTTTACTTTTTATTTTCAACTAGCAAATCTCCCGTTGTTGCTTGGTTAAAATACGCTTAAATATATTTTAATTTATGCAGATTTCGTATTTACTATTATAGAGCCAATATTTTGTCGATTATTATATTGCATCTGTTATATAGTAGTAATTTCAAAAGTAAATATATATATATATATAGAGAGAGAGAGAGAGAGACAGAGAGATAGATAGATAGATAGATAGATTAAGGTATATATATAGGTAGATATGTATACATATATATAAAGATAAATATATATAAAATATATATAAAAATATATATAAAGATATAGTAAGTTATAAAATATATATGGCAATTAAGCTAAGCTACACAGAATATTCCGCGTTTCATCCACGCTAGGATTCATCAGGCTTATATATATATATATATATATATATATATATATATATATATATATATATAGAGAGAGAGAGAGAGAGAGAGAGAGAGAGAGATAGATAGATAGATAGATAGATAGATAGATATACATATATATATATATGTATAGATATAGATAGAGAGAGAGATAGAGATATATTTATAGATATATATATAGATATATATATAGAGATATATATATACATGTATGTATGACTATAGATATATACATATAGATATCTTTAGATATATAGAGATATAAAGATAGATAGATATTCATATATATATATATATATATATATATGTATATATACATATGACTGCTGCAGTATTAGCTAGAATCGAAGCCAAAACAGTTACCTATATAGCAGCGTTCACTATAATCCCACCTAACGACACATGGGTATCAAAACTTTACAAATTAACGCAGTTGAACATATAAATGTATATTTGCGCATGCGTAGAAGATGCACATTAAATTGACTTCCACTTCCAATTCTTCAATTTTAATAACTAAATCAAAATAAAACAAGGTCACTTTATATACACACTAGCATGCATATTTCGTATTTATTATTATTATTATTATTATTATTATTATTATTATTATTATTATTATTATTATAGAACCTATTCTCTATTATATTTAGTGGGGCAGATTGTTGAAACAATCTTTCACTTGGTGCTTGTATCACTAAGTGAAAGATTCTCATAGAATCTTGAGATAATCTACCTCACTAATTGTATATATAATAGATAGATAGATAGACAGACAGACAGGCAGGCAGACACACAGACAGATAGATAGATAGATAGATAGATAGATAGATAGATAGATAGATACGCGTGCGCTAGGACGTTTACATCCTTAATGCTACACAATTATGCACCATGTAAAAATATACATAAATAGAAATGTGCGTAATAATCAAATGAAACTAATCATCCAATAAGAAACCATAAATATGAATAATTAATTAATTAAAGTTCGTTTTTCAAAGGAATATGCAAATTAGTTAACCTTTGTTAAGTCGCTCGCATATCCATGACTGCGTATAGTAAGAAGTTCGTTTAAATAAAGTTTAAATAGAAAAAGTAACCTTTGATTACCCATGTCAGTGCCACAAAAATCTCAACTTTATATGGGTACTAGCAGGCCGCCAGGCGTTGCTCGGTCGTAAGATACGCTTAAATATGATATTTTAATTCGTACAGATTACGTATTTATAGAGACAATTCTCTATCGAGTATTATATTGAATCTAATATATAGTAGTGAGATCAAAACTAAGAAACTATATATATATGATTTGGATGCCATCAGCTAGAATCGAAACAAAAACATACGACTCTCCACCCTCATTCCTTAGCCTCTGAGCCATGCATATATATATATATATATATATATATATATATATGTATATATATATGTGTGTGTGTGTGTGTGTGTGTGTGTGTGTGTGTGTGTGTGTGTGTGTGTGTGTGTGTGTGTGTGAATTCACCTGCCATCCCTTTTTTAATTGATAGAATCGCCCGATCGTCGAAGACAAGATGCAAGCAGGCAAGAAAGCAGACAAAGTCCACAGAGTTTTATTCTATATATATATATATATATATATATATATATATATATATATATATATATAGAGAGAGAGAGAGAGAGAGAGAGAGAGAGAGAGAGAGAGAGATTTGTTATCTATTCGTCTGAAGCCGAACCTATACTATCACTTTCAATTAGAAGCCGATATTCTACTATCTTTCAATGTTAATTTAAGAGTGGGTAATGTACTAGCCGTTAACATGAGACAATACTCCCAGGCATTACTTCTTCCTTTGGGACGTAGTGTAGTATCTGCTCGGTTGTCTTGAGACTTTCTTCCTAGGCATGACCTCCACATTTTTACGTCAACAATAAACTGTCAGAATCTGTTGTTAATTAACAAAGTCAACACTTGCATTATACATATAAGCAAAAGTATGACCATAGTCCCAGGCATTATTTCCTCCTTTAAGAGAGCAGCGTAGTATATGTGTATTCTTGTTTATACTTAGGTACGCGATTGTCGGAAGTATATTTTTTCGAGTTTATATAATTCAAAGTTTACAGCTTCATATTAATGGCGCCAATTTTCACTTCACACGTATTCTTTGACTTTTATTGAATATGGATAAACTAGTTAACCTTTGACCTGTTGGGTCATCGTTGGTACAATGAATATTATTGTATAATTTTGTGACCTGAACCGTAACTGTACCTTCCTTTAGTTAATACTTCAAATGGCTAGAAAAGAGACAACACCTTCATAATCATCAATCTGCGCCAGCTTAAGGTCAAGAATAAATATGTTTTTCTATATTTTATACATTATTCATGCGAGGAAACGCCGATCAGTAAAATACTAAATTGTGTGTTTGTTTTTTGTTTTTTTGTTTTGGATTTTTAGTAGGACATACAAACATACAAAACAACTATACCCAGTGAACCAACTGCAGGAGATTCAAACACTTTCATTTAAAGGGAAAGTTAAAATCTTTAAAAATATATTGTAGTTGGAATGTATGAGATAAAAAGTGAATGTCTGGCATCCGGTAGGATACTACATCCTCAGCTGGAACACAATGATAAGAAACCGATAAGACAAACTACAAGCATTTGCACACCCCTCGACGTAAATACTCCTGACGAACCCGACAAGCAGCAAAATCCCACCCCTTCACAGTAGAGATCCCTAGATGTAAGAAAGCCTTCTATTCTAATAGTTTCTTCCCAGGAACTGCTGGACTTTGTAATTCATTTCCTGGTTCCTGCTTTCCCAACTGTACTGACATGCAGAAGTTCAAGTGTAATGTGAACAGACATCTTGCAGCTCAACTCCCTACATGGCATCCCTGCAATTTATGTCCCTGACAGTAGCCCCTTAAATCAAAGTTGCACTGTGCCTTGTTTAAGGTAAAAATGGAATTAAACTTTTTTTTTTAATTAAAAAAATTAAAAATTGAAAAGAAAGAAACAACCGCCAGTTATATAATAAACTAGCCTGAGTGCCCGGCGTTGCCCGGGTGTTTGGAGGTGTTTATTGAGCCAAAAAAAGGTGGTAGTATGCAGGCAGGCTCGAACCCATGACGCGAAGACGGAAAAGAAAGTGAAAAAAAAACTAACGTCTTACTGCTACTCCATGACGCGACTGGAAGTTCGGAATGTTGAAATTAAGTAAAGTCATTCCAACCGATACGATAATTTGCAAAAATGGCGACACAAAAAAAAAAAAGGAAAACGACTCACCCTGTAGAAAAGTGGCTATTTGAGGGTGAAGGAATCAATGTTTGTAGCCAATTTTCGATATTTGTCGTCCGAAGGGTTGAGCTTCAAAACGATACCAATCCCGTGAAAATCCGTCGCCTCTGTCAAAAGTTTTAGGCAGACATACAAACAAACATACATACATACATACATACATTTAAACAGATAGGTGACATTTATATAATAGATTTAATAACCGACAAATAAAATGTGAACTTCATCGGTTTCACCTGATTATATAACTCTGCTCACTGGTCCGGAACGATCAGTTCAGCATTAAAAGTAATTCAAAAACGTCTTATAATTGTAATATTCTAAATTCACACGCCTCACGAATTAGACAAGCTTTTATAAAATTGCATTTCCTTTCGATGAGTAAACGTAGTCCAGTTACGCAATATTGCGTGACTAACTATATACCGCAGATTTTAAAAAAAGTGCATGTCTATCTGCCAATGGTCAGTTTCTATAGAATATTTCTCTGCTTTATTATTATGTTCATGGCAGATAGTCGACTGAATTGCAATCTATGCACCCCCTGTAAAACATACACAATGAATATTCATCTCTCTACAACTGCTATAAATAGTTTCCCCTTCGAATGCGCCTCTGTCATATCAAAGAACCTACTGGTGATTTTATGCGCCGGGACCTTCTGCTTGTGTGATGATAAAACTTCTTGAATGCACTTGTGATATTATTCCGTTTTTGTTTTAAGCCAAAATCGGACTGTACATTATTTAATTGGAGTTTTTCGATTATTGATTTTAAATACTTATCGGAGGCATACAAAACCAATCTAAGAACACCTCCAGACCCATAAAATTATCTCTGTCATCTAATTGGGGATGGGCGTGGGGAATTAAAACCCTAAATTGGGGAGTAAAATAATGGAAAGAGAGGAATGGCAATCAAAACAGAGCTTTTATGAAATCATGAATGCACTAGTTTCTTACTATTATATAAAAGGTGCGTGTATGTCTTTGTCGTGTATGCGTGTGTGTGCGTGCGTGCGTGTGTGTGTGTAAGAGAGTTAGTTTCCTATTGACTCTTAAACAACTGGGCCGATTGTTTTAATTTCACACAAATGTGCTTTATGCATCTGGTAGTGTTTTAGATAGGTTTTATCGTAATGTCTTCGATAAGTATCGATAACCGAAAAAATCTGATGAAAGAAAAACAGATTATTTGGACTAAAGTTAACGCCTTATACAGCCTAACATCACAAGTGCATTTGAGAAGTTTTTTTTTATCGCACAAGCAGAAAGGTTCGACATATAAAATCAACAGTAGGCTCTTTGATATGACAAGGGAATGTTCGAAACAAATGTTTTTGTTTAGAGCACAATTTAGCCATGATGCTTGACTTTCGCATTTTAAACTAAAATTCTAGTCATTATCACGGCACAAGTAAAAAGGCCCAGCATATAAAATCAACAGTAGGTTATGTTATATGACAGGAGCGCGTTCGAAATTAATGTTTCTGTTTAGAGCACAATTGAACCATGATACTTGATAACTTACGTTTTAAACTTAAATTCAAGCTATTATATAAAACTAATTGTATAAAATCGACAGTAAATTCTCTACATTGCAATGTAGACTAAAATGTATAGCGGACTAAGTGACTAACTGCAGGGAGAATTGAAAAATAGACTATTTTCCCGATTCCGGTGACAATAAAATATGGGAGGGTGAAACATTGATACTCATTTATTCCCGGGCGACGTCGGGTTTCACTGCTAGTTTAAAATAATTAATAATTGAACACTTAAACTAGACATAAACTGATCGAAACCAATGTGTTAGCTTAGTCTCTATTATTAAGTTTAGGCCATTAGACCTAAGAACATGAAAGTTGGCATGAATTAAGGTTGGTTGGTTGTTTTTGTTTTACGGCATATCAACCTTTTTCAGGTTATTTAATGCCGAATCTAGTTATTTTGAGGAACGATTTTTAATGGAGTATATATTTTTTAAAGTCAGATTCTATTTAACCCATAATTGGGACCCTAACAGGTACTACCACTCCGGGTCAGAGTGGACCTGGGAGCAATGGCAATTAAAGGGTGGCTCTACACTCCCCAAGGTTCGCAAGGTGGAGCCTCAACATCGGATATAGTTTTAGGTCATATCCAGGACCCAGGCATGAATTATCCTTTGCAAATAATAATTGTATTTAGTTGGGTTAAAGTAAAGTAAACCTCTAAGAAAACAAGCCCAGTGTCGTTGCCATGGACCTTTATGCTTACATTAATGTATAGGTCAATTTGACCTTAAGTGGTTTACATGTCCTTTTAGTGCGTTATTTAAAGTTTTCATTGCAATAAAATGTTTTATTGTAGATAGAAAAACATACTTCAATAATATCAATGTTGCGCGACTATCTTTAATGATATAAAAAAAAAGAAAATGAGTATGCTTATGTTTCTGTTTTTTATTTTAATAGAAATCGCTCGAGACAAGGTGTGACGCCACTTGATATAATAAATAGAAAAAAAAACAGAAAGAAAGTTTTACAAGCTTGCAATCATTAAAAGAAGCTACTGGAATGCGAAACTGTATTAGAATAAGTTGCTGTTGGGGACGCACCCCTACTGCCTGGAATAATGAACTATTCCATGACGTCACTTCTGTCCATGACGTCCCTTCCGGGTAACGAGAACCGTTTTACTAAGGGGGTCAGAGACAGATACACGGAGAGTATGGTCGTCACCACTAGTCCAACAATGAGCAAAGATATTGCTCAATTACGTTTTTTATGTATTTTTGTTAATACATATTTATTTAATTGTTATTGTCTTCCTCGTCGATTATTCAACAAGATATATATATATATATATATATATATATATATATATATATATATATATATATATATATATATATATATATATATATATATATATATATATATATAGTTTAGAGACATATAACTATATATAGTTTAGAGACATATTAATAAATAACACGGCCATTTTAACTGTCTCATAATGCGAGGTGCGCCTCCCGATCTTTGAGGCATTGTTAATCCACATTAATAAACCAACGATTAACCAGACTCACAACGAAACGGAGGGCACGCTCAAATGCTTTTGAGTATTTTAATGATTTTAAGCGATTTTAATCGTCTTTTAATCATCTTTTAATCGTCTTTTCATTTCATCTCGCTACTTTCATATTTCAATTTCATTTTTTTATTTTTTACTACTCGCCTGAGGATGACCAATGGAGGTCGAAAACGTTCGCGATTATGGAAATTTCTTTTTTCACTCGGAAAAAACGTTCGGAAAATGGTTCGACAAAAAGAAAAGGAGGATTACAAGAAAAACAAACAAGAGTTATTTGTACTAATTAATGAAACGTGCATATATATATATATATATATATATATATATATATACAATATTTATTCCGACACTATATATACATATTTAAAGATCGTACCAGTGGTTTCATTGCGCTGAATCAACCATTAGAGGTTGGAAAAAGTCAGCGCAAATTCATCAGCGACTTTGAAAAGGGTTCAGTTTTTCAAAGTCGCTAATGAATTGAAAAACTGAACCCTTTTCAAAGTCGCTACCAAACTCCTCTGCCAGTTTTTGGCCTATAGACATAAAACTTAATAGGTTATTCGAACCCATGCAAAACTGTATATTTTAGTTTTAGCCGGTGCAAAAGTGTGAAGATTAAACAACTAGAACTTTCCAAGTAAAGGTCGAACGATGGTATTACGAATATGTATGCGTAACATTATAGATATTGGTTCATGTTTTAATTATTAGACAAAGCAGCAAATATTTTTTTCATAGTTAAGGCAGTAACGTTAAAGGAAAAAATAAATCGTGAACTAAACGATTTGGTTTCAATTCACAGTGGTGGCGCACGGTTCATTTCTTTTTTTTTTTTTTTATCATTACTATATATCGGGCCCAATATAATAATAAATACGAAATCTACATTAATTAAAATGTCATATTTAAGCGTATTTTACAAGCGGGCAATGCCGGAATGACTGCTAGTATATATATATATATATATATATATATATATATATATATATATATATATATATATATACTCTCACACACACACACACACACACACACACACCTTATTAATATTTTTTTCAACCAAAATATTAAATTATTAAAATACCGGTAGTGTCCATATACCAATAAAATTATAGTCAAAATTAATTTATGTAACCTCCGACCTTCTTCAGGTGTATCTAGACAAATGTGAAAGGACGCTCTTATACTTTTTTTTTAAATAAAAGAACTATAGTCGTCAGAATTTAAATAATTCAATAAGAGTGTCGAGTATTTTATGTTTCCATATTTATTATATATATATATATATATATATATATATATATATATATATATATATATATATATAGACACATACATACACACACATATATATACACACACATGTATAAATATACACATACATATATATTCATATAAATAGCCGCACTGATAAGCTGTGAAACAGCGAAACAGCACTGTATGTGGATTACTATATATATATATATATATATATATATATATATATATATGTCGATGTCTCCGTTCATTCTCGAAAAACAAAAGATACTCTGTAGGGGCAGCTGCGTATATATTTGTGTAGCAAGAGTTGCGCAATCCTCACCCACACCTCTCCTGAATCGGCACTGCTTGAGGCCAGTGGTAAGGAGAAGTCCAGGATGACTGGAAACAATGCCGAGATTAGCGGAGAGCACATACAGCACCTGGAAGTCCTAAATGGTCACCCATGTTACTCAAATTCAGTAAACTGATGGGAACGGGTGTCTTAATCGTAATATATATATATATATATATATATATATATATATATATATATATATATATATATATAAATATATATATATATATTTATATATATATATATATATGTACCATATACTAATGCTGGGGTTGTCCGGTCGTAAAACACGCTTAAATATGATATTTTAATTAATCCAGATTCCGTATACATTATTACAGAGTCGGGATTTCAAAAGTTTAAGAAAAGTATTTGGGTGCCACTAGCTAGAATCGAAACCAAAAGCAAACTGTTGCATGCAAGCTGGTTACGTTACCACTGTACAAACATGACACGCATATGTACTGCTTAAAATAAAAAAAAATTAAAATTAACTAAATGGTTAACCCCTTAAAAATTAAAATTAACAAAATGGTTAGCCCCTTAAAAACTATATTAACCTGCTAAAGACTTATAAAAGAACGGCCCCTAAAAAATTCAATCATTTGAGGCACCTAGCGCCGCTCTGCTACTTTCAGTTTCGAAAAAGGTAGAGTTCGGAGATATAAAGACAGACAGACATATAGCGTTTATATATATATATATATATATATATATATATATATATATATATATATATGTATATATATATATATATATATATATATATAGGTTTGTGCAAAAATAATGTTTTTTGACGTTCAACTTAATACGAAAAGATGACATTATTTTGGCATCAACCTAATATATATATAAAATTATTTATTATTATTTAAAAAATCCTTCTCATAAATAAACTTTTTATTATTAAAACGATCTTTTTTATATAAATTCTGTATATTTAGAAGAAAATCAAGTTTAATGAATGGTTTTTATTTGGTTCCATATATGCAATATAATAATTCGTCAGGTTCCAAACATTTCTCCGGTGTTAATTTATTACTTTTTAAAAAGGTATCCATTGCAATATTTTTTCGTTTTAACAAGTCGGCAAAATTAAGTTTTTGCTGCAGTTAGTTAAGTTAGTCGCAATACGAAACAATGTTATAATGGCTACCATTGAAACGTAATAATTGACCAACTGAGAAAACTTGATGTTAGAGACTTGGAGAATTATTCCATTACATACTATATATAATATTATGTTTTTCATGAAAGACGGGGATTTTTTTTTTATTAAAGATGAAAGCATTAACCAATTTCTTTTCCATTTTTTATTCTTTTAATCTTTAGTAGTCATCTCTCAATGATTTTGAAATCCACAAAAAGTGATTGTTTTTCCTTGTCCTAACCAAGAATTTGTTTTGGCTTCTTATCTGACCTTAAACTGTCAAATGATAAAAATAAATAAACAATATTTTAATATTTTATTCCCATCACACAATAAAACATTACTTCAAAATTATTATAAAACTAGCAGTTCAGCCCGGCTTTGCTCAGGCCCTATGTACTGTTCATAATTTTATGTACATAGTACATATGTATATATATATATTAAAAAGTTTGACTCATATCCAGGTAACCGACATCTAAAATTTAAAGTGTTTAAACCCAAAATTTGTGGAGGAGTTTGGTAGAGTCTACAAATTTTCGCACAAAAATGAATTAAAAAGCTTGCTGCATGCCTGAATACGCTTTATGTAAAATTTCAAATGTTTAGACCAGAAATTGGCTGAGTAATTCGATAGAGACCGCAGAGGTCAATATATTTTAACGTTAGCCAAAATTTTGACCTCTTAACATTTATTGTTTTGGGGCTCAAATCAAATTAAAAAGTTTGATCTATGTCAAAGTAACCCACATCTAAAGTTTCAAATGTGTATACCCAAAATTGGCGGAGGAGTTTAGTAGAGTTCTCAAAGGTCAAATTTATAGCCGAGAACCGGTTACAAAGATTTTCCCAAATCTCAATAACCCTTATGTCAAATTTCGAGTCTGTATACTGAAAATTGACAGAGTAGTTTGATAGGGAAATGTACACATACAGACACACACACACATTTTCACTTTTATAGATATATAGATATGTAAATATAAGTGTACACCATCCGTCAAACATGACTGAAACAGTTTGATACGGTAGTGTTCGCATTAATATTCATAATAGGTTGATTAGATTTAAAAAAAAACATGAACAGGAAATATGGTTATATACGCTTAAATATGATATTTTTATTCAAGCATTGATCATTATAGAACCAATTTTCTATTTATTATTATATTGTACCCAATACATGGCAGAGATTTCAAATTAGGTGCCATCAGCTTGAATAGGAACTAAAACATTTAGCCTTCTAGCGAAAGTCACAACCACCTGAGCTAAGGATACATGCATAATAAAACTTTACAAATTAACGCAGTTAGACGTATAAATGTAAATTTGCACATGCGCAGATGATACTCTTACGCCTGGCAAGTTCCAATTTTCTAATTTTGACTCCTAAAAACCAAATTCAATTTATTCCATATATTCAAATACCTCATATATAATGTTTCAAGTCTGAAACGCGGACGGATACACACACACACACACACACACACACACACACACACACACACACACACACATATATATATATATATATATATATATATATATATATATGGAGTGTAGGGGCTCTAGGTAGGTGTAGTACCTTTGGCAGCTTGGCATGCTGTGTCCTATTTGTTAGGGCAGATGAGCGCCACTTGACCCATCCATCTCCTAATCTCACACGTATCGACTCTAAGTGTCACACCCGGTGTGGAACACCGTTTCAGCTGGCGGGCTAAACCATGTAAGGAACCATGTAAGGGGGTGGTGTTTACACTGCATCACTAGGCGGAGAAACTGTTGCAAATAGTTAATAGATAGAGGGTGGAGGAGATTAACGGCCAACTGTAGGGGAGTAAACCTACTTAGTCAGAAGTGGGGCCCTGAAAGCGGATCAGTGTACTGTACTAACTCCGGCAACTCCTGCAACTAAACTGGTGCCAAACGTACTGTTCTGCTTTCCTTTGGAACACACTAGTGAGGTCGGGAGGGGGGTATTGAGTACTGGGCAGACTAGGGCCCCCATAAATTTTGCCCAGGCTCGCGTCCTGGAGAGATCACTTCGTTGCCGCTGCTGCAGAAACAACACGAGAGACAGCAGTTACGAGTTATAAGTCTTAAACGTATTGGCGTGAGCTTGGGCGTTACGGGTTATCTTCGACGGTGGGAGAGATCATCGAAATCCCGACCAGTACGCCATCGGGCGCCTTAAGTCGAGCAGCCCCCCGGCAAATTAGATGCTGACTTGCCACGGTCTGTTTGCTTCATTGGGTGACTAGGTAAAAATCCGAAAAGCAGATCAAAAACTGTTCACCTGCCTAAACCAAACCTTCCAAACTTTCAAAGCTGCCAGCGCTGAGACTGGCAACTTGGAACGTTATGACCATGTGTCCTGAACTCTCAAATGATCTCCAGAAAATTAATGACGAGAGAAAGACAGCCATCATCAACTGTGAGCTAAAATAGTACAACATTGATATTGCAGTCTTGCAGAAGACAAGACTCGCAGACAGTGGCAGCATCAGAGAACAGGATTACACTTTTTTTTTCTGGCAAGGCAAGGAACCAGAGGAGCGACGCCAACACAATGTTGGACTGGCAGTGAAGAACAGCCTGCTCTCCGCAGTTGAGCCTCCATCCAAAGACACATCAAGAATCCTCTTCATGCGTTTCTCCAGCAAATCAGGCCAAGTGTACATTCTGAGTATCTACGCTCCTAATCTCAGCTTCAGTGCTGAGGTAAAGGGCGAGTTCTATGGAGACCTAGAGAGCACAATAAAGGCAATTTTTACTTCAGATAAACTACACCTCCTCGTTGATTGCAATTTCCGTATCGGAGCCGACCATGACTCATGGCTTCGTTGCATCGGTCATTTTGGCATCAGCAAAATGAACGAAAATGAACAGAGACTCCCCGAGCTATGTATATTCAATGAATTATGTATTACAAACACATTTTTCCAAACAAAGCCATATCACAGTGTCCTGGCGACACCCTCGGTCCCGCCACTGGTACCAACTGGATCTCGTCATCACCAGAAGAGACTCGCTAAATTGCGTCCGGAATACTAGCAGCTACCACAATGCAGACTGCGATATTGACACACGCTAGTTGCAGCTAAAGTCTCTCTCAAACCTAACCGAATCCAAAACGCCAAGCAAAAAGGACGACCCTACACAAATAAAGCCTTCACCTCTTTTGTCAACGCGTGCGCACGCTTCGCAAACTCACTTCAGGAAACCTTAGAAGACTGTCTAATCAATACGGCGGAAGAGAGAGGAGGACACATTTGTGAGGCCATCTACAACTCTGCTATGGACACCTTTGGCAAGCAGGAGAAGAAGAATCCAGATTGTGGTTTTAAAGCAGAAAGGTAAATTGTCGACATGGCATTTTCCTTAGGACAACTACAGGAAAAGTGCCAATAGATGAGGAAACCACTGTAACTAGCTTTCATTTATCTTACAAAGGCATTTGATCTAGTTAGCAGGAGCAGCCTCTTCGCGCTACTGCAAAACATAGGATGTTCCCCCAAGGTCCTGAGGATGATAACCTCCTTCCATGAAGGCATGAAGTTCTCCGTTGAGTTCCATCTTTCCCGATCCTCAGTGGTGTAGAACAGGGCTGTGTTCTTTCCCCGACTATTTTTGGCATATTTTCTTACTTCTGCAACTATAAACTTTTAATGAAAGTGAAGTTACGTCTATATTCGCACAAGAGCAGATGGAAGCCTTTTAAACCTGGCCCGTCAACGCACCAAAACTAAAGTCTGTATGGCTCTCATCAGGGAAATATTGTTCGCAGATGATGCAGCGTTAGCTGTACATTCGAGGAAGCCCTCAAATAACTCAGAGACCGCCTCGCTCATACTTGCAACGAGTTTAGTCTGACAATAAACCTCAAGAAAACAAATGCCATGGCTAAAGATGTCAGCAACGTCCCCTGCATATCCATTGGCGATTACACACTGGAGGTGGTGTACGACTTCATATATCTAGCCTCCACCATTTACAACATCTCACTGGACTGTAAGCTTTACACCCGCAGTGGGAAAGCAGCAACCGATATGACCCGCC
>NC_136507.1:33426742-33444242 GCF_053919585.1 Euprymna scolopes | reverse complement strand
CGATATTGAAACCTATATTCCTTATATACACACACGCGCACACACACACACATACACACACACATATATATATATATATATATATATATATATATATATATATATATATATATATATATATATGTATGTATATATATATATATATAGTAATTTATAAAATATATATGGCGATTAAGCTACACTGAATATTCCGCGTTTCATCCACTCTAGGATTCTTCAGGCTTATGCGCCAATTCTGTGGTTGTTTGTCGTTTTTATATGCGCATCTTCTATTGAGATTTTAGTTAGCCAATCAGCTTTCTAATACCCACCGCACCCTTCCTATCAGCCAATGAGCATGCATTTATCGGACAAGGGCCTATTTGTCCTCTGGTTGACCTGTTCCTTTGTGTGTGTTCTATTTAGCCTGGATATTTAGTTTCTTGATCTGTTTTAAATCTAGGTTAGTGTTTTTTGTTTGTTTTTTTTTATTCATGTTAGTTCATATATAAATATATATACGTATACACACATATATGCACATATATATACATATATATACATACATATATGCGTGATCGCTTATGTATATTCATGTTTATTTAATTTATTTATTTGTTTATTTTCTATTGTTTTTGTTAGTTTTAAAACTATTTTGTATCGCTATCCTAAATTTTATCTTGTGAACACAGTTGTTTGCTATTTCTCTTCTACAGTTTAATAGATGTTGGGGTTCTTTAAAGTACAGGATAGCAAATTTTTCATGAAGGCATAATCTACATGGGTCGTCTAGGTCCCTACACGTGGTAGCTTGTCTTATTATTTTCCATTCGACTACCGGCGAATGTCCGCTTTCCTTGAATTCCCAGTATTTATTTGCTAGTGTTGTTTTCATAAGGTGTTTTTTATTGTTGAATGTGCTTTTGTGGTCATAATATCGAGTTATAAGTTTTCTTTATGTTTCACGTTTTCCTTATTTATTATCAAATAAAGTTTATTTAAATTTTGAATTGTCGTCAGTCGCTTTATATTTTATTTGCCCCATTCATCCCTACAGAGCTTTCTTTATTCTGATAAGTTATTGTATAAATATTATTGTTTTGTATTAAGTATAAATACCATATCGGCGGGCGTGCCGATATGTTACTTAATTTTATTCCATTCTTGTGTTAATTACTGGTGGTCTGGTGGAAAGATGCAAGCCGACAATATTAAGGGTGTCTTTGTAATTGGGTTCAAATTTCGGACCAGGAACAATTATTAATTCCTACACTGATGATTGCGTAATTAAGTATTTTTTTAATGTTTTGGTGAACTTTAAATATCTCTATGTTATTTTATTAATATTATTTTCTTCAAATCATTTTTCTTTCCAGGGAAAATAAAATTCCAATTGTTTTCAAACGAACATGCACTTTTCTTTGAGGAATTGTTTGGTGATCTTTCGTTAATCAACGAAACGCGTGTATGGCGTGATTAATAGACGTATGAATGAAATAATTTGCGTATAAATCAAATACATCTTCTGGTTTGCTATGATAACTAACGATATATATATATATATATATATCATGATTTTCTTGGGGGTACAAAACTTTATTAAGGCAATCATGAAGGAAAAACGTATTCGTTCGGAATTCATTTTATATTAAAAAAAAAAAAAAAGACCGAGGAGAAAAGGAAAATAAAAGTAGGGAAATATAGGAAATAAAAAATAAAAAAGAATCAATTAACATGTTTCGCCCTCACTCATCAAAATTGGAATCGGAGGATTTATTTTTTAGTAATTTGTTTTCCTTAATGATAAAATCTAAAAAAGAGACGGGAGCAACAGCAATCGTAAATTCATCCCCATACGATCTTTTTTAGATTTTATCATTAAGGAAAACAAATTACTAAAAAATAAATCCCTGGATTCCAATTTTGATGAGTGAGGGCGAAACATGTTAATTGACTCGTTTTGATTTTCTTTCCTACTTTTATCAAAAAAAAAATAAAAAATAATTATATGATTGTTTCTGCGCTACGAAACAGAAGCTATAAATAATTTAATTGAACAGTTTAACACGCTGAAAGACATATACAGTAAGATGAACACCATCTTGGACTTTAGAATATCAATTGTTTGTCATATATATATATATATATATATATATATATATATATATATATATATATATATATATATATATATATATATATGGTAATTGCTTTGGGATATCTAACATTAAATATGTCCTTCTTTCAAGCAAAAGCATTTGAAAATTACGAGGTTCTACCCATAATTGACAGGACTAGCTAAGCCTGGTGAGAAAGAAATAGGCAGGGCCGATCTCAAAGGTCAGAGCTGAAATGTCGCTAAGGCGGGGGACATCAAAACAAAGTGTTCAATTGTCACTTGTTTTTACAAATTTCATCCATTGTTCTTGTCAGTCAGTTTCATCGTCTGGGTTTAAGGGAGGAAGGGGTTTTTCTTTATTTTTCATGTTCGTTATAATTTAACGCGCGTGTATTTTTCCAACGATAGTCTAAAAATCGCTTGACAAGTGAACTGTCCACGTTGGGCCAAACCTATCATCAACATAACGAAGGAACGTCAGTTTTCGAAAGCGGTGTTTATAAATTTGTTGCCGGTGACTCAAAATTTTGTCTCACTCTCCGCTCGTTAAATAATTAAGACTAATGTGTTCTTATTCGTTCATATATATATATATATATATATATATATATATATATATATATATATATATATATATATACATGTGTGTGTGTGTGTGTGTGTGTTGTGTGTGTGCGTGTGTGCGTGTGTGTGTGTGTATGTGTTTGTGTGTGTGAAGTTTCCAGACTTTTTCGTATGGGCTCTTTTATTGATAGTCCATTTCGAAATAATCTTCCTCGGCTGCAATGCTCTTGTTGTACTGTTCAAACAACTTCTGAAAAGGACCCTAGTCACAGCCGATTTCATCTCGTCAACTGTTTGAGAACGACAACCTCTAAGGTTGTCCTTGAGCATAGGGAATAAGCAAAAGTCACATGAAGCAAGGTCTGGACTATGGGAAGAGTGAAACACTGTCTTGATGGCCATCTTGGTCAAATAGTCTGTGATCTTGTCTCAGCACCCTTGGGATAAACTTTACGCAAATCTTCCGCATCTTCAGTTCCTCAAGAATAACAGTGCGTACAGTTCCCACACTGACATCAAACTGTGCACTTATTGTCTCTATAGACACACGACGGTCTTTATCCATGAAATTCCTTATTTGGTCAATCAACTCCTTCCTCCTGCCCACGCACCTCTTAGACACCCTGCCTTCCTCGCATCTCTTATGCATCTCAAAAACTAATGCTCGATTTATGTAGAATGGTCCAAAAGCAATCTGAAGTTTTCCATACGTTTCTGTGGCATTTTTTCCAAGTTTAAAACATAATTTTATTGCATATCGTTCTTCACAAGTGTCCGAACGTCCAGATTGCATTTTTGAAATTTGCTAGCTGTGACAATCAGGATTTAGTAGAGTGTATTCCAATTCCTGATGTAGCTGTTCATTTAAACCCGAAATCATAAAAACTGTTCAGTCATCTCATAACATGCCTGGCAATTAATCTTCGGACTTTTTGCGGGTTCAAGTAATCGTGACTAAATTGCACTCTTTTTCCTTTATTAAAGTTAATGAGTTCTTATTCTTCCTAGTCAGGGTGGAAAGTATGCAAAAATCGATTTAATAATTAGCTGATTGTTTCTGCGCTACGAAACAAGTACTGTCAAGAATTGAACGTTTCAAAATGCTGAAAGAAATAAACGATAAGATGAACAACATCTTGGAATTTGGAATATAGACTTCTTGTCATTCATTGTTTGTATTTAAAATACACTGAACTTCACAAATAATATAGTATATATCTTCTTATATATAAAAGGCAAAATGTGTGTATGTGTGTGTGTGTGTCTGTGTGTGTGTGTGTCTGTGTGTGTGTGTGTGTGTGTGTGTGTGTGTGTGTGTGTGTGTGTGTGTGTGTGTGTGTGTGTGTGTGTGTGTGACAAAAACTTTCCGCACACGCGACGGATCCTCACGATATTGGTATCGTTTTAAAGTTCGATCCTCCGGACGACAAATATCGAAATAATAGCCAAAAACGTTCATTCCTTCAGCCTGCCTCAACTTGGCAGTTTTGTACAAGAAGGAATCACTCTTCCGTCGACATTTTTGCAAGCGCGTATGATACGCGCTTGCAATGACTAGCCTTAATTTGAACAGCAGCGAAGTCGTATCTCACGGCGGCCACAGGAGTAAAGCAATTTGCTTTTTTTTTTTACAGATTCGAGCCTGCCTGCCTACTACTTTTCCTTATTTGGAGGCTTACGTAATAGGATTTTCTTTTAAAACAAAAACTGAATGATTTTATCGTTCGCTTAAACTTTTTTTTCACACCTTTCTCCACCTGCGTCATTTTTTTCTGATTGTATTGACTCCTTATTACACCAACTCTCTACAATCGAGCAACGCCGAGAACCTCTGTTAGCACATAAGTCAAGGGTGAAATATAATTAAATAAGTATATTTTTCAATATATATATATATATATATATATATATATATATATATATATATATAATTAAATGAGAGATGAGGATTAATTTTATATATAAACTTATATCATCAGAACAATAAGAAAAAATTAAAAAGGGAAATTAAAAAAAAGACTTTTATGCTATGGCAATTCGAAGCTAAATGTTTCTCATCATAGGGGAAGAAGGACCAGAATTACACAAAATGCATATATATATATATATATATATATATATATATATATATATATATATAAACTGGCTTTATAAAATTTAGATATGAAATGAAAATGAAGGAATACGATAACATGGTAAGAAATAATTATACAGCGAAACAGTACTGTATGTGGATGACTATATATATATATATATATATATATATATATATATATATATATATATATATATACTATCAAAATTACCCGTCGTTGACTGGGTTCAAAAACAGCCTACAGAAAATGAACTCTAATTTATTAAAGTATTATAGCTTATGGAAAGGGAGGGTTGTAAAGAGATAGCTTCGAATTTGGGGGTATCAAAACCAAAGCAAAATATGATGAAAGTAAAAATAAAATAGATAACCCGCATAATTTATTATACCACACCTGTTCACACTGAAACGCTTATCACAATATTCTGTGGATCTATATTAAAAAAAAAACTTATTAAACTTTGTGACATATTTTCATTCTATGGAGGTCAGGCGCGAACGAACACTCCATAATTTTATTATACCATATTTCTTCAAACTGAAACATAATTATCGAAGTATGCTTACGCAGATAGATATGAAAGGTCTTCATTACAGTTTCTACCTATATCCATTCTATGGAGGCCAGGCACCAACGCAGACCCCACAATTTTATTATACAGTCCTTATTTAAGTTAAAACATACTTATCAAAGTATTCTTATGTACATCTACATCAAAAACACCTGTAAACGTTTTTTTTTTTAATTTTTAATTTTTTTATTTCCATACTTTGTGGACCAGGCGCGAACGCAGACCCTATAATTTTAATGAACCACCGTTCTGCCAGATCAAACATACCCATTCCTGTGTCTCGACACATCTTCTATCATTATATGTAATCAGTTTTTTAAAATAGTCAACCATGTAGGAGCCTATTCGTGATCAGACACACACACACACAGACATTCAGCTTTATATATATATATATATATATATATATATATATATATATATATATATATATATATTTACTATAATAATTAAATACTTACAGACACTAGTGTTTCATCCTTTCGGGAATGTTCAGTGCAGGGTGTCCGATTAACATCATTTTAATATCTCTGGCTCGATTAGCAAAGACCGTATCCATTCGGCTACACATTAACCGCGTGAAATAACGTTGGATTTAACCATTATAATTTTAAATGTTCATTTATGACAGCCAGACAGTGATCTTTTCATTATATACGATGCTCTATGCATAAGAGCTAAATTGACCCGACTTTAATTCAACTGAAGTGCTCAACGATAAGAAACGAATTTCTTAAAGGGGCTGTCATAATTATTTTTTTTTACTATAATAATAAAATAATTAAATAAATTAAATATATATATATATATATATATATATATATATATATATATATATATATATATATATAGGTGTTAATCGTGATACCTATATATATACAGGTGTAATCGTGACACCTATATATATATATATATATATATATATGATTACCACCTATATATATATATATATATATATATATATATATATATATATCGGTGTTAATCGTATATATATATATATATATATATATATATATATATATATATATATATATATAACCACCTATATATATATATATATAAATATATATATATATCGGTGTTAATCGTATATATATATATATATATATATATATATATATATATATAGGTGTCACGATTAACGCCTATATATATATATATATATATATATATATATATATATATATATATATATATATATATATAGGCGTTAATCGTGACACCTATATATATATATATATATATATATATATATATATATATATATAATAGAGAGAGAGAGAGAGAGAGAGAGAGGTATCACGATTAACACCTGTATATATATATACTATATATATATATATATATATATATATATATATATATATATATATATGTATATATGTTTTATATTTTTATTACCGTATCTTTCTGTTAAGTTACATTATTGTTTCAACTACTTGGCCATTTTTTTTGCCGTCTGTAGCATCCTCAGACTTTTACAGAAATGTCCGCTACTTTGGGCTGAGAGTGAAATAGCGAAGATTTCTGTAAAAGTCTGAGGATGCTACAGACGGCAAAAAAAACGGCCGAGTAGCTGAAACAATAATGTAACTTAACAGAAAGATACGGTAATAAAAAATAAAACGCATATCTGCTCTACAACGGTATTGAGCACTTTCTTCAGTTTTTATTAATTACCATTTCCACTAAATATATATATATATATATATATATATATATATATATATATATATATATATATTAGTTTAGTGGCGCAGTTGATAGAGACGTTGAATCTCTACGGTTCCAGTTGAGAATTGTTTGAAGATAACGGTTTCAATCCTACCCAAAGCCGGCCAGAGGCTTACTTGGCCAAAAACGTGGTGAGACAATTGCGGAAGGCAGTGAATGCAGTTAGGAGATTCATAGCTCCTATCCGTCGCGGTTACCACCTGACGAAGGCTAGATGAATAGTTGGCCGAAACGTCGTGAAACAACTAAGAAAAATTGAGAATAATAGTCCGCAATAAATAAAAATTAATAAATAATACTCATCTTAATGAATTCTAATTAAAAATGAAACAAACACAGATATATTCACCAGAAATAATTAAGAAATATAAAAATAAACTAAAATATTATATATATATATATATATATATAAACTAAAATATTATATATATATATATATATATATATATATATATATATATATATATATATATGCTTGTACAGTCGCACTAATGAACTTTGATACAGCGAAACACTACTGTATGTGGATGCCTATATATATTAGTGCTTAGACGATTAATCGAAATCAGAATTTTCGTGGTATCGGAATCGGAAAATGAGAGCCTAATATCCGATACCAAAAACGATTCTTTTACTCTTTTCTTGAGAAAAAAAAAATGAAATAAACATAGATGTATTCACCAGAAGTCATTCGTTTACATTGTAGGTTCTACTACTAAGGGCCGCAAAATCGCAGTTTATAAAACCTATTCCCAGATTTAGCTTCAACACTCCGAATCTAATTCATCTTTTACTAGTTATGGTAAACAAAGTAATATTCTATAATTCAAATTCTTATTACCTCAGTAATCCTTTTCGCACTTATTTGTGAACTTCTAGAAAAGCGGCATCGAGAAGTTCACAGTTGACTAATGAAAGATTTAAAATGCTCTGCACAAGGTTTTTCTATTTCGCTGGCGCCTACTGTACACTTTTTCTAATCGTTGGCTTCTGAAACAATGTGTTATTGTATTTTTCACTTTGGATATAAGTGAAGTAATATAGATAAACGTTTCACAATGCGTTTATCAAATTTTACCTAAATTACATAAACGGAAAACATTTAGACTTTTGACGAATTAATAATTAAAGTCATATCTACATGTAAACTTGTTCATGTGGCACTATTTTGTTTAACTGTTATTAATACTTTCAGCGTAGTCACATAGATATTCTTACCGAGTGATGAGGCTTGTCGCGTAGGAGTTAGGCAATATTTTTCCCATAATCCCATTCTTAAAACTCTCTTTCTTTTTTCGTTTGACCAGCAAGCAATAAACACGCATATTTTGGGGCCCCATGGGAAGACGAAGAAGGGGGAGCACCTCTTCTTCCCTCACCAAGAATTAGCTAAGGTAGCCTAGCTAGGGTAAAAGAAGACTGTTGTAATTGTTTTATTAATGTATAATGTATAATATTGTAAGTAAATTCTTAAGTATTTTTTTTTCTAGAAACAATTTTGCGCGTCATTTATCACCACCCAAGTAGACATCACAGCTAGAAACCAAGAAGAATGTGACATCACAGCCAGATCGACCCAAGAAACACTGAGCTGAACTGGACATTAACCAAGTAGAAGAAGTTCACACTAATAAGGTAGGTCTTATTATTTGGGGGATTCCGTTTTTTAACACCGGCGGCGCCTGCGGTCGTTCGTTCGCATGACGTAGCAAGTAACTCTAATCCGGCAAACGATCGTTTGTTAACACCGATGGAGCAGAAAAGTCCCAATGACGGTCAGGTAACTCCCCGCCGGCAAACGGATGTATTATAATTTAGCACCTATCGTTTGATCATGTCAAACGCCCGGGGGGGAGCTGGTTTCCATCGACCAAGTAATTCTTCCCGTCTTCCCGACAAATGAACATTTTACCCTCAAAAAGTACCCCTACCCTTAAAAAGAGAAGAATGAGGTCCGGATATTAGTTAATATACCTAAGAAGCAACAGATATGAAACAGATATCTTCTCTATGCCCTCACCCATCCCCTCCCATTTCTCCATCACCGCCCCCTCCCAAAAAAAGAATGATGCTGAATTATCGAGAAGGGTCAAGGAGGATGGAAAGACCGAGGAGAGAAAGTTGACCAAACATTCGCTGGGACCTTGCGGAGGCTTATTGCCACTCAAATTCCAGTGGAGATCAATGGCCGCTACCAGCGAGAAATCAATGGTAAGCAGCTGTTGCGATAACGCAAATTTATTTGCAAATGTTATCGAAAGAGATTGAGAGTACTGGAAATCTAGGGAGACTTGTTGTCACTCAGCTTCCAGGGAACACCACAGGTTGTTTTCAAGGAGAGACCTTTGATGAACTGTGTGAAAGCTGCTTGTAGAAAAACAATATAAACATTATTATTATCTGTATTTTGTTGTTTTTTTTTTGTTTTTTGTTTGTTTGTTTGTTTGTTTGTTTGTTTGTTTGTTTTTTGCCACATCTGGGCTAGTGCAACTGTCACTAGTCTTTCACTCTTACATAGGCTTCAAAAAAAAAGTCGCCACCTTTTCGCACTGTCAGCCATACTCCAACCTCTGTCGCATCGCCTAAATGTTGCATCCCTGTGTCTGTTTTACAAGTATTTTAACTGAAGCCCATGTACGTAAATATCTTCGTATAACCTGACATATGTCAGGTCATGCCGTATGTCAGGCCATGTCATATGCTACTGGTACCATGTAACCCAGTACTACCTGCCTCATGGTCGGGTCACCGGCGACTAAACTGGTTCCCCCACCAGACTTGTTTGGTGAGGAGGGCGGCTAGTCTCCCTGAATGATTAAAAACAAGACCTTCCAAAGGGCGAATGAACTCTTTTTCTGGGTCAACGGCCAACTAGCACCGTGTATATTTGTGTGTGTGTGTGTGTGTGTGTGTGTGTGTGTGTGTGTGTATATGTGTATTGGGGTGGAGAGGGCTCCCGTAAGCCGTGGTGAAGGCAACCTTTCTAGGAGAAGCAAATCTCTGATTTAAAAAAAACATCAAGCGGAAGACCAGTACCCGCATTAAGCTGGTCTGCAGTTTAATTTGTTACTGGCTATCTTGCTCTTGCTTGTTGCTGGATCTCAACATTTTGAACCGAGAGAGAGACTTAGCTGTCGTACAAAGCTAAGACTCTGTAACATCATATTTGTATAGATACTCCCTCAGACATTTGGGCTCATGGATTTTAAATCTCTGAGGGAGTGGCACTCGTCTGACAAGACGTTGCAATCATCATATAACCTGACAAGCAGCAAAGACCCATTCCTATAAATGTGAACATCCCTAGATGTCGGAAAGTCTTCTATTCATATAGTTTCTTCCCTCGAACTGCTAGACTTTGGAATTCTCTCCTGGACCCCTGCTTCCCTGACTTTACTGGCATGCAGATGTTCAAGTGTAACGTGAACAGACATCTCGCTGTCCAACTCCTTCCAAAGCGTCTTTGTAAATGTGGTGCCAAATAGTCGTTCCTTACGTCATAATCGTACTATGCCTTTTTCGCGGTGTAAAAAAAAAGGTAAAAGAAAATTCAAATATCCTAGATACCTTGCCATTTTCTTATATTTATTTTAACAGCTAGTACAGCATAATCACGTTGACACGCCGGTTTCCGTCAGATCACCGAAGTTAAGCAACGTTGAGCCTGGCTAATACCAGATGGGTGAACATTTGGGAATTCTAGGCGCTGTATGTGCTTTCCGCTTATCTTGGCATTGTTTCCAGTCGTCCTGAACCTCCGTTTGCCACTGGTATTCAACAATGTTGACTCAGGAAATGAGTGGTTGAGATTGCGCAACTCTTGCCACAAAAATTTCCCGCGCAGGCACCCTTACAGTGGGTATCCATAGTCTGTCAAGACTGAAGGAAGCCTTTTTTTATTTTAACAGCAAAATATGATACAAAAGAATATTTAAAACTTAGTTGAATGCTAGTCATATTCCTTTTCTTGTATATTTTTTCAATTATCTTTTGTAAAATTTAGTTTAATTCATTACGGTATCATTTCGACATTAGATTAATTTAATAAAATTGTTTAAAATTAGAATACACTAGACAACCCGTGACCCGTTGGGTCAGTATGTTATATTAGTTATGGAATTCATGTATGAACATGGCACTTGGTACGTAAAAAAATAGGTTCTTTTTGTTGTTTTTTGTTTTTTGACATAGCAGAAGCATTTCTATGAAAGTATATTAAAATGAAAAAAGATTATAGATAGATTTCTATGAGTCGCTTTGTTTATTATAATTGATTATTTTTAAAAAAGAAAATTACAGTTACTGAATTATAAGTGGTTGACCATATTTATAGGTACATGTGCACTGAACAGATACCATAATACTTATCATAGTTAAATTCAAATTTTGATATATCTGCTTTATTTATTTTTTAATTCGTTCATTTCTGTATTACGTTTCAGTTATTTTAAACTCCACTCTTCCCATGTTAAATAATAGTTTCGAAATAATAACGTTAATATTTCAGCGTCCCAATTGTTCTTTTGTTTTGTTTTTTCGCGTTTAAATTATCCAAATCAACAATTGTTAATACTGTCTGCTTTTTTTTTTCTTTTACATCTTTCATTTCTGTATTACGTTTAAATTATTTTAAACCCTACTCTTCCCATGTTAAATAATAGTTTCGAAATAATAACGTTAATATTTCAGTGCGCAGGCCATGCGCGCATGCGCAACCGGATGTCGTAAACCGGAAAGTGGGTCACATACATCGTTACAAGGTCATTTGAGTTTTATAATTATATAGATATAAGAAGTATGCCGTGTTTTGCTTGAAGCATTATTTAATGTATTTTTGAAAGCTTGCAATGCAGGAATGTACAATCGTTCTGAGTAGATAAATAAAAAAAAATAATAAATAATTCAATAATTTTTTTTATTTACCTGAGTGGTTTTTCTTTCTTTCTTTTTGTTTTCTTCAATATGGCGTAATGGAAAAATAAAAAGGTATTTGCAGTCTCTCTTCAAATTTTCGGAGTTTAATCATGTCAAATCACACTTCAATTCCTTTTGACGGATTGATTGTTGCTATTTCTTCTGATGAATTAAGGGCATAATAGATTCACTGATTGATATAATAATCAAGTGATTAATTTTGCGCTCCGAAACAGATACTGTCAAGAATTGTATAAGTCAATTGAATTAAAGGAATAAATTATAAGATGGTAAACATCATGAATTTTGGAATATAAATTTTTGTCATTTATTCTCTCTCTCTCTCTCTCTCTCTCTCTCTCTCTCTCTTTATATATAAATGGCTAGATAGATCGATAGATCAATAGATAGATAGATATAAAAGTTGATTTTGAAGGCTTACAATGCAGGAATGTGCAGTCGTTGTGAGCAGATGAATAAATAAATAATATTTTATGTATCTGAATGTTTGTTTTTTTAACTATGGATGGTATTTATTTCATAAGTTTTGTTTATATTTCAAATTCAAACACTCAAAGTTTAAATAATTCCGTTGTTTGTTAAGGGGAGGTAATTCTTTTTTTTTTTTTTTTACTTATCTATAGATTTTCTGGTCATGGTGACGTAATTCTAAATTCTTGTTTAATATGGTTATAATGGCCGTTGTTTAAATTTTTTATACAATTTTAAACGCTCTATAGATAAGAAAAAAATGGAATTACCTCCCCTTAACAGACAACGGAATTATTTAAATTTAGCGTTAGAATTTAAAATATAAATAAAACAGCCACTTTACAATTGACAGCCTAGAGAATGAATATGTTTCTCCACTGACGATGAGTTATACACTCGAAAGACCTATGGAATAAATACCATCCACCATTAAAAAAAAAAGAAAAAACATTCAGGAAAATAAATGAAAAATATTGAATTATTTATTATTTACTTATTTATTCATCTGCTCATAACGACTCTACATTCCTGTATTGTAAGCCCCCAAAAACTCCTTTTAAAATATATTTTTTTTTTAAATGCCACAATACCTTTAATGTTAGTACGTACGTGTTTCACGATTTACGGATTATAAATTATTCGATCGGGAGATCCTATTTATTAAAAAAGAGGGGTAGAAGGTGATAATATACTACGAATATTAAATTGTTAGTATATAGATACGCTTATTTATTGTTCGTGGTATGTTATCACCTTTTATCCTCCTTTTAAATAAATAGGAGCTCCCAATCACCGAAGAGGTAAAGTAAAAAAAATTATTTAACTTTTTAAAAAATAATTGATGTCGCTTTTGAGCTGTACGTGGAACTAAAATATACCAGATTGGCCTTCTGGCTAGGATCCAAGGGTAGAATTTGTTCTGTCTAAAAACGGTATAATAATATCGTGGGGTTTATGTTCGCGCCGGGTGTTTATCCAATGGAAATATAGCACAGACTCTTATAAGAATATTGGAGATAAACCGTAGTTACCATATATATTCTGACACTACATTAACGAGATTACTTGAATAAATACTTTTACAGATTTAACAAAATGGCTACAATAATATCGTGCGGCCTCCATTCATGCTGAATACCCACAGAATGCCCAGCAGCAACATGTATTACGTATGAAAGATGCCGGAGAAGATTAACGTGTATATTCAAAGACGAGAAATAGCTGGCAAATGCCAGCGTACGTTCAAGGCAGAAATAAAAAACGTAACTCTGGTGAGATGGACGTGTGGCTTCGTAGTAGTGGTGAGAGACTTTTAAGTTGGTGTCGAGACGGCGGTTTTTGTTTTTTTTTGTTTTTGTTTTTTTAATCTCATGGCAGACGAAACGAAAAAACAAGGAGCAGGTATTGTTTAGAAAGTAACGGCAATAAACGACTTGTGTTAAAACAGAAAAAAGCCGAGTCGAACTTCCTATTTTATTTATTTTTGTTTTTCCCTGCGATGTTACACTTAAACGCCGGTCTACTCACTGTAATGTTGCTTTCCTGTATTGTTTTATAAGTTCGTCGACGTTATGTTCTCCGATGAACTTGTTGCACTTGTGTCCCCCATCCTTAACGTAAATACGCTTGACGAACCCTATACTCAATAAAACCCAGCCGCTTCACAGAACAGGTCTCCTAGTGCAGGGAATATTTCTACTCTAAGCACATTTTTTTATGTAAAGCTGCGCGTTGAAATTCCTTCTCTGCTCCCCATTTTCCTGATTGCACCAACACGCAGAAATTTAAATGTAATGTAAACAGAAAACTCGCTGCCCAACGCCTTACTTAAGATGGCCCTATAAATCTGGCTACTAATTTACAGCAGCCTCTTAAGTCTCGGTAACAGCGTTCCTTGTTTGGGGGAGAATAAATATGTATAAAAAAAATAATCGGCTAAGCGTATTATTATATAGGCGTGTCAATGTTGTCGTCATTTAGGTCATAAAAATGGGTCAATTTTTTTGTTTGTTTTTCGCGCTGAGTCATAAAAAAACCATGTGTGTCCCAACACAGTAGAAGGTTGTGCACTAACAAAATAACCTAAGGACATTTATCATGGATTTCTGCCTTTATTTTTTATTCATTTTCGAATTTTGAGCGATACTCGAGCCTGCAAAGGTGAGAGCATCATGCCGCCATCTTTGTTTTCGTTTTAGATTTAGCGCTCAGCACTACTTGCATTCCAAACTTAATGCACACTTTAAAAATTAGGTTAAAATATCAAAAAAATGATCCAGGTAGGTAGAATTTAATTCCGTCTTTGTTTGTTTACAATATCACGTCAGCTGATATTTGGGCTTGACGATCTTAACAATAGTCTAACTTCTCTTTCAGATAACAAAAGAAGAATATTTATACGGGAATATTTTACGTTACACCGGTCAAGGTTTAATACACACACACGCACACACACACACACACACACACACACACACACACACATATATATATATATATATATATATATATATATATATATATATATATATATATATATATACGAGCAAAACTACCGTCGTTGGGTTCAAAAACAGCATACACAAAATGGACTCTGATTTATGAAAGTATGATAGGTTATGAAAATTAAGGGTTGTAAAGAGATAGCGTCGAATTTGGGGGTAACAAAACCAAAGCAAACTATGATTAAAGTAAAAATAAAATAGATAACCCCCATAATTTATTATACCATACCTGTTCACACTGAAACACTTATCACAATATTCTGTGGATCTATATTAAAAACCTTTTTAAACTTTCTGACTTATTTCCATTCTATGGAGGTCAGGCGCGAACGAACACTCCATAATTTTATTATACCATATTTCTTCAAACTGAAGCATAATTATCAAAGTATACTTACGTAGATAGATATAAAAAGTCTTTATTAAAGTTTGTGCCTATTTCCATTCTATGGAGGCCAGGCGCGAACGCAGACCCCACAATTTTATTATACTATCCCTATGTAAGTTAAAACATATATTCACAGAATTCTTATGTACATCTATATCAAAAACACTTGTAAACGTTTTTTTTTTTTTTAATTTTTAAATGTTTCACTTCCATACTTTGTGGACCAGGCGCGAACGCAGACCCCACAATTTTAATGAACCACCGTTCTGCCAGATCAAACATACCCATTCCTGTGTCTCGATACATTTTCTATCCTTATATGTAATCAGTTTTTTAAAATAGTCAACTATATAGGAGCCTATTCGTGACCACACACACACACGCACACACACAGACACACATTCAGCTTTATATTATTGATATATATATAATTTTTACACAGGAATATCTACCGTCACACCAGTCAAAGTGACACCGGCGTGATGTAAAATATTCCCGAGTAAAAATTATTTTTATCTATAAGAGAAGAAAGGCTATTTTTAAGATCGGCCTGCTAGTGTTCCATATTCGAAGAGTAAGAATCAACAACGTGATTTATATTTTGTGTCCGATTTTTGCATAAAAAGGTCGGTATTTCGCGTTGCATACTGGTGAAATCACAGATGATAGAAAAGATTCGGAATGAATTTTCGTGGGGGCGGGGAAGCCAAACAAAACTGCGTTAATTCTCATAATTGTTTTCTTTTTGTTTGTTTTTATCTGTATCATTATATTTCTCTTAAACAACGATGAGTCTGACCAGTACCAGATGGGTGACCATTTGGGAATGCTAGGCGCTGTATATACCGCACTGGTACGTACAAATTCCCAGATTGGTATCTAGGGGTACGTTTAATCCACTGGGATACATACACCTTCCGTTTTCGTTAAGACATGCAGCTAGAAGGAGAAACTGATGTAAAAACCTGAGGCCTGCTGTCTGCTCTGTCTTGTGGCAGCCATTGCACTGACTGAGACTAGCAGTTGTACCAGAAAGTGTAGCTGGTTCTTCAGAAAGCGTTCATCATTTTAAAGAAATTATTTGTTTAGAATTTCGAACAACTTAGTTTTTTTAGCGGACCTCATATATCGAAATCGACGGGAGAATCATCATATTTCTCTTGACCGTCCATTCCACTTGTTCTCGGAAACTACTAGGCTGGATGAAATCTTTGTGTGAACCTTTGTAATAGCAGAGTACAGAGAACTAAGTATTATTGTATCCGTTCAATGCACAAATAAGGAATTAATAGGGATTAGTCACAACAATACAACATTTACTCTTTTTCTTAGAAACTACTGGCTGATCTGGATAAAATTTTGTATGGACCTTTGTTATGATAAGTTTCAGTACAATAATTATTATGGTACTCGCTCGATGCACAGTTAAGGATTAATACGGATTAATAAGGATTACTCACCAGGATACCACATTTACTCTAAAAGCTTTTCTCGGAAACTACCTGGACGAACTGAATGAAATTTTATATTGGGCTTTATTATGATAAGGTACAGTGAATTAAGTATTATGGTATCTGTTCGATGTATAGTTAGGAATTAACAGGAATTAGTATTTAACCAAAAAATGAGCGCAAATCTACCCATATTCAACCATCAATTTGGCATAAAACACTGATTTTAAGTGAACGGTCTATAACTTTTTACACGTTTTTTTACGGTCTAAAAATTCTAGTTTCTACAGATATGCAACTGTGCCGCTCAGGTCGCAAAATGATGCTTAAGAACAGATTACAAAAACAAAGAGTATTTAAGAATGGATTTGATACCAGGGATTAAGTTCCAATTGATTCCTCACCTTTTAAGAGACACGTAAAATAAAGCGATAAATGGTTACTTCCTTAAAAAAGGCATTTTTTTTTCAAAGAATCCAATTGAATAGAAAGAGAAACCGTTTGAAATAAATTGTACATTCGCTGAAAGGCTTTTAAAAAACACGCGTAAACAAAAGATTTTTTTTTATTGTTTTGTTGTTTGTTTTATTTTGTTACTTTTTGTCTTTAGTTTCCCCACGTTTTGTTCTCTCGCAATTAAACCAGAGCTTTTCTTATACAGAGTGGAACGATAAAGTTGTCGTCC
>NC_136507.1:33407694-33424142 GCF_053919585.1 Euprymna scolopes | reverse complement strand
AGATTGGTTTCCTAGATATAAATCCAATGAAACTCGCGTGATTATTAAAGTGTGCTCAATATGGGACAGAGCTAGTACATAGTGTGTTTATTATACAAACATTATTGGTAACATATGTTTATACATGTTTCAGGGGAATCTAATTCAGAGAGGCCCACCTCATCAGACTAAAAAAAGGACCAAACAAGGAGCGATATTGAAACCTATATTCCTTATATACACACACGCGCACACACACACACATACACACACACATATATATATATATATATATATATATATATATATATATATATATATATATATATATATATGTATGTATATATATATATATATAGTAATTTATAAAATATATATGGCGATTAAGCTACACTGAATATTCCGCGTTTCATCCACTCTAGGATTCTTCAGGCTTATGCGCCAATTCTGTGGTTGTTTGTCGTTTTTATATGCGCATCTTCTATTGAGATTTTAGTTAGCCAATCAGCTTTCTAATACCCACCGCACCCTTCCTATCAGCCAATGAGCATGCATTTATCGGACAAGGGCCTATTTGTCCTCTGGTTGACCTGTTCCTTTGTGTGTGTTCTATTTAGCCTGGATATTTAGTTTCTTGATCTGTTTTAAATCTAGGTTAGTGTTTTTTGTTTGTTTTTTTTTATTCATGTTAGTTCATATATAAATATATATACGTATACACACATATATGCACATATATATACATATATATACATACATATATGCGTGATCGCTTATGTATATTCATGTTTATTTAATTTATTTATTTGTTTATTTTCTATTGTTTTTGTTAGTTTTAAAACTATTTTGTATCGCTATCCTAAATTTTATCTTGTGAACACAGTTGTTTGCTATTTCTCTTCTACAGTTTAATAGATGTTGGGGTTCTTTAAAGTACAGGATAGCAAATTTTTCATGAAGGCATAATCTACATGGGTCGTCTAGGTCCCTACACGTGGTAGCTTGTCTTATTATTTTCCATTCGACTACCGGCGAATGTCCGCTTTCCTTGAATTCCCAGTATTTATTTGCTAGTGTTGTTTTCATAAGGTGTTTTTTATTGTTGAATGTGCTTTTGTGGTCATAATATCGAGTTATAAGTTTTCTTTATGTTTCACGTTTTCCTTATTTATTATCAAATAAAGTTTATTTAAATTTTGAATTGTCGTCAGTCGCTTTATATTTTATTTGCCCCATTCATCCCTACAGAGCTTTCTTTATTCTGATAAGTTATTGTATAAATATTATTGTTTTGTATTAAGTATAAATACCATATCGGCGGGCGTGCCGATATGTTACTTAATTTTATTCCATTCTTGTGTTAATTACTGGTGGTCTGGTGGAAAGATGCAAGCCGACAATATTAAGGGTGTCTTTGTAATTGGGTTCAAATTTCGGACCAGGAACAATTATTAATTCCTACACTGATGATTGCGTAATTAAGTATTTTTTTAATGTTTTGGTGAACTTTAAATATCTCTATGTTATTTTATTAATATTATTTTCTTCAAATCATTTTTCTTTCCAGGGAAAATAAAATTCCAATTGTTTTCAAACGAACATGCACTTTTCTTTGAGGAATTGTTTGGTGATCTTTCGTTAATCAACGAAACGCGTGTATGGCGTGATTAATAGACGTATGAATGAAATAATTTGCGTATAAATCAAATACATCTTCTGGTTTGCTATGATAACTAACGATATATATATATATATATATATCATGATTTTCTTGGGGGTACAAAACTTTATTAAGGCAATCATGAAGGAAAAACGTATTCGTTCGGAATTCATTTTATATTAAAAAAAAAAAAAAAGACCGAGGAGAAAAGGAAAATAAAAGTAGGGAAATATAGGAAATAAAAAATAAAAAAGAATCAATTAACATGTTTCGCCCTCACTCATCAAAATTGGAATCGGAGGATTTATTTTTTAGTAATTTGTTTTCCTTAATGATAAAATCTAAAAAAGAGACGGGAGCAACAGCAATCGTAAATTCATCCCCATACGATCTTTTTTAGATTTTATCATTAAGGAAAACAAATTACTAAAAAATAAATCCCTGGATTCCAATTTTGATGAGTGAGGGCGAAACATGTTAATTGACTCGTTTTGATTTTCTTTCCTACTTTTATCAAAAAAAAAATAAAAAATAATTATATGATTGTTTCTGCGCTACGAAACAGAAGCTATAAATAATTTAATTGAACAGTTTAACACGCTGAAAGACATATACAGTAAGATGAACACCATCTTGGACTTTAGAATATCAATTGTTTGTCATATATATATATATATATATATATATATATATATATATATATATATATATATATATATATATATATATATATGGTAATTGCTTTGGGATATCTAACATTAAATATGTCCTTCTTTCAAGCAAAAGCATTTGAAAATTACGAGGTTCTACCCATAATTGACAGGACTAGCTAAGCCTGGTGAGAAAGAAATAGGCAGGGCCGATCTCAAAGGTCAGAGCTGAAATGTCGCTAAGGCGGGGGACATCAAAACAAAGTGTTCAATTGTCACTTGTTTTTACAAATTTCATCCATTGTTCTTGTCAGTCAGTTTCATCGTCTGGGTTTAAGGGAGGAAGGGGTTTTTCTTTATTTTTCATGTTCGTTATAATTTAACGCGCGTGTATTTTTCCAACGATAGTCTAAAAATCGCTTGACAAGTGAACTGTCCACGTTGGGCCAAACCTATCATCAACATAACGAAGGAACGTCAGTTTTCGAAAGCGGTGTTTATAAATTTGTTGCCGGTGACTCAAAATTTTGTCTCACTCTCCGCTCGTTAAATAATTAAGACTAATGTGTTCTTATTCGTTCATATATATATATATATATATATATATATATATATATATATATATATATATATATATATACATGTGTGTGTGTGTGTGTGTGTGTTGTGTGTGTGCGTGTGTGCGTGTGTGTGTGTGTATGTGTTTGTGTGTGTGAAGTTTCCAGACTTTTTCGTATGGGCTCTTTTATTGATAGTCCATTTCGAAATAATCTTCCTCGGCTGCAATGCTCTTGTTGTACTGTTCAAACAACTTCTGAAAAGGACCCTAGTCACAGCCGATTTCATCTCGTCAACTGTTTGAGAACGACAACCTCTAAGGTTGTCCTTGAGCATAGGGAATAAGCAAAAGTCACATGAAGCAAGGTCTGGACTATGGGAAGAGTGAAACACTGTCTTGATGGCCATCTTGGTCAAATAGTCTGTGATCTTGTCTCAGCACCCTTGGGATAAACTTTACGCAAATCTTCCGCATCTTCAGTTCCTCAAGAATAACAGTGCGTACAGTTCCCACACTGACATCAAACTGTGCACTTATTGTCTCTATAGACACACGACGGTCTTTATCCATGAAATTCCTTATTTGGTCAATCAACTCCTTCCTCCTGCCCACGCACCTCTTAGACACCCTGCCTTCCTCGCATCTCTTATGCATCTCAAAAACTAATGCTCGATTTATGTAGAATGGTCCAAAAGCAATCTGAAGTTTTCCATACGTTTCTGTGGCATTTTTTCCAAGTTTAAAACATAATTTTATTGCATATCGTTCTTCACAAGTGTCCGAACGTCCAGATTGCATTTTTGAAATTTGCTAGCTGTGACAATCAGGATTTAGTAGAGTGTATTCCAATTCCTGATGTAGCTGTTCATTTAAACCCGAAATCATAAAAACTGTTCAGTCATCTCATAACATGCCTGGCAATTAATCTTCGGACTTTTTGCGGGTTCAAGTAATCGTGACTAAATTGCACTCTTTTTCCTTTATTAAAGTTAATGAGTTCTTATTCTTCCTAGTCAGGGTGGAAAGTATGCAAAAATCGATTTAATAATTAGCTGATTGTTTCTGCGCTACGAAACAAGTACTGTCAAGAATTGAACGTTTCAAAATGCTGAAAGAAATAAACGATAAGATGAACAACATCTTGGAATTTGGAATATAGACTTCTTGTCATTCATTGTTTGTATTTAAAATACACTGAACTTCACAAATAATATAGTATATATCTTCTTATATATAAAAGGCAAAATGTGTGTATGTGTGTGTGTGTGTCTGTGTGTGTGTGTGTCTGTGTGTGTGTGTGTGTGTGTGTGTGTGTGTGTGTGTGTGTGTGTGTGTGTGTGTGTGTGTGTGTGTGTGTGTGACAAAAACTTTCCGCACACGCGACGGATCCTCACGATATTGGTATCGTTTTAAAGTTCGATCCTCCGGACGACAAATATCGAAATAATAGCCAAAAACGTTCATTCCTTCAGCCTGCCTCAACTTGGCAGTTTTGTACAAGAAGGAATCACTCTTCCGTCGACATTTTTGCAAGCGCGTATGATACGCGCTTGCAATGACTAGCCTTAATTTGAACAGCAGCGAAGTCGTATCTCACGGCGGCCACAGGAGTAAAGCAATTTGCTTTTTTTTTTTACAGATTCGAGCCTGCCTGCCTACTACTTTTCCTTATTTGGAGGCTTACGTAATAGGATTTTCTTTTAAAACAAAAACTGAATGATTTTATCGTTCGCTTAAACTTTTTTTTCACACCTTTCTCCACCTGCGTCATTTTTTTCTGATTGTATTGACTCCTTATTACACCAACTCTCTACAATCGAGCAACGCCGAGAACCTCTGTTAGCACATAAGTCAAGGGTGAAATATAATTAAATAAGTATATTTTTCAATATATATATATATATATATATATATATATATATATATATATATATAATTAAATGAGAGATGAGGATTAATTTTATATATAAACTTATATCATCAGAACAATAAGAAAAAATTAAAAAGGGAAATTAAAAAAAAGACTTTTATGCTATGGCAATTCGAAGCTAAATGTTTCTCATCATAGGGGAAGAAGGACCAGAATTACACAAAATGCATATATATATATATATATATATATATATATATATATATATATATATAAACTGGCTTTATAAAATTTAGATATGAAATGAAAATGAAGGAATACGATAACATGGTAAGAAATAATTATACAGCGAAACAGTACTGTATGTGGATGACTATATATATATATATATATATATATATATATATATATATATATATATATATATACTATCAAAATTACCCGTCGTTGACTGGGTTCAAAAACAGCCTACAGAAAATGAACTCTAATTTATTAAAGTATTATAGCTTATGGAAAGGGAGGGTTGTAAAGAGATAGCTTCGAATTTGGGGGTATCAAAACCAAAGCAAAATATGATGAAAGTAAAAATAAAATAGATAACCCGCATAATTTATTATACCACACCTGTTCACACTGAAACGCTTATCACAATATTCTGTGGATCTATATTAAAAAACCTTGTTAAACTTTGTGACATATTTCCATTCTATGGAGGTCAGGCGCAATCGAACACTCCATAATTTTATTATACCATATTTCTTCAAACTGAAACATAATTATCGAAGTATGCTTACGCAGATAGATATGAAAGGTCTTTATTACAGTTTCTACGTATATCCATTCTATGGAGGCCAGGCACCAACGCAGACCCCACAATTTTATTATACAGTCCTTATTTAAGTTAAAACATACTTATAAAAGTATTCTTATGTACATCTATATCAAAAACACTTGTAAACGTTTTTTTTTTTTTAATTTTTAAATTTTTTATTTCCATACTTTGTGGACCAGGCGCGAACGCAGACCCTATAATTTTAATGAACCACCGTTCTGCCAGATCAAACATACCCATTCCTGTGTCTCGACACATCTTCTATCATTATATGTAATCAGTTTTTTTTAAATAGTCAACCATGTAGAAGCCTATTCGTGATCAGACACACACACAGACATTCAGCTTTATATATATATATATATATATATATATATATATATATATATATATATATATATATATATATATATATTTACTATAATAATTAAATACTTACAGACACTAGTGTTTCATCCTTTCGGGAATGTTCAGTGCAGGGTGTCCCGATTAACATCATTTTAATATCTCTGGCTCGATTAGCAAAGACCGTATCCATTCGGCTACACATTAACCGCGTGAAATAACGTTGGATTTAACCATTATAATTTTAAATGTTCATTTATGACAGCCAGACAGTGATCTTTTCATTATATACGATGCTCTATGCATAAGAGTTAAATCGACCGACTTTAATTCAACTGAAAGTGCTCAACGATAAGAAACGAATTTCTTAAAGGGGCTGTCATAATTATTTTTTTTACTATAATAATAAAATAATTAAATAAATTAAATATATATATATATATATATATAGGTGTTAATCGTGACACCTATATATATATATATATATATATATATATATATATATATATATATATATATATAGGTGTCACGATTAACGCCTATATATATATATATATATATATACGATTACCACCTATATATATATATATATATATATATATATACGATTACCACCTATATATATATATACATATATATATATATATATGTATATCGGTGTTAATCGTATATATATATGTATATATATATATATATATATATATATATATATATATAGGTGTCACGATTAACGCCTATATATATATATAGGCGTTAATCGTGACACCTATATATATATATATATATATATATATATATATATATATATAGAGAGAGAGAGAGAGAGAGAGGTATCACGATTAACACCTGTATATATATATATACACATATATATATATATATATATATATATATATATATATATATATATATATATATATATATATATATATATATACGTTTTATTTTTTATTACCGTATCTTTCTGTTAAGTTACATTATTGTTTCAACTACTTGGCCATTTTTTTTGCCGTCTGTAGCATCCTCAGACTTTTACAGAAATGTCCGCTATTTTGGGCTGAGAGTGAAATAGCGAAGATTTCTGTAAAAGTCTGAGGATGCTACGGACGGCAAAAAAAAACGGCCGGGTAGCTGAAACAATAATGTAACTTAACAGAAAGATACGGTAATAAAAAATAAAACGCATATCTGCTCTACAACGGTATTGAGCACTTTCTTCAGTTTTTATTAATTACCATTTCCACTAAATATATATATATATATATATATATATATATATATATATATATATATATATATATATATATATATATATATATATATATATATATATATATATATATATATATATATATATATATATATTAGTTTAGTGGCGCAGTTGATAGAGACGTTGAATCTCTACGGTTCCAGTTGAGAATTGTTTGCAGATAACGGTTTCAATCCTACCCAAAGCCGGCCAGAGGCTTACTTGGCCAAAAACGTGGTGAGACAACTGCGGAAGGCAGTGAATGCAGTTAGGAGATTCATAGCTCCTATCCGTCGCGGTTACCACCTGACGAAGGCCAGATGAATAGTTGGCCGAAACGTCGTGAAACAACTAAGAAAAATTGAGAATAATAGTCCGCAATAAATTAAAATTAATAAATAATACTCATCTTAATGAATTCTAGTTAAAAATGAAACAAACACAGATATATTCACCAGAAATAATTAAGAAATATAAAAATAAACTAAAATATTATATATATATATATATATATATATATATATATATATATATATATATATATATATATATATATATGCTTGTCCAGTCGCACTAATGAACTTGGATACAGCGAAACACTACTGTATGTGGATGCCTATATATATTAGTGCTGAGACGATTAATCGAAATCAGAATTTTCGTGGTATCGGAATCGGAAAATGAGAGCCTAATTTCCGATACCAAAAACGATTCTTTTACTCTTTTCTTGAGAAAAAAAATGAAACAAACACAGATGTATTCACCAGAAGTCATTCGTTTACATTGTAGGTTCTACTACTAAGGGCCGCAAAATCGCAGTTTATAAAACCTATTCCCAGATTTAGCTTCAACACTCCGAATCTAATTCATCTTTTGTCAGTTATGGTGAACAAAGTAAGTATTCTATAATTTAAATTCTTATTACCTCAGTAATCCTTTTCGCACTTATTTGTGAACTTCTAGAAAAGCGGCATCGAGAAGTTCACAGTTGACTAATGAAAGATTTAAAATGCTCTGCACAAGGTTTTTCCATTTCGCTGGCGCCTACTGTACACTTTTTCTAATCATTGGCTTCTGAAACAATGTGTTATTGTATTTTTCACTTTGGATATAAGTGAAGTAATATAGATAAACGTTTCACAATGCGCTTATCAAATTTTACCTAAATTACATAAACGGAAAACATTTAGACTTTTGACGAATTAATAATTAAAGTCATATCTACATGTAAACTTGTTCATGTGGCACTATTTTGTTTAACTGTTATTAATACTTTCAGCGTAGTCACATAGATATTCTTACCGAGTGATGAGGCTTGTCGCGTAGGAGTTAGGCAATATTTTTCCCATAATCCCATTCTTAAAACTCTCTTTCTTTTTTCATTTGACCAGCAAGCAATAAACACGCATATTTTGGAGCCCCATGGGAAGACGAAGAAGGGGGAGCACCTCTTCTTCCCTCACCAAGAATTAGCTAAGGTAGCCTAGCTAGGGTAAAAGAAGACTGTTGTAATTGTTTTATTAATGTATAATGTATAATATTGTAAGTAAATTCTTAAGTATTTTTTTTTCTAGAAACAATTTTGCGCGTCATTTATCACCACCCAAGTAGACATCACAGCTAGAAACCAAGAAGAATGTGACATCACAGCCAGATCGACCCAAGAAACACTGAGCTGAACTGGACATTAACCAAGTAGAAGAAGTTCACACTAATAAGGTAGGTCTTATTATTTTGGGGATTCCGTTTTTTAACACCGGCGGCGCCTGCGGTCGTTCGTTCGCATGACGTAGCAAGTAACTCTAATCCGGCAAACGATCGTTTGTTAACACCGATGGAGCAGAAAAGTCCCAATGACGGTCAGGTAACTCCCCGCCGGCAAACGGATGTATTATAATTTAGCACCTATCGTTTGATCATGTCAAACGCCCGGGGGGGGGGGAGCTGGTTTCCATCGACCAAGTAATTCTTCCCGTCTTCCCGACAAATGAACATTTTACCCTCAAAAAGTACCCCTACCCTTAAAAAGAGAAGAATGAGGTCCGGATATTAGTTAATATACCTAAGAAGCAACAGATATGAAACAGATATCTTCTCTATGCCCTCACCCATCCCCTCCCATTTCTCCATCACCGCCCCCTCCCAAAAAAAGAATGATGCTGAATTATCGAGAAGGGTCAAGGAGGATGGAAAGACCGAGGAGAGAAAGTTGACCAAACATTCGCTGGGACCTTGCGGAGGCTTATTGCCACTCAAATTCCAGTGGAGATCAATGGCCGCTACCAGCGAGAAATCAATGGTAAGCAGCTGTTGCGATAACGCAAATTTATTTGCAAATGTTATCGAAAGAGATTGAGAGTACTGGAAATCTGGGGAGACTTGTTGTCACTCAGCTTCCAGGGAACACCACAGGTTGTTTTCAAGGAGAGACGTTTGATGAACTGTGTGAAAGCTCCTTGTAGATAAATAATATAAACATTATTATTATCTGTATTTTGTTAGGTTTTTTGTTTGTTTGTTTGTTTGTTTGTTTGTTTGTTTGTTTTTTGCCACATCTGGGCTAGTGCAACTGTCACTAGTTTTTCACTCTTACATAGGTTTAAAAAAAAAAGTCGCCAACTTTTCGCACTGTCAGCCATACTCCAACCTCTATCGCATCGCCTAAATGTTGCATCCCTGTGTCTGTTTTACAAGTATTTTAACTGAAGCCCATGTACGTAAATATCTCCGTATAACCTGACATATGTCAGGTCATGCCGTATGTCAGGTCATGTCATATGCTACTGGTACCATGTAACCCAGCACTACCTGCCTCATGGTCGGGTCACCGGCGACTAAACTGGTTCCCCCACCAGACTTGTTTGGTGAGGAGGGCGGCTAGTCTCCCTGAAGGATTAAAAACAAGACCTTTCAAAGGGCGAATGAACTCTTTTTCTGGGTCAACGGCCAACTAGCACCGTGTATATTTGTGTGTGTATGTGTATGTGTATTGGGGTAGAGAGGGCTCCCGTAAGCCGTGGTAGAGGCAACCTTTCTAGGAGAAGCAAATCTCTGATTTAAAAAAAAACATAAAGCGGAAGACCAGTACCCGCATTAAGCTGGTCTGCAGTTTAATTTGTTGCTGGCTATCTTGCTCTTGCTTGTTGCTGGATCTCAACATTTTGCACCGAGAGAGAGACTTAGCTGTCGTACAAAGCTAAGACTCTGTAACATCATATTTGTATAGATACTCCCTCAGACATTTGGGCTCATGGATTTTAAATGTCTGAGGGAGTGGCACTCGTCTGACAAGACGTTGCAATCATCATATAACCTGACAAGCAGCAAAGACCCATTCCTATAAATGTGAACATCCCTAGATGTCGGAAAGCCTTCTATTCATATAGTTTCTTCCCTCGAACTGCTAGACTTTGGAATTCTCTCCTGGACCCCTGCTACTCTAACTGTACTGGCATGCAGATGTTCAAGTGTAACGTGAACAGACATCTCGCTGTTCAACTCCTTCCAAAGCGTCTTTGTAAATGTGGTGCTAAATAGTCGTTCCTCGCGTCATAATCGTACTATGCCTTGTTCGCGGTGTAAAAAAAAAAGGTAAAAGAAAATTCAAATATCCTAGATACCTTGCCATTTTCTTATATTTATTTTAACAGCTAGTACGGTATAATCACGTCGACACGCCGGTTCCCGTCAGATCAACGAAGTTAAGCAACGTTGAGCCTGGCTAATACCAGATGGGTGACCATTTGGGAATTCTAGGCGCTGTATGTGCTTTCCGCTTATCTCGGCATTGTTTCCAGTCGTCCTGAACCTCCACTTGCCACTGGTATTCAACAATGTTGACTCAGGAGATGAGTGGTTGAGATTGCGCAACTCTTGCCACAAAAATTTCCCGCGCAGGCACCCTTACAGTGGGTATCCATAGTCTGTCAAAACTGAAGAAAGCCTTTTTTTTATTTTAACAGCAAAATAGATATGATACAAAAGAATATTTAAAACTTAGTTGAATGCTAGTCATATTCCTTTTCTTGTATATTTTTTCAATTACATTTTGTAAAATTTAGTTTAATTCATTACGGTATCATTTCGACATTAGATTAATTTAATAAAATTGTTTAAAATTAGAATACACTAGACAACCCGTGACCCGTTGGGTCAGTATGTTATATTAGTTATGGAATTCATGTATGAACATGGCACTTGGTACGTAAAAAAATAGTTTTTTTTTGTTGTTTTTTGTTTTTTGACATAACAGAAACATTTCTATGAAAGTATATTAAAATGAAAAAAGATTATAGATAGATTTCTATGAGTCGCTTTGTTTATTATAATTGATTATTTTTGAAAAAGAAAATTACAGTTACTGAATTATAAGTGGTTGACCATATTTATAGGTACATGTGCACTGAACAGATACCATAATACTTATCATAGTTAAATTCAAATTTTGATACATCTGCTTTTTTTTTCTTTACATCTTTCATTTCTGTATTACGTTTAAGTTATTTTAAACCCCACTCTTCCCATGTTAAATAATACTTTCGAAATAATAACGTTAATATTTCAGCGTCCCAATTGTTCTTTTGTTTTGTTTTTTCGCATTTAAATTATCAAAATAAACAATTGTTAATACTGTCTGCTTTTTTTTTTCTTTTACATCTTTCATTTCTGTATTACGTTTAAATTATTTTAAACCCCACTCTTCCCATGTTAAATAATATTTTCGAAATAATAACGTTAATATTTCAGTGCGCAGGCCATGCGCGCATGCGCAACCGGATGTCGTAAACCGGAAAGTGGGTCACATACATCGTTACAAGGTCATTTGAGTTTTATAATTATATAGATATAAGAAGTATGCCGTGTTTTGCTTGAAGCATTATTTAATGTATTTTTGAAAGCTTGCAATGCAGGAATGTACAATCGTTCTGAGCAGATAAATAAAAAAAATAATAAATAATTCAATAATTTTTTTATTTACCTGAGTGGTTTTTCTTTCTTTCTTTTTGTTTTCTTCAATATGGCGTAATGGAAAAATAAAAAGGTATTTGCAGTCTCTCTTCAAATTTTCGGAGTTTAATCATGTCAAATCACACTTCAATTCCTTTTGACGGATTGACTGTTGCTATTTCTTCAGATGAATTAAGGGCATAGATTCACTGATTGATATAATAATCAAGTGATTAATTTTGCGCTCCGAAACAGATACTGTCAAGAATTGTATAAGTCAATTGAATTAAAGGAATAAATTATAAGATGGTAAACATCATGAATTTTGGAATATAAATTTTTGTCATTTATTCTCTCTCTCTCTCTCTCTCTCTCTCTCTCTCTCTCTCTCTTTATATATATATAAATGGCTAGATAGATCGATAGATCAATAGATAGATAGATAGATATAAAAGTTGATTTTGAAGGCTTACAATGCAGGAATGTGCAGTCGTTGTGAGCAGATGAATAAATAAATAATATTTTATGTATCTGAATGTTTGTTTTTTTAACTATGGATGGTATTTATTTCATAAGTTTTGTTTATATTTCAAATTCAAACACTCAAAGTTTAAATAATTCCGTTGTTTGTTAAGGGGAGGTAATTCTTTTTTTTTTTTTTTTTACTTATCTATAGATTTTCTGGTCATGGTGACGTAATTCCAAATTCTTGTTTAATATGGTTATAATGGCCGTTGTTTAAATTTTTTATAAAATTTTAAACGCTCTATAGATAAGAAAAAAATGGAATTACCTCCCCTTAACAGACAACGGAATTATTTAAATTTAGCGTTAGAATTTAAAATATAAACAAAACAGCCACTTTACAATTGACAGCCTCGAGAATGAATATGTTTCTCCACTGACGATGAGTTATACACTCGAAAGACCTATGGAATAAATACCATCCACCATTAAAAAAAATAAATAAATGAAAAATATTGAATTATTTATTATTTACTTATTTATTTATCTTCTCATAACGACTCTACATTCCTGTATTGTAAGCCTCTAAAAACTCCTTTTAAAATATATTTTTTTTTTTAAATGCCACAATGCCTTTAATGTTAGTACGTACGTGTTTCACGATTTACGGATTATAAATTATTCGATCGGGAGATCCTATTTATTAAAAAAGAGGGGTAGAAGGTGATAATATACTACGAATATTAAATTGTTAGTATATAGATACGCTTATTTATTGTTCGTGGTATGTTATCACCTTTTATCCTCCTTTTAAATAAATAGGAGCTCCCAATCACCGAAGAGGTAACGTAAAAAAATTATTTAACTTTTTAAAAAATAATTGATGTCGCTTTTGAGCCGTACGTGGAATTAAAATATACCAGACTGGCCTTCTGGCTAGGATCCAAGGGTAGAATTTGTTCTGTCTAAAAACGGTATAATAATATCGTGGGGTTTATGTTCGCGCCGGGCGTTTATCCAATGGAAATATAGCACAGACTCTTATAAGAATATTGGAGATAAACCGTAGTTACCATATATATTCTGACACTACATTAACGAGATTACTTGAATAAATACTTTTACAGATTTAACAAAATGGCTACAATAATATCGTGCGGCCTCCATTCATGCTGAATACCCACAGAATGCCCAGCAGCAACATGTATTACGTATGAAAGATGCCGGAGAAGATTAACGGGTATATTCAAAGACGAGAAATAGCTGGCAAATGCCAGCGTACGGTCAAGGCAGAAATAAAAAACGTAACTCTGGTGAGATGGACGTGTGGCTTCGTAGTAGTGGTGAGAGACTTTTAAGTTGGTGTCGAGACGGCGGTTTTTTTTTTTTTTGTTGTTTTTGTTTTTTTAATCTCATGGCAGACGAAACGAAAAAACAAGGAGCAGGTATTGTTTAGAAAGTAACGGCAATAAACGACTTGTGTTAAAACAGAAAAAAAGCCGAGTCGAACTTCCTATTTTATTTATTTTTGTTTTTCCCTGCGATGTTACACTTAAACGCCGGTCTACTCACTGTAATGTTGCTTTCCTGTATTGTTTTATAAGTTCGTCGACGTTATGTCCTCCGATGAACTTGTTGCACTTGTGTCCCCCATCCTTAACGTAAATACGCTTGACGAACCCTATACTCAATAAAACCCAGCCGCTTCACAGAACAGGTCTCCTAGTGCAGGGAATATTTCTACTCTAAGCACATTTTTTTATGTAAAGCTGCGCGTTGAAATTCCTTCTCTGCTCCCCATTTTCCTGATTGCACCAACACGCAGAAATTTAAATGTAATGTAAACAGAAAACTCGCTGCCCAACGCCTTACTTAAGATGCCCCTATAAATCTGGCTACTAATTTACAGCAGCCTCTTTAGTTTCGGTAACAGCGTTCCTTGTTTGGGGGAGAATAAATATGTATAAAAAAAATAATCGGCTAAGCGTATTATTATATAGGCGTGTCAATGTTGTCGTCATTTGGGTCATAAAAATGGGTCAATTTTTTTGTTTGTTTTTCGCGCTGAGTCATAAAAAAACCATGTGTGTCCCAACGCAGTAGAAGGTTGTGCACTAACAAAATAACCTAAGGACATTTATCATGGATTTCTGCCTTTATTTTTTATTCATTTTCGAATTTTGAGCGATACTCGAGCCTGCAAAGGTGAGAGCATCATGCCGCCATCTTTGTTTTCGTTTTAGATTTAGCGCTCAGCACTACTTGCATTCCAAACTTAATGCACACTTTAAAAATTAGGTTAAAATATCAAAAAAATGATCCAGGTAGGTAGAATTTAATTCCGTCTTTGTTTGTTTACAATATCACGTCAGCTGATATTTGGGCTTGACGATCTTAACAATAGTCTAACTTCTCTTTCAGATAACAAAAGAAGAATATTTATACGGGAATATTTTACGTTACACCGGTCAAGGTTTAATACACACACACGCACACACACACACACACACACACACACACACACACACACATATATATATATATATATATATATATATATATATATATATATATATATATATATATATATATATATATATATACGAGCAAAACTACCCGTCGTTGACTGGGTTCAAAAACAGCCTACAGAAAATGGACTCTGATTTATGAAAATATGATAGGTTATGAAAATTAAGGGTTGTAAAGAGATAGCGTCGAATTTGGGGGTAACAAAACCAAAGCAAAATATGATTAAAGTAAAAATAAAATAGATAAACCCCATAATTTATTATACCATACCTGTTCACACTGAAACACTTATCACAATATTCTGTGGATCTATAGTAAAAACCTTTTTAAACTTTCTGACTTATTTCCATTCTATGGAGGTCAGGCGCGAACGAACACTCCATAATTTTATTATACCATATTTCTTCAAACTGAAGCATAATTATCAAAGTATACTTACGTAGATAGATATAAAAAGTCTTTATTAAAGTTTGTGCCTATTTCCATTCTATGGAGGCCAGGCGCGAACGCAGACCCCACAATTTTATTATACTATCCCTATGTAAGTTAAAACATATATTCACAGTATTCTTATGTACATCTATATCAAAAACACTTGTAAACGTTTTTTTTTTTTTTTAATTTTTAAATGTTTCACTTCCATACTTTGTGGACCAGGCGCGAACGCAGACCCCACAATTTTAATGAACCACCGTTCTGCCAGATCAAACATACCCATTCCTGTGTCTCGATACATTTTCTATCCTTATATGTAATCAGTTTTTTAAAATAGTCAACTATATAGGAGCCTATTCGTGACCACACACACACACGCACACACACAGACACACATTCAGCTTTATATTATTGATATATATATAATTTTTACACAGGAATATCTACCGTCACACCAGTCAAAGTGACACCGGCGTGATGTAAAATATTCCCGAGTAAAAATTATTTTTATCTATAAGAGAAGAAAGGCTATTTTTAAGATCGGCCTGCTAGTGTTCCATATTCGAAGAGTAAGAATCAACAACGTGATTTATATTTTGTGTCCGATTTTTGCATAAAAAGGTCGGTATTTCGCGTTGCATACTGGTGAAATCAGAGATGATAGAAAAGATTCGGAATGAATTTTCGTGGGGGCGGGGAAGCCAAACAAAACTGCGTTAATGCTCATAATTGTTTTCTTTTTGTTTGTTTTTATCTGTATTATTATATTTCTCTTAAACAACGATGAGTCTGACCAGTACCAGATGGGTGACCATTTGGGAATGCTAGGCGCTGTATATACCGCACTGGTACGTACAAATTCCCAGATTGGTATCTAGGGGTACGTTTAATCCACTGGGATACATACACCTTCCGTTTTCGCTAAGAC
>NC_136507.1:33390194-33402694 GCF_053919585.1 Euprymna scolopes | reverse complement strand
ATATTTCTTTCAACTTGAAGTGGCGAGTAATTGAATCTTGCAAACCATATAAACCAGGAGATAAATTCTGTGCACTATGTACAAAAGAGACCCTAAAAATTTTGAAATATGAAGATATAAAAAATACAACCACCCTATTAAATTCAAGATAGGAACTAATATTCACATGCAGTCATAAACGTTGGTTTAAATTTAATAAATATAAACCACCTTAAATCATTAAAAATTACTTATTAGTAAAAATAGATTACAATTTTTTCTGTAATAAATTAAGTTAGACTAATTATCCCCCTTGAACCCTTTAATTGAAGAAAATATGACTAATTATCCCCCTTGCCGTATGTAATTATACAAATAACATTAATTTACAATTTCTTTCGAATTATAAACTGTGGCGTCTTTAAATCAAAAGTATGCTAACGGAAATAAATTATTGCACGGGCGTCCTTTTTGAAAATTTTTCATTCCATAAGCTGAAAAGCTATAGCAAGCATCTATACGAGTACTTTAACCATAGTTCCTGATTTCAAAAGGCGAAAAATTAAAAGGTAAATATTTGTACCTATATTTTTATGTATATATCTGTATATCTATGTATATGTATATATGTGTCTATTTTTTCATATATATGCATGTATATGTTTGTGTATGTATGTATGTATAATATTGTACTTAAACCAAATTTATATTTTACTCTATTTCTTTTCTATCTCTAACCCATATTAATTTTCTTATCAATTTTAAATCCAGACCTTTATTTTAATTTTTTTCCAGATACATCTGCCTTACTTTTAATGCTAGGTTTATTTATGGTGTCTTTTAAATTTAATAAAAACCCTTTACAATTTGCTGATGAGGAAACCTTGTTTATTAAAAAAAATTATGTAATAATTATTGTCCGTAACTTGATGTCTACCACAATAAAAACACTGTTTTCCGAAACGATCGTACAAATAATTGATTTTGTTGTTGTTCCTTCTTATGAAACAGCTTTTTAATTTAATTATAATTTGATTTTTAAATTATCAATCACGTTACTAATTATTAAATTAGCTCTAGAATATTTACCTATCGAGCTTATTATATATCTAAATTACAACGAGCACTTTTTCTTTCCTGTATTTTAATTAAACTAGTAATTTCACTATTACATTAAAATACACTCTGCTCTTTAGACTATTGTTCTAATCTCTTTAAATTTATATATATATATATATATATATGCACACACACATGGACGGTTTGGTATATTAAACAAAGGATAAATATGGCAAAAGTCTACTAAAAATGTAAAAAGAAACTCACCATTAAAACAGATCTAAAATATTCCGTCAATTTAGACGACTACGGCCATTTGGTGCAGATAAGCTTTATTGAGAAGAACATAATTTTTATGTAGTGAAACGATTAAAAATAACTTGGGGAAAGGAGATGGCGTAAGTCTGGGGAAGTTGTAATTCGAAGTCGTGGCAGGTTGAGTAAGAAGAGTAGAGGTGGGAGAGAAGATGTAAAGGGGGAAGGAATAGGAGACGGGTAAGTGGTAATAGACCGTACGCGTCGGAGTGAGTGGTAGCTAGGATTAACCAAGTGGTTTTAGCCGGTTTCCTCCAAAGGCGGGAATTCACATGAGAATATCAAATTGACAACCTGTTCCTCGCCGCATGTATATCTCGGGGTCCCCTATCTGATATTGACCAGACTTCACGTCGTTTACCTTTGGTGATATAGTGATAAGCGGTGTTTTAACGTGATTTTCTCATATAGGATGGAATGATAAAATTGTCCCAACAGAAAAGGCAACATGATTCCATTTGCGGTTGATGAAAACTGGTGTTTTTTTTTTTTTTTTTTTTTTTTTTTTTTGCAGACGATATACTAGTTGGCCAGTTGCGTACAAATCCCAAGAGCGATGAGCCTTCTATCATGTCTGAAAGTGACACCATGTTCAACAAGCGAGATCGGAGATGCGCCGCTATATAACGCATGCTCTGTACCAATCCAAGTTATGACAACAGAACCATTGAAGGCTACCAGACTTTAGTTGGCCAGGAAGCAGGCCAATGTTTCACGGGCGGGCAGTATTAGGAAAGAAGCTTTGTTCGTGGAATCTGCGTTTAGATTTAAGCACAGATAGAGAGCGGATGAAATTGTTGATAGTTGTTGTCGATTGTTTTTTTGTTTTTTTGTGTGTGTGAAAGTTTGGCAATGGAAGGACCATAGATTGAAGCTCAGACGAGCACTTGCCATGAAAATAATGATAGAACAGAGACAGGATTGCGAGGTTTCTTCTGTGGGAAAGAAGATGCAGAGAAGAGAAAGGTGCATCACCTACTAGAGTTCGAAGCCGGTTACTCAACATAACTCTTTCTCCAAACCATCCGGCATAGGGAAAGAAATCATTTAAAGAATATACGTTTCTCTTTTTGCCACCTTGTCTATTCTTTCACACTTCCGGAAAACAACTTCCTGTTTAGTATACTACTACTCACCGCTTGTCACATTCGCTGATTTATAAAGGCGAACTTTCAATGGACAACTCTATTTTCTTTCATTGCATGTTTGGCAACTATCGGTTATTTGAGTTCAGTTTCGTTTGGCACTTCATCATGTGGTTTCAGCAAGATTGAGCCACATGCCATACAGCGTGCGATGCGATCGACTTACTGATAGAAACATTTGATGAACGAATAATTTCACGACTTAGGAACTAGCCACCATGTTCATTCGATTTAACACCATTAGAATATTTTCTTTGGGATATGCAAAGCCATATGTCTACGATGATAAACCACACACAATAGACCACTTGAAAGACAACATTCAACGCGTCATTGCAAAAATGTAGCCAAATTTGATTTAATTGGAATTGTAGATTACACCATATACACGCAAACCACGTTGGCCATATGCCAGACGTTTTATTTAAGCTATAAATGCCAAAATTAATTGTTATAACAGAACATATATTTGTATAATAAACAAGTGCATTGCAGCCGGAGGAGATTATCTTCATGTGTGTACTATCAATAAAAGAGTCATACGAAAAAAAACGTCTGGAAACTTATTGAAGGCACCTCGTATGAAAAAAAAACGTGCAAAAATTTGTTCACAAGAACGAGTATTATTTTCATGACTGAAATAACATTTCAAAATTTAGCATGAGAGATGAAGATAAATCAATTGAAAAGCAAACAAAAAAAAACTAAAATGTCCGTCCGAATACAATAACGATCGCATTGTTCCAATGCCTTAAATTTTCTCACGCCGAAAGTTGTACGAAATGCGATATCTGGTCTAGACCTTTGGAAACGAGTTTCAATTCAAAGGTATTTTCTGATCGTGCATAACAATGTAGGGGCCAGACGCAACCAAGCGAAACATCAAGACATAAAAAAGTCGTAATTAACAAATGAACTAATAAACTTTATAAACGTTTATTACTGTTGGTACTACATATCATGACGTATACCAATTAAAAAAAAATGGTCATAATAGTGGAGCAAGTTATCTCAATATCCCATAAGAATCTTTCACTTAGTGATGCAAGCACCAAAATTGGCACAAATGACGTTCAGAACATACATTTTAAGAAAAGAACGTCAGCCATCAGAAAATTCAAGATGGCTGCCAGTTTTCAAGATGGCTGCAGAAGAAAACCTGACAAATTTCCATTTGGTTCTTGTATCACCAAGTGAAATATTGTTTCAGCAATTTGCTCCACTATAAACCATCCACATAAGTCTTCCAATTATATTTTTCAACCGTTATTTGCGATTCTTTTATAATATTCATCAGAATTCGTCTCATTAATCTTTATCCTCGAGTGGCTTTTAGTTTTCATAAGGCGTTGGTCATTAATTTAAATAAAAAACGTCCGGTCGCCTAAGATAAAATGCAATGCGAGAAATAATTTAGCATTGAAGCGACGTTGCGAGCCTGTCGTTGTTTTATCGTTATTTCCACGGCAATTGTTCGTCTGAGCTCCAATCTATGCCCCCCTCGTCAATCTTTCACAAAAAACACCCGTCTAGCTGAAACCACTGTCAGTAATTTTCCCCACTCTTTATCTGTGCCTAAATCAAAAAGTAGATTCCATTAACAAAGCTTCTTTCTTAGAAGTGCACGCCTGTGGAACTGTCTTCCGTTTGCCTGTTTCCCACCTGACTACAACTTTGATGTCTTCAAATCCAACATAAACAAATTCCTGATAAACCGCCCCCCTTAAGTAAGACACTTTATCAAATATCCATTACTAACGATTACTACGATATTGTCCCATTGATTACTGTACACGCAATAACCCTTATCCCCGAATGGCCTCCGGGCCTTGATAAGTGGTGACTACCATGTAAAAACAAAAAAAATGACTCGCTAAGTTAAAAGAAACTTGAACTATTTTAAAATGAACTGGAAAAATACATTGAGGACATTGCGAAGGCTGCTGCAAAAGAATTAGTTTCCCTCTATCGAGCTAGAAAACTACTTACACTTGAAAGTATCCTGTACCTCTATAAGGTCATCATTCGCCCACGCATAAAGTATTGTTGCCACATCTGGGCCGGTGCATTTACCACTAGCGTCTCGCTACTGGATAGGGTCCAAAAAGAGTCTCCAATCTAATAGGTCCCACTTTGTCAACTAAGCCCCAACCCCAATGTTTTATCTCTATGCCTGTTTTCCAAATATTTTAATGGAATGTGCTCTGATGAACTCGTTGCACTTGTGCCCCCTTGACGTATATATCCACGACAAGTCGGCTTAGCAACAAAATCACACCCCTTCACTGTTGAGGTCCTTAAATGCCAGAAAGCTTTCTATTCCAATAGTTTCTTCCCTCGAAAAGCTAGACTTTGGAATTCCCTTCCTGCTACCTGTTTCCATGGCTGTACTGATATGCAGAAGTTTAAATGTAACGTAAGCGAATATCTTGTTAATCTTTTCTAGGCATGGTCCCAAATAGTAGCCCCTTACGCTCGTGATATGCCTTGTTATGGGTGAACGTGAGTAAAAAAAAAAAAAACTCAGAAAACTGTCGAGATACGAAAGAAAAAAATCATGAACACATACATCAATGTGCATGATTTAAGGGTGTTTAGTTTAATATCCATTTTTATTCTCTTTATTTGTCAAAAATCTACTTTTTATTCACATATTATTTGGTGTATTTTGTGTTTGATTGAAATGTGTAGCTATTTGGGGGTGGTTTTTAGTCTAATGATACGTTTATGATTATAGAATCTAACTTTGAAAGCCTATAGGTGTCACCTATATATTCGCTAGAAAGGCATTTGGTACAAAAGATATAATACATAGCATGACGGCGAAACAAACTATAACCTGATACATTTTATTGAAATTTATTTATTTATTCATGTTGTTGTTGTTGTTGTTGTTGTTTGCTTGTTTGTTTGTTTGTTTGTTTGTTTGTTTGTTTGTTTGTTTGTTTTAAGTTTCGAGTTTTTTCTTTGCTTTTATTACCTCGGCACAGGTTTTAATAAATTCTTGTAAAGATTTATTTTGACATGGAAAAAGTATGCTACAAAGCCGCTGACGCGTATGCAAAAGCAGCAGCATGACACGTATGCAGATGAACAAGCCAGTGTGCGGGGTGACGGCACAGCGGAGGAAGAGAAGGAAAAGAAAATCGGGAAAAAAACAGGTGGGGATCAGAGGATTTGAAAGCGTTTACGGTGACTGTAAAGATTGGTTTGTATGATTTATATTGTGACAAATTTTAATAAATAACTAAAAAGAGACATATACGTTGGGTTTATTTTTTTATATATAACTTACAGTTAATTTTAGTTGGGAAGCAATAAACATATTATTAATCTTGACATACAATTAATTATTCAACGGAAGCATTATTAACAGTAAATTATGCGGCTAAATGAAAAAAAAAGCCACGGTGGAATTTCCACTGGTTCCCCGTTGTGCTATGATTGCTTTGGCTTTATTCAAGAAAGCAGTGCTAAACAAAGGTCTCAACTTCGCCACAACTATGAAGCAAATTCCATACTTAGATATGATAGCTCTAATAGAGGAGGTAGCCTTGAATAAACCTAAAAGCACAAGATGAACTAAGGTGAAAGTGATATAAGCACTCGATAATTCAAAGCCTCCAAAACCACACCTCTCAAGGGAATAAGTATTGGTAATCAAGTCCCTGCGCGGTGACAGTGAAATCATAACACTACCAGCAGACAAAGACAATGCTACAGTGTAAATGGATAGAGCAGAATACTCCAAGAAATTGACAGATTTAATAGAATCTGGTTGCTACTGTAAAGTGAAAAAGATCTGACCTTGAAAACGAAAAGGAAGCTGTCACGGATCCTCAGTAAGAGTAAGGACATAATACCACCTGCAGAATACAGACAGCCAGTACAGCATAAAAGCAAGCTACCACACCTATACAGCCTCCCTAAGATACACAATGACGGTATTCTATTAAGGCCCATTGTCAGTGCCCGAAGATCAGCATGCCATCCATTGAGCCAATTCCTGGTATATATAATCACCCCAATCATCGGCAAATCTCCATCATACGTCAAGAATTAAGTTCGCTTCGTGGAAATTATTTTTTTTTTTTACATCTTCACCCCAAACAAGGCACATTGCCACTTTGATGTAGGGGACTATTATCAGGGGCAACAACAACTGGGGCACTATGTAGGGACTTGGGCAGCAAGATGTCGGTTCACGTTGCACTTGAATTCTGCACGTCAGTACAGTTGGGGAAGCAGGGACCTGGAATGGAATTCCAAAGTCTAGCGGTTCTGGGGAAGAAACTACTGGAGTAGAAATATCTTTTACATCTAGGGATCTCTACAGTGTGGGGGTGGGATTTAGCAGCCTGTCGGTTTTGTCGAGGGTGTTCACGTCGTGGGGGTATAAGTGCTTGCAGTTCGTCAGAGCATTCACCATTAAAATACAGGCAGAGGGATGCAACATTTCGTCGATGGGACAGAGACTGAACCTTAGATGCCAGTTCAGGGCCTATCAGATTTGCGACTCTCTTTTGAACCTTGTCAAGGAGCGAGAGACTAGTAGCAGATGCACCAGCCCAAATATGACAGCAATACTCCGTACATGGGCGAATGGAGACCTTATAGAGGTACAGGATACTTTCGGGTGTTAATAGTTTTCTAGCACGGTAGAGAGAGTCCACCTTCCTTGCAGCGGCCCTGGCAATGCCTTCAATGTAATCGTTCCAACTCATGTTTCCCGTGAACGTTAGCCCAAGGAGTTTGCAAAATGTACTCTCAGATAAAGAGTCGTTGGCCATTGCTATAGGTGGTAGAGAAGGTTTCTTGTAATTATTGAATGAAACTAGTTTAGTCTTGGTGGCATTGAACCTGACCATCCATTTTTCTCCCTATTATAAATAATAAATAGTTACTAAATAAATAATAAATAAATAATAAATAAATCATAAACTAGATGTCGTGGGTCTGTTCACTGAAAGAACGCACTTGCATCCCAATTGACAATTTTTTTTTTTTTTTTATTACATTTTCACCCCAAACAAGGCAAATTGCCACTTTGGTGTAGGGGGCTACTATCAGGGGCAACACTACTGGGGTACTATGTAGGGATTTGGGCAGCAAGGTGTCGGTTCACGTTACACTTGAAATTCTGCACGTCAGTACTGTTGGGGAAGCAGGGACCTGGAATGAGTCTAGCGGTTCTGGGGAAGAAACTATTGGAGTAAAAAGATATTTTACATCTAGGGATCTCTACAGTGTGGGGGTGGGATTTAGCAGCCTGTCGGGTTTGTCGAGGGTGCTCACGTCGTGGGGGCACAAGTGATTGCAGTTCGTAAAAGCATTCACCACTAAAATACTTGAAGCTACATACTTCGTGATGGGATCTGATATATATCGGCAGGGAGAAGGTCTGGCGATGGGATCACCTTTATCCCCAGTACTGGCCAATGCATACATGGAATAATTTGAGGAAATGGCATTAGGATTAACATCACTAAAGCCAACAATGTGGTTGCGATATGTAGATGTGAAGAGGTGAAGTAACCCATGGAGTTTAACGATACAAGAACGCTCATTATGTTGCTACATAGTTATGAGCATGTTTTGGCAAACTTTGATTTCGTACAAGCTGTATCGCCTGAAGAGATCTCTAGTTACTGGTAACTTGCTGATCGAAACATGCTCATGAGTGTTTAGCAACATATTACTGCTTATGTAAAAAAGAATATATATATACATATATATATATGTATATATATGTATATATATATATATATATATATATATATATATATATATATATATATATATAGGTATACGAGCAAACAGTTAATAAAACATGTTAAAAAAACACTTTGAAATGAGTTAATCCGCGGAGTTTCGAAGAAATATTTTCCTTCTATTTAGAGGGTAGGAATTAGCAAAATACGGGATCGGATTTTGCATGCAAAAGTATTTGATGAAACAACAAGTAAGTCAAAGATCTTACTTGATAACAAAAAAGTGAAGCAGAGGGAATATGGTGAAGAAAAAGGTGATTACACATGAATGGATTGTCTGGTGGAAGATAAATAATCCAATGACGGTAAAGTATTTCTTGGAAACTCCGCGGATTAAGGACTATCCACTTATCTATTGTTTCCTTTTAAGATTAAATATGTTTTTAGCTCATTTCAAAGCGTTTTTTAACATGTTTTATTAACTGTTTGCTCGTATTATAAGCTCTATCTCCTATTTGGTTTTATCGAGCTTTTACATCTGGCTGAAATAACTTTATAAATATTAATTCTTTAATATTTATAATATACTTTAATTCTACCATCTTGGATCATTTTGGTAAATTTCATTGTAATTTTTATTTTATATATATATATATATATATATATATATATATATATATATATACATACATATATATATATATATATATATATATATATATATATATATATATATATATATGGAGGGTGTAGTATATTTATATATACAAACATTGTTGGCTCCATATGTGCATACATGCTTCTGCAGTGACTCTTTTCAGATAAATTGCGTTAGAAAGCCGTCTTCCTTAAGGACCAACGTAGGCCTCATAACGCAGCTTCTCTGCAAAGGGTAACTGCATAAACATGTATACTCGCATGCACTTTTTGTATAAATAAATATACTAAAATCATGCTTTGTTTTCCATGGAGCACTTTGTGAATTCTATTCATATCTAGGAAATTACAACCATACAACCAATATATATATATATATATATATATATATATATATATATATATATATATATATATATATATATATATATATACTAGCAAAAGTACCCGTCGTTGACTGGGTTCAAAAACAGCCTACAGAAAATGGACTCTGATTTATGAAAGTATGATACGTTATGAAAAGAAAGGGTTGTAAAGAGACAGCTTCGAATTTGGGGGTATCAAAATCAAAGCAAAATATGATTAAAGTAAAAATAAAATAGATAAACCCCATAATTTATTATACCATACCTGTTCACACTGAAACACTTATCACAATATTCTGTGGATCTATATAAAAAAAAAATCTTGTTAAAGTTTGTGACATATTTCCATTCTATGGAGGTCCGGCGCGAACGAACACCCCTATAATTTTATTATACCATATTTCTTCAAACTGAAACATAATTATCAAAGTATACTTACGTAGATAGATATGAAAAGTCTTTATTAAAGTTTTTGCCTATTTCCATTCTATGGAGCACAGGCGCGAACGCAGACCCCACAATTTTATTATACCATCCCTATTTAAGTTAAAACATACTTATCAAAGTATTCTTATGTACATTTTTATCAAAAACACTTGTAAACGTTTTTTTTTTTTTAATTTTTACATTTTTTTATTTCCATACTTTGTAGACCAGGCGCGTACGCAGACCCCATAATTTTAATGAACCACCGTTCTGCCAGATCAAACATACCCATTCCTGTGTCTCGATACATCTTCTGTCATTATATGTTATCAGTTTTCTATAATAGTCAACCATATACCATATTCGTGACCAGACGTTCAGCTTTATATATATATATATATATATATATATATATATATATATATATATATATATATATGCACACACACACACACACACACACATACACACAGGGACCTCAATAAAATATTGTCCCACAATGTAACAGAATTACCCGAATAACTGACTATCCCTCTTTTGTATCGTCATAAAGATAAAACCGTTAAGGAGAATAAACCGAAATAAGTGTTTATTTAAATTCGTAGAAAAGCTAGTGAAGGTCAAATGATGTCAGGTGCGATAGGCATAAATCAAACAGAAACTTGACACATGTCCTCGAGTTCTGACACACACACGATCTTTTTTTTAATGTTTCACCTACCCTCAAGTTAGATGTGAAGATACGCACCCGTAAACCTATTTCTGCATATGTGTGTCTGAACCTATGTGTAAATAAAATCCCCCGATGAGGTGTGTAAATTTAAATGGGAGTACCATTTAAATGGTAATGTTTACAAAAATGTTATGTATCTTTGTTAAAATCAAGTAAAAAAAAACAAAAACGGAAAGAAACCGAGACATGCGCATGCGAGTATTATGTTTGTTTTTTTGTTTTTGTTTTTTAAAACAATTTACTTTTTTTAAGGAAAAAAAAATAAAATACTCGAATTGAGATCGAAACCAAAACTTAAAGACAGTGAGTCAAGTACGATAACTATCAGATTCGCCTGTACACGACCTTTAAAAGTGTTTTCAACCTCACCTACTTTCTTAACATAAAGAAGCTGTCATGCATCACAATCGCGCATGTGGATTCGTGAGACAGTTAACAAACAAATAAATATTCAATTCCCCCTGAGAGTTAATTTTCAATTTTAAACTCTTAGCGGCCTTTATATCCGGATGAACATCGACTATAAAGTTTTCCGCACGTCTGAATACCCTATATAACAAATTTCCAAGTCTGTAGATTAAAAATTCGTTGAGTATATAGGTTTAGAAGTGTTCTCACCCACACCCACACACCCCCCACACACACACATTCTCAGTTTTATATCCTTATATATATGTGTGTGTGTGTGTGTGCGTGTGTGTATGCATATGCATGAGTCTTCCTAATATATATATATATGTGTGTGTGTTTATGTATGTGTATGTGTGTGTGTAAATACATAATATTTTAAAATAATTAATAACAATATTTCTGCGCATAAACGGAAGGAAATTTAGTACTTTTGAAGGCAATGTCAGCGGACGTTCACAATATACAGTCATGAGAATATATATATATACGTGTGCGTGTGTGTGTGTGTGTGTGTGTGTGTGTGTGTGTGTGTGTGTGTGTGTGTGTGTGTGTGTGTGTGTGTGTGTGTGTGTATTGCTAGCACGACTCGTGGCCAAAATTATTGTACCGGCGCATTTCATATATGTCCTATATAATATTTTGATGGCACATACAAATTCATTATGACTAGACTATTAGTCACTATCTAATGTAACTTTATAGCGCCTTTTTAGACACATTTAGTCGTTATAATAAATCCGTCATTTCATCCGAGGAGCAACATCATTACAATCGCAACCATCTTCAAAGTTCATATTTTTCCATTTATATAACAAGTCCTCCTACCATCCCCGCACATCACCGGGAGGATTTCTGCACTTTCGACAGATATGGGTTTTCACCCTTATTAACTGGACCATATACTCACAGACATAACATGATCTTCCTATTTTCCCATTCAAAAATGATAAATTCTCCCATCTCCCATTCCGCCAAATCTCATTGGCTGAGAGCCGAGAAATCCTTCATTCCAGAATCTAGACCATTATTACAAAAAACGAACGCTCCAGAAATTTTCAAATATGGCGTCACTTTCTATAAGACGCAATCGTTTGAGATAAAATAAACCAAATACGAACATGATAACCAACTGCGACATACCGAGGCATGTTCATAAGCCAAGGATTATTTTATTTTTTACATTAAATCTACCGTAGACGTTAATTATCGTGCTACCGTACTAAATCTTTTGTCATTACATAGATCGTACATGTTGTTATTAAATACTGTTTGTCAACACATCGGCACATGCTGATAAGGCATTATTGTTTTTTTTTAAGCTAGATAAATCGTTATTTTTTGTAAGTACGATTGACTAAAATTCTACATTTATACGCTAAATAATTGTTCTTATACAGTTACGCTACCGTGCTAAATCTATTGTATTTACATAGACCATACATGTTTTTATTAGATACTGCTTTTTCGACACATCAGCACATGCTGATATGTTATTATTTCATCTTTTTTAGCTCGATAATCTTTCATTTTTATAAAAATACGATTGACTAAAATTCTTTCTTTATACGTTAAATAAAATAAAATAAAATAAAATGGATAAAGCGAATAATAAAGCCGAGACCTGGATTTTGCGGAGACCCAATTTTTTCCGAAACCTTACACCGTGGACTATATTGCTTGACTTTAACATTTAATCATA
>NC_136507.1:33355194-33377694 GCF_053919585.1 Euprymna scolopes | reverse complement strand
CACCCCAACACACACATACATACACACAAACACACACGGTGCTAGTTGGCCCTTGGGTTTATTTGCCCTTTGGAAGGTCTTGTTTTTAATTCTTCAGAGAGACTAGCCACCCTCCTCATCAAACAAGTCTGGTGGGGAACCAGTTGTCGCCGGTGACCCGACCATGAAGCAGGTAGTACTGGGTTACATGGTACCAGTAGCATATGACATGAGCTGATGTATATATATATATATATATATATATATATATATATATATATATATATACATTTATATATATATATACATTTATATACATGTATCTATATAAATATATATCTATATACATGTATATATACCTATATGTACACGTATATATACCTATATATATGCATATATACCTATATATATATATATACATGCATATATACCTTATATATACATGCATATATACCTAAAAATATACATGCATATATATATACCTATATATATACATGCATATATACCTATATATATATATATATATTATATATATATATATATATATATATATATATATATATATACGTGCATATATACCTATAAATATCCATGCATATATACCTATAAATATACATGCGTATATATTTATAAATATATACATGCTCATATTTTTTTTTACATTGGTGTCACCACTTATCAAGGCCCAGAGGCCACTCGAGGATAAGGGTTAATAGGTATACATTAGTCATTGTGATTTTAGCATAGTAAACAATGGGAATTTTGTAACTTAGATTACTTAGGGGGACGATTCAATTAGAACTTGTTCACATATATATATATATATATATATACATATATATATATGTATATGTATATATATATATATATATATATATATATGTATATATATATATATATATATATATATATATATATATATATATATACCTGTGTATATATACGTACATCTAATTTATAAAACTCACTATGTCTATCTGTCTGTTTCTCATATTTTCAAACCTTCTATCATCCAAAACTAAAAGTCGAAGAGCGGCGCTAGGGGCCTTAAATGCGTTCATTTATGGGTCTTGAGCCGATGAAAATAGTTGCTAAGGCGTTAAAAAGGGGCCAGAATTGAAAAGAAAATCGTTATACATTTTGTACATTCATCTTAGTTTATTTTTAATCAGTTTATATGTGCCTCACCTTGGTACAGTGGTAACGTCACCAGCTTTGGATGCTAGGTTTTTTCTTTCGGTTTCGATTCTAACTGATGGTACCCAAATATTTTTTTTCTTTTTCTTTTTTGTTTTTTTTTTTTTACTTTTTAAACCACGACTGTATAATAATTAGGGATATGACAACAGAATATTCTTTTCATTATTTTGACTCTCGAGTATATACCTGTTAATATTTTATATGTTTTTAGATAGTGTGATGTGGTTCTCTGTTGATTAACTGTGTCTGTGTCGGATATATACTCGAGAGCCAAAACAATGAAAAGAATATTCTCTTGTCATAGCCCTAATAATAATATATACGAAATCTGGGCAAATTAAAATGTCATATTTAAGCGTATTTTTCGACCGGGCAAAGCCGCCCCCCTTCTAGTGTGTAGTATATATATATATATATATATATATATATATATATATATATATATATATATATATATATATATATATATATATATATATTGAATTCTGTCGAGACTATTGCATAACTCTTATTAATACGCATGAGATAGGTGAGAATAGCTAAAATAATAAGGTAGTCTAAACTCTCGAGCTTTGGTTATGTAACTAATCTAGAAAAGGGAGAAGTTTCCCCTATGGATCTGGTCCCTAAATTATAGTTGTTGCGTCCGTATGTCTCAGTTGCGATCGACCTTGCCTGTAAGAGTAAGAAAAAAAAATAATATGTACCGCATTGTTTTTTGGTTGTCACAAGCCTTGTAAATATTAAAGCCTATTAAATAACCAGTTTATTTAGTTTATAGGAATAAACAAAGAAGACAAAGTGACAACTCAGACAGACTCGTATATGATAGATGAATAAACGGTTGATTTTGTCCTCGGTGCTGAGAATAAACAATAAAAAATAAATTGAAAAAGGAGACAGACTCATATAAGATAGATAGATAGATAGATAGATAGATAGATAGAATACTTACATATCTCAAGTTTTTTCCTTTGGTAACAATCCAGCCTGTGATGTAATCAGCTAATTCAACGACAAATATTCCTTTATTTATTTAGTTTGAATTTCCTTTTGTTGGTCGCAACACGAATCGGCGAATTCTCGACGGGAAAATGAGTGTTTTTCGTCCACACGCAAAACAAAATAGAAATTGAAGAGGGAATGTTTTTTGTTTGTTTGTTTGGTTGTTTTTTTTTTTGTTTTTTTTTTGTGCCTGTGTTTTGTTTTGCTGTTGTTGTTTTTTTAAAGAAAAAAAAATCTTTCCTTTTTCTTTTCTTTTTAATATAAAAATATATGAAAAAATATTAATAAACTTTTCGTCTTCTTTTTCTTTTAAATTTGAAAAGTAAATACTTTTTTCCTCCCTTTTATTTTATTTTTTGTTTTTATTTAATATGTTATTTATTTATTTATTTATTCATGTGAAACCGTGCAAGCAAGATTTAAAACAGTTTGGCATTTGAAACGCTTCACATGTTGCATCGACATCCCATTTGCGTAAACGCGCACCTGCTCTACAAAAAGGTGTGTAAACATATAATATACTCACGCATGTGTGATAACTTAATAAACTATAATGATGTAGGGGGGTGGTCGCCCTACAGCATTCATCGACGTTTTTTTTTCTGCCGTAAAAAGGTGTTTCTTTTCCAGGCCAAAACTTTTTCGGCTTAAAAAGACATACAATTGCTTATTATCTGCTTATAGTGTTTGTTTGTGTTTTGTGTGTCTGTTTGTTTGAGGCCTTTTTTTTTCGTTATTTTTGGACTAAAACGTTGGGTTTTCTTTTTTATTCTAACGCGTGCTTCTTTCACTAAAAAGGTGGCCTTCAATTTATAATATTCTTTATTCGTCTAAGGTGTGTTTATATTTTTTGTAGTTGTTGTTTTTGTGTTATTTTTTTCATTTTTCAACGTAAAAAGCGCGGTTCTTTTTTCCAGTCTAAATTATGTTTGTTTGGGTTTGTTTTTGTTTTGTTTTTATCGTTTCTGTTTTTGTTTTTTGTTTTGTTTTGTTTTGTTTTGTTTTGCTTGTTTGTTTGTTTGCTGGGTTTTTCTCCCAATATAAGAAGTTCCTTTTTTCCTTTAAAAGATGTATTTTTTGTTTATTTTAGTTTGTTGTTAAACCACAATATATTTCGGCTTTTCTTTTTAATGGTGTCAGCCAAAACGTTTCTTTTTTTCTTCTTTTCTTTTTCTTTTCTTTTTTTTTTTTTTTTTTTTTTTTTACGTTTACCTTTAAAATGTTTATGATGGGGACAGGACAGGGTCAGTCCAAAAAGGTGTTTCTGCTTTCGTTTTAAAAGTGCTTTTAGATTTTGACGAGGTTGTTTAAGAAAAAAGTTTGTCGAGTTTATAAAATATATGCATATATATATATAAGTACATTAATATCTACATACATACATATAAAAACATTAATATAAATATATGTATATTTATAAATCTGTTCAAAGTTTAGTGATAGTTGTGGCCTTCGTTTTACGGCCAGTAACTGCGTGAAACGCCTTCTTACAGGCAGTACAAACTTTGCCTCGTTTCTTCCTTTCTTTCTTTTTCAGTTGCTCTTCCTCCTCCCTCTCTTTTTTTATTTTTAAACTTTTCCTTTTGATCTTCATCTGCCGCGACCAAAACTCATTTGGTAAGTCCGAGTAAGTTAGTAAGTACGTTGTCGTTGTCGTCACGTCGTTGCCGCCGTGTGGTGGGTGGGGAAGAAGGAGGGGAAGGACTCCTATTTCCCTCGTACACTATTAATCTGGAAAAAAAAGAAAGAAAAGCCATTTTTTTGAATGATAAATAAACAAAAAATTGTAAAGAAAAGTCCTTAAAATAAGTTTTTTTTCTAATTATTTATTTAGAGTTTTTTATTTTATTTTTATTTTTTTCGTTTACTTCTTTAGTCTCACTCCCTCTTTCTCTGCTACCCCCTCTTCCTTTCCCTCTGGACCTCCTCCTACACAAAATATCCCACCGGCTTAGAGAAGTCGCACGGAACTGTCAACTGTTAACAGTGAATAAATATAATTGGGGCAATTGCATAATCATTTTTTTTTTCATATAAAATCCAAAAATACAACGAAAACAAAAAAAAATACACATCCGGCTAACAACAGCAACAACAACAACAACAACAAAATACAGAAAAATCGTTATGGTGTATTGGTGTACGTAATCGTCACGGAACGAAGATTTCATACTCCAAATATCATATAAATTGATCAAGAAGTAATTTTTTCAACTAAGAAAATCAAATTTCTTTACAAAGTCAGACGCAGACGCTAGTTTTAGATCCGCTATGTTTTATAAATAATTGTGAGACAACTCAATTCCAACTATCGAGATTAAAACCAACCTTGTAATGGATACAATTTACTCTTAAAATCGCTAAAAATCGTTAAAAAAATATTTTCTTTGTGTAAAAAAAAAAAAAATAGTTGATCAATTTACGTGATTTTTGGAATATGACATTTTCACTCCGTGACAAGTACGTACACCATAATTTTTTTTTTCTGTACTTTTTGTTCGTTTTTTTTTTTTAATTTAGTCGAATTCTAAATAAGAACTCAAAGTGTAGCCTGTTCTAATGCTACAGCTGATTTTTTCTGTCCTTAGTCAGTGAAAGAGAAATCCTTCTAGACGAAGTCAATTTGTATTTTTGTCTCAATCCAGATTTCTCTTTGTTTCATTTATTTCGAACAGCATATTTATCTTAGGCAGGTCGAACCGGTTTCCTCCGCTGCTTCATGGGAGAATGAAATTCACAATCCGTCCCCAGTCGCATGTATATCCCCGTAATGAGAGATGACTTCGTTAGGTTTTCGCAGTTCATGCAAGTGTGGGGGAGCAGACGTCCTCCTACATACAGCACCTGGTATTCCGATTTAATCACGTTAATACTGAATAGCCTTAACGTTGCTTAACTTCCGTGACCCAACGTGATTTTGCTATAGTTTCCCTTATTTCGTACTTTCCGAAATTTTCTTAATTGGAACAATTTCTTTTCGGTTCATTTAGGGGTTCCTACTGCCTATTACTATAGTGTCTTCTAATTTTCTTCCCTTAAAAAAGATTTTGTTTGTACCTTTGTAGATTTACACACTCCATTGATTACCCCCCCCCCCCCCAAAAAAAAAAAATTGATTCTTCTTCTTAGGCGATTATTTGATTTTATGAATTTAGAATTCAGAGTAGGGGATAAATCTTGGATATTATTAAGTTTTAAGTAATAGCAGTTTTTATCACTAATTTTTATCACCATTTCTAAGTTTGAGTGAATGACAATTACGGTTAAGTTAGGGTTAGGGGTTTTTTTTTGTTGTTTTTTGTATTGAGAGATCACAGATTATTAAAACTAAAAGGCCACTCGAGGATAAAGCTTAATGAGTGGCATGTGGAGGATAAAACAACACTGTGATAATCAGTAATGGCGGGACTTGGGTAGGGTTTGATTGTTGAAGAGGACAGCTCAACAAGAACTTATTTACATTAGACTTGCAAACGACAATGTTATAGCCAGCTGGGAAGTAGCACAGCGGTATTGTGTTCAACAGATGGAGAGTTCCAGGAAAGAAATTTTGCTCATGGAAGTTAGGGGGGGGAGTATTGAACTTCATCAAGTATTCAGCTACCGACAAGATTTGAATTACACTAGAAACTGGATGGATGGATGTAATACATCTTCCTATTTCAGTAGCTTTTTTCCAAGAACTGCAAGGTTATGAGACTCTCTTCCTGCTCAGTTTTCCTTCTCCTTACAGCTCGGTCTTTTCAAGACTAAGGTCAATAGGCATCTCATGTATTTGCGATAATCATCTTATATCAAGTGGCTTCATGCATTGTCTCGAATGATTTCCATTAAAAAAAAACATAGGAAATTAAGTCTGTGGAAACATTTTTGTAACAATTTCATGAAATTAAATAGTTTTTTGTTTTTTTTTAAATAAAAACAAATTTGTTTTTTTAGTAAGGCTAACACCTGATGTTGTTTGTTTAGATTTAAGCAGATGTTTGAAAAATGAAATTGAAATATGCGACGTATTAGTTACATGTTTTTGTTGTTTTTTTTTTTTTTTTTTTTTTTGTTTTTTTTTTTCGTTAATTCAAGTTTAAAAAAGCAATGGTACATCTGGTTTTAATAAATTTACCGGCCAGGGCATAGCTTTTGAACCTAAATTGCCTGCAGACGTGTTTCACGTCAAAAAAAAAAAATGATTCCTTTAAGAAATAAACGAAGCAAAAAAATTACTATGCCCATAACCTAATTAGGATTTTAGAAGACTCTTTTTAGGGTTCGAGATTGGTGTCTTATTTTAGGGAAACATTTTTCAGGAATCAAGATAAAAGTGTCTGAAGGAATCAAAGCATACTATCCCGTGGATTAAATAAAGGGTTCCGTTCGAAATCCCGAGCAGATCTCGGATTTCGGCAGAAGATAGTCGAGTGCGACAAGATATATCTGAAGAAGGTCGGAGGTTACATCGGCCAAAACGTTGTGGAAATAAGACTCAAGATGAGAAAAGTAGTCTGAAGAATCCAAATGATACGAATAGCCAATCCTCATCTAAAAAAACAAATAAAATAAGAGACATAAGTTTCATTTTGATAAACGCAAACAAAATAATCAATTTAAAAGCATAAGTTTAGAAAAGATATGTTTTATACGTTTTTAAGGTTTTCGTTTAGGGACAGATTTTGTGCAGAGTCAATTTAAGTGAGACATTTTAAGGGAAACAATTTTACTTAATACTAAAAGCGAGATGCATTGTATATGATAAACAGTTCAACTAAAAATAATAATGAGTTCCAAAACAAAGATTCACAAACGATATCATACATATATATATATATATATATATATATATATATATATATATATATATATATATATATATATAGTAAAATTGGTAATTAGTAAAAACCTGAAGAGAGTGCTCAATACTATTGCAGAGCAAATATGTCTTTTATTTTTTTATTACCGTTTTATCTGTTCAGTTACATATGTTTCGGATACTGGACCATGTTTACGATCCAGCAGCCTCGTCAGACCTTACAGAAATGGTTGTTATTATTTGGAAGAAGGGTTTTAGAGGAAATACGAGAAAAAACGGGAGGGGGAAGAGATAATAAGGGGGGAGACGGGTATCGACAATAGTTATGTTTTGAGGGTTAAAATACATTAGATTGTAGTGTGTGCGCGGGGGGTAGCAGATTTAGGTAGGCGTGGGTTGAGATATATAGATATAGACAGGGGTAGGGGAGAGAGGGAGGTAAAAAGGGGGATAAGGGGGGAGGAATTTCAATTTTAGGTTTTAAGATTTGGCCGGTTTTTGGTTGTTTAGGCCGGCACTGGAGTATATGAAATAGATGAGAGAGAGAGAGAGAGAGAGAGAGGACTTGTATACGTGTCATATGCGCTTGACAAGTAAAAGTTTCCATATCGAATGTTCGTAATAGCCAGGATAAGTCGATTCGTTCATTTGAGTTGACAATGAGTGGGTATATATCACAATACGTAGATGTCCAAATATAGCTATAGACATAAATTGATTTATAAGGTGTTAAAAACCAAGTACCCCAACTTAGAACAATAATTAAAATAATTAAAGTATCTAATCCCCATAAAATTACCCTAGACTCCTCCCCAAACTCTATAATTGTACCTACCTAGAACTACTATCCCACCCGACTATTAACCATACAACCGTTTAGAACCCCCCTTTTTTACTTGTTAGAAATATAGCTCAATATTCTTCTGAATAATCCAATAGCGCTTATGCAACCAACTCACCTCTTTATTCATCAAACGTACCCTGTCTCTCTAAGTATTCAACTTATCCTATATTCTTATATATTCTCTGATATACTCTCCTCCCCCCATACCCTTACACCATACTCTCTCTTCCGTCTATATATTTCCAACTACCTATTCTACACCCTCTATATATATTCCTCCACTTACCTTTTACCATCTACACATTCGTCTATCCATGGATCCAACTCCCCCCAACTCACTTACTAATTACTACTAAAACTATCCACATGCATATAGGTGTACATATATGAGAATCTGCATTGATATCTTTATGTGTATATATGTACTATTTCTTTGTATGTATGCCAGAAATACTATTAAACCTTGCATTTTTTACTTAAAAAATGCTAGGTGTATTTATGGTATCTTTTATAAAAAAAAAAAAAACGAATATTTTTGCTGATAAGGAGACTTTGTTTAAAAAAAAACTATATGTTAAAATTATCGTCCATGACTTAATGTCTAGCGCAATAAAAACATCGTTTCCGAAACGATCGTACAATTTATTGACTTGTTGTGTTCCTCCTTATGAAACAGAGCCGCTGCTCAGCTACTTTGGATTTAACGGATTGAGCATATAGCTCTTTTGCATTTTTATTACTCTTTTACAGTGGTTGTTGGCAGTCCTGAAAGCAGCTTTAGTCTCAGTACATCTATTACGTTGATAGCTATGGAAAAAGTTAATTTCTGTGCGCAATGGCAGCAGCACATTCTGGGGAGAACCATGGCTGGCTGTTAGGTTTTTGTTGGAATTTTTTGGATGGTATGAATTGGTCTATGCCTACAATTAACAATTCGGTCAGGTCTGATACTATAGAGGGCACATCCTTTTTAAACATTGAATGCCGAGATAGATCGGAAATGAATGTACGGAAGCTATCCCAGTCAGCCATAGAGTATCGATATACAGTATGGTGGAGAGGTACGTCTGAAGACTTATTACATTTCATTTTTATCTTAACTGCTATAACGGAGTGGTCGGAGGATCCTAGAAGAGATGGAACAGAACATGAACATAGCTCAGGGGAAGTTGTGAGGAAAACGTCCAGAAGGCTTGCATACTGACCGGTAGTATAGAGAACACAGGTGGGTTCGTGAACAATCTGAGTGAGGTCATAAGTAGTGGCAAAATCGTGACAGAACCTCCCCTCGTCATCGGTCTTATTTGAGTGGGTCAGCCATTCCACATTATGGACATTGAAGTCACCGCAAATGTGAATGTTAGCCGAAGGATGAGCAGACAGGATGTGGTCAATTTTCTCAGATATGCTCTTAAAGATAGTAACACCACTGTTGTGGGGGTGATAGAGGGCAAATATAAATGCAGTGGTGTAAGCTAGTGCAACCCGGAAGAACATATAAGGTAAATTAGGGTCTTCTCTGGAGGTATCTCTACCACATGGAAAGCCATCTTTAATGTAGGCACATATTCCATGCCCATGGCGATCTTGGGGTTAGATTTAGGTGATAAGTTAGAGTATCCTTTAATTATGAATTCGTCTAGAGAAGTGGTTGACCCTATGCCAGTTTCACTTAGAAAGAATATGTCCGGTTTCGTCTCATGTAATTGTGTTTCAACCTCTGGAAGTTTGGAACGTAGACGCCTGATGTTGGAGAAGGAGACCTGGTAGTAGGGGTCTACGTTGGAGGATTGGGTTCTAGGTTTATTCGTGTTTTGTTTTTGGAGATTTGTCATGTTGAGGTTTTGGGATTTGTGGAACAGGTCGATAAACTTGATTGGAGCAGGACAGAGAGGGAAAGTAAGAGAGAAAAAGACAAGAAATTATTTTTGTAGCACATGATAAGGTAAAGCCTTAACGATTACCAATTAATATGGCATCGAGAGGCCCTACCAGAAACTACTTTATGGTCCAGAATCCATTCACCAAATGGCAATACAGCAGCCCCGGTACTTTGCACCTGCTGATAGGACAGTCTCCTTAGTGGTTAATCCAAGGTTCGGGTCCCTGACTACTAGGCGGATAACGTCCAGATAAAACGTTTACCTCCAGCACCCTTACTAGTGACATGACCACAAGGATAGACAAAGAAACAGAAATTTTCCGACATCTCAGGCTACTGTTCACAAAGTACTACTGGCCTGGAAAGCATCATTTTCTTCACCCTTTGTCAGAAAAATCGCTCATTAGAAATGAGAACTGAAGGACAAAAAAGGAGAAGCGAGAGTTACTGGAGCTGCCGATAACACATCCACATGTATTATCTACTCTCCATTAAAAAAAAAAGGTGAGAAGGACTTATTAATATCTCCTTAGTATAAGTCCGTTGCCCCATTCTCAGTTTAGGATAGTACTTGAAGATAGTCTCTCCTCCCATATTAATGCATGGATACTTTTTGCCTTTATCTACCTCGAGCTAGAATGTTCGACCATTCCAGCTCCACCCCATAATAAATATGCTATAATGGAACTTTTATCAAATTGGAAAGTTTGGTTAAATTTTAACTCGTTTAAAAATCTGGTTAAAAAGTAATACCTTTAGGGTTACGTATTAACTTTAGACTAGCTAGAAGTAATGCATACTTTAAAGAGAAAAAAACGCCGCGTGTTTTTGAGTTCAGATAATATCCAGGTATAATTTGGGATATGTTCAATTTCATAGGAGACTTGTTTCTTTTCTTTTTTTTCCTCGTTTTAAATATAGGAAAAAAGTATTGGTTAATAATATTATATTTGACAAAAAGGATTCAGGAAAAACAAAAAAGAGGAATAAAAAGAAAACGAGACAAATATTCGGGATTAAAGTCAAAGCTGGAATAAGGAAAAAATAAAACAAATTTTGCAAGTTCAAACTTCACACTTAAATGTCTTCATTTTGTTTTCAATTACTCCAAAGAATTATATAATACTTGGAAATTTAGGGCGGGGGGTTGCATGACGTGGACTGTAGGTACACACCCTGCATGTAAATTTCTTTTTTTTTTTTGTTAAATGAAAAAAAGTTTATATAAAATAATTTTATAAAAGAAACTAGGTTTTCTAGTTACTTTACTGCACGGAAGCAGGTGAAGCTTCCACCCGAACGATTTCACGGATTTCGGTGTCTATGACTGCTTGCGTGAGCTAAGAAATGAATATAACTTTGCCAGAGTCGAGTGAGGGTGGAGGGAAGCTGACGTAATATAGACCTTTATTCTGTTATGTAATTTAACTCAACTCTTTATTATAGGGGGAAAAAAACTCCTAATATGCACTCAGGGCAAATTAGACAAATTTAAAGATAAGTCTATCATTTTTTTTTTAAATACTTTTTTCTATTATGTTTTCCATATCGGCGGATGTATACTTTGCTTTAAAGCAGTGTAGCTTTAAACGATTTGCAACATTTTCGTTAGATGCATTAAAGGAGAAACTTCGCTACTACAGGTCGAAGAACATGATTTTGAAAAAAATCGCATTGTCTAAGAAAACGGTGAACGGAGAAAAAATCACCGAATAGCTAAAGAACTGGCGTCACATGACGTAAACAAAAGATATTTAACATGTGAACTCTTAATATTAAATGGACAAAAATAGAAGTCGATGTCCAAACCGTTAGGTCCAAGAGTCGTATATCCATTTATGAATGAATTTAACTAAGAAATAAAAACATTTCTATTACAATCTGCGTATGTGTAATACCTAAAGGAGATGAATGTCCCTGTCTTGCACAGTACCAGGTCACCCTGTGATCAGATGTTAATCTTTCTTTGATATTCTGGGGGATAATCATACAGCAGGTAGGTGGAGTTACTTAGCCCAGGCGAAACTTAGCCCACGAGAAACACCCGTCTGGCTGAAACTACTGTCAATAATTTTCCCCACTCTTTATCTGTGCCTAAATCCAAACGTAGATTCCATGAGCAAAGCTTCTTTCTTAGAACTGCGCGCCAGTGGAACTCTCTGCCGCTTGCCTGTTTCCCACCTGACTACAACTTGGACGTCTTCAAGTCCAACATAAGCAAACTCCTGACAAACCGCCCTCTTAAGTAAAACACTCTATCAAAACCCCCAATACTAATGATTACTACAATACTATCTCATTGATTACTGTACACGCAATAACCCTTATCCCTGAGTGTCCTTCGGGCCTTGATAAGTGGTGACCCCATGTAAAAAAAACAACAAAAAACAATGCATCTAAGATACGGTTCCACTACTGAAAAACATAACCGGTTACAGTGAGTCCGTTGGCCTTGTACGGCGATATTCTAATGATATCAGAAGTAGTAAGGCGTAGAAACTATCACAAAAATGTTTAATCTGGTCTACTCGGATATAGGTTTCTAATACAATAATTATAACCCCAAATAGGAAAACACTGTCTATGTTGTCATACCAAGGGAAGCAACTCTGACTTGACAATAAATTACAGAGTCGATTCGATCCGATGTCTCCGTTCAGTCTCAAGAAACAATGGATACATTCTGTAAGGGTAGCGTGTGTAATTATGAGTCAAGGGTTTCACAAGTCCAAACCACACCTCTTCTGAATCGGCACCGCTTGAGTCCAGTGGCAAGGAGAAGTGCTAGACAACTGGAAACAGTGCCAAGATAAATAGAGAGCACATACAGCACCTGGAATTCCCAGATGGTCACTCATTTTGGTATTGACCAGGCTCAACTTTGCTTAACTTTGATGATCTAACGGGAACCGGTGTGCAAATGTGAATTATGTCGTCGAGAGTAAATTGATTTTCTTGGTTTAATTCCTTTATATTTGACTCTTAGACTTTTCCAGACAAACGGTAAAACCTGGATCCATCGCATTACTTTGAAATATTTATTTGCACAAAATATAAAATTACATTATGGACACATAAGGCACAAGGCCATTCAAAAATGTGGGGATCACGGGAAGCGAAAGTTACAACCCAAATTCACTGTCTACTCTCCTTGAAATTACTTTTATATACGAACACGAAACCTATCTCTGACCCGCTGGGTTACAACCACAGCAACTTTGAAATATTTATTTGCATAAAATATTAAAATACCTAATCAACAAATTAGACACCAGGCCATTCAAAAGTTTGTGGATAACAGGTGTCGATGGCTATCCTTGGACTCCAATACTTAAAATTGTCTATTCTACTCTTAATTAGAAATATCTCAGTTACCACAATATCACATCCACTCCAAAGGTTGTCCTACTTAAAATAAAACTAAATTTGAAAAAGTTGTAATGAATTATTTACAACTAGCAGAGACGCCCGGCGTAACCCGGTCGTAATGTACGCTTAAACAGAAACAAAAAATTATGAAGAATTCTTAATAAAATTATTTATAAAAAAAAAAAAGTGTAGATTACTGGAGCGCCATCAGCTTTATAATCGAAACCGAAACAAAAGCGTGAAGAATTCTTGGTAAAATTGTTTATTACAAGAAATCGAAGTCCATAACAATTAAACAGCTCGGGTGTTAAGCATGACACAGAAAATAACATACACGCTATCGTATTAATATATAGATAATAATATACCCCACCTCGTTACTTTGATGTTGCTTTTAAGTCCAAACATTTTTTTCACGTTGAAATAGATGTAGATCCAACATGGCTGTTCCCGGGAAACATAATCTTCATTTAATTTTCATACTTTTTCTAACATACGATCCGTTTGTTTCGTTGATATAGTCACTCCTTTAGCTAGATTAGCCATTTTTTATTGCTAGATCAGTTACGTGAACACTATTTCTATAAGTAAAAAAAAATGCCTGAAGTGGAATCTGGACATAAATGTCAATCGCTATTAAATACAGTATGTGACCATTTTCATGACATTTTGCGTGTATGGATTTCTCGGTTCAACGTAACTGTGATAATTACACATTTATTCATTTATTTGTTGGGAAAGTTAATTTCTTGTAAGTCAGACGTGTTTTTCATTTTTTTTTTAATGTCGCGGATAATTAAACAATACAAATAAAAATAAATAAATAATGAAAACAATAACATAATCATATTTTCGAAACGAGTTAAGAAGAGGAACGCATCGGTTTTTTAGTTGGAAAAAATGATGAAGAGATTTAAGATTACGAAGATGTAAAAAAGAACGGAGGAAATATGATCGGACATTTATTACAGGTTCAAATCTCAAGGGTTTCTCTAGAAGTCTATTTTCTTTTTATATATCAATCCTTATATGAGAAGAAAAACTGGACAAGCAGAAAAGTCCCACCCCCTACACTGTAGAGGTCCCTAGATGTAAGAAAAACTTCTGCTATAATAGTTTCTTCCCTGGAATTGCTAGAATTTAGAATTCTCTTCCGGGTTCCTGCTTTCCCAACTGTACTGACATGCAGAAGTTCAAGTGTGATGTGAATAGACATCTTGTTGCTCAACTTCCTACATAGTATCGCTGCAATTTATGTCCCTGAAAGTAGCCCCCTACATCAAAGTAGCACTGTGTACTGTTTGGGGTGAAAATATAATAAAGCAAACAAACAAACAAACAAACAAACAAACAAACAACAACAATAACAAACATAACAAAAACACACGGTACCAACATCTCGTTATCACCTAGATTATAATTCTTATTCACTTTCCCGCACATATAATTACCTCAGTTGATCTAGTAACATGTAGATTGCAGCACCATATTTTTAATGTTCAATTTGATGGAGGAGAAAACAGATACTACACTTTGATCCGATCCTGAATGCTAGAATCTTAGCTAATTAAGATATTTTTAAATATACTATCAAAATCGCTTGAATCTTTTTTTAACTGTATTAATTTTATTAGTTTTTTTAGCTCGTTTTGTTTGGGAAATTCAAGGATGGTTTCGACTTTCCATTCGTGTTGTAAACATGACCTCCCGCCTAACATCACACAAAGGACATTATTTTTAGATTTTGACGCGTTTCATTAGCAGAAATAATGAATAATAACGAACGTTAGGTGGAAAAACATGTGTTTTTAAAGTCGTTGGTAAACACCGCAACATGAACTGCCAGGGCAAACATTAAAGGTCACAGCTAGAGCAGAATGCAGAGAAAAATTATCTATCTATCTATCTATCTATCTATCTATCTATCTATCTATCTAAAAGGAACTTTTTGCGCGTGTCTGTGTGTGTGAGTTCGTTCCCCATGGACTCAAAATTCGCTGGGCAGACTTTTATGAAATTTCACGCAAACCTACTTTGTGGGCCTGGTTGTGTTCTTAGATAAGTTTGTATAGGAATGTCTCTGATAAATATTGATAATCGATAATCGAATTACTCTGACAAAAGAAGTAACAGGTGATTTTTACCAAAGTTAACACCTTACACAGCCTAACATCGCAAGTACATTTAAGAAGTTTTATTATCACACAAGCCAAAAGACCCGACATATAAAATCAACAGTAGGCTTTATGATATACAGGAGGGCGTTCGAAATGAATGTTTCTGTTTAAAGCACAATTGAGGCATGGCACTTGACTTTTGCGTTTTAAACAAGTACATGCCATTATATATATATATATATATATATAAATTTATAAAATCAACAGTAGATTCTCAGTGCAATGTATTCTAAACTGTATTGTGGGGAAAGTCACTGGGGGGGCATGTAAAGCTTTTTTCCGGTGCACTGCGATGGGTCCCTAATTAGAGCAGGCAATCAATCGATTTGATTGACTAATGGGCTATTTTACCGATTATGTTGACAATAAAAATATGGGAATGTCGACATTTTTTTTACAAAAGAATCACCACTTATCAAGGTCAAGAGGCCACTCGAGGATAAGGGTTAAATAGTGTACAGTGGTCAAAAGGACAATATCATAGTCATCGTTAGGAACGTAAATTAGGGAAATTTGATTACTTAAGGGGAAAGGCTCATCAAGAACTTGTTTACATTGGACTTGAAGATGAGCATATTGTAGTCAGATAGAAAACAGGTAGACGGAAAAGAGTTTCACAGGTGTGCAGTTCTAAGGAAGTAGCATTGTTCCAGGAACTTAAATTAATAAACAATCGGAAAAGCTTACTGACCCAGGCATCTTCTTACCGAATATTTATGTGTCTTTTTTTCAGCAATGAAATGTAAAGCGCTAGTAAAGTATACTGCAAAAAAAAAAAATTAGAAATGGCTTTATGCTATTGTGTGTTCTTATATTTTATTAAATAAGATATCATTTCGAATTAAAATCTAGTTAGTATTAAGCATGTAAAATTGAGAAAGTCATGCTTGAAATTCATCAAAAATATCTGAATAAACGAAATCAAAAACAAAATGGCGACCGAATTTGGCCTGATGTGGTGGAATTTCGCTTATTCAGATAGATGAATTCAAAGTAATTTGACACTATTTCCCCACTGCACTACTTGCTCTAGGTCAGAAGCAAGGGAAAACTTGAACGCGTCTGCATGTGTGCATGTGTGTGTGTGTGTGTGTGTGTGTGTGTGTGTGTGTGTGTGTGTGTGTGTGTGTGTGTGTGTGTGTGTGTGTGTGTGTTGAAAATTAATCTTGCATAATGTTTATTTAAGTTCTGGACAACTTTAAATTTTACTTTGTAAATATAAAACTGTTGTTTATGTTTTTTCTCTTTTTGTTTGTTTGTTTGTTTGTTTTTCTTTGAGTTTTGTTGGATATTGTGCTATTTCAGCAACGTTATTGTCGAAAGAAAAAAAAATATTAATATTAAGTCGGCTTAACAGCTTTTTAAATAAGCAACATATTTCATTCATTCACATTCCACTATACACTCGTTTTTGATTCAAGAAGAAAACTAGCAGGCCTACTCAACGTTATCCGGGATGAGATAATAACATAATAGGATTTGTTTTACAATGCACAGAGATTCGAAAAGGTGGTCGAAAATCAAATATATGACAAATAAATATTACCAAAGGCAAGATAACTTAGTCTTCTACCTAACTGGATAGGTTTTTAGTGTTTTTACTTAATGTAAAATGTTTATTCGGTTCAAAAAACATGTACGGTCTACTGGTACATGAGCACAAGGAAAAATGGCCGCAACGTGTTTGTTCCGCGGTCATCTTTTTTTTTTTTTTGTGTGATCGAGTACCAGGTTACATTACTTGTTTTCGAGTCGAATAAAGATTTTGCATTAAGTAAAACACTAAAAAAAAACTACTACACATGGTAGAAGAGTAATTTATATTGCGTTTAGTAACATTTAATCGGATATATATATATTTGATTTTTAGATCACTTTTATCGAATTTCTGTGGATTGTCAAACAAACCTGGATTATTATTAACGAATGTATACCGTCCGTTAAAAATTACTGAAAAAAAAAAATAACTGTGCTTCACCGGTGTTAGCATTATTATTTAAATAAAACCATAGAATTCGTATTATTTGGATTACTCGGAATAATGTTCTCATCTTAAGTGCTATTTTCAAAACGTTTCGGCTAATGCAACCTCCGACCTTCTCCAGGTGTATCTCATGAATCTTTCTGTCGAACTCGGGAATCTGGGTAATAATAGGAAGTCAACCTTAAGTTTATTTTCGATAACCCTGTAAGCATTGCTTCCTTTATTTATTCTTTTAGTCCTCACATTCCATGAGCGATGTTTCGGACAATGGTGTAAGAATTGTTTTTTTTTTTTTAATCTATCTAACCGTCATCGTGTACTAATTTTTGACATCGAAGTAGTTTTTTTTTTAGTTTTTTTTAGTTCTTTATTTGAAATGGCTTCATGCGTTGTCTGAAGCGATTTCCATAAAGATTTAAAAAAAAAAAAGGAATAATTTCGATTGGAACCCATTTATTTAATTCCACAGGGGACTCATTCCTATGCAGTCTATTGATGTTGGCATTCTGTAGATGTTCAGTGTAAATAGAAACGCGCTGATATTATTGTAGCTCTTTTGTTAAAACTGCAAAAGTATTTAGCTAAGCTAGCAGGAACATGTTCTCGTTCCGTTAGTCATGACCGGGTAGAAGTTTTTAAAAAGTGTATTCTTAGTAACGCTCGCATTGAGGATTGAACCTTTAGCCTCGAAAATAGAATTCAATTTTACCTAGAGTATTACTCAGGTCTCTGCCTTCGAATTAACATTGAGAACATAACACTCAAGATGAGAACAGTATCCCTAATAATCTAAATTATGCAAACAATTAAGCCCAATCTCAAAAAAATTATGAAGTCATAGAAGTAAGCAAGGAATTTAATTTTTCACGAAAGGTGTTACAAAAATAATGCCTCCTATTTTTATTCCGATCGAACAGATCAGAGGGGATTGGAAATTGCATTTTTATGATGACTGAAATTATGTATTCATGATTTGCAAGTTTCATCTCTCAATTGCAGATATTGACAGTGTGAGACTCTAAGAAAGCAACCCCTGTCATGCGCGTACGTCAGAAGCAGAGATGCGTCATTAAATTCCTGGCAAAAGTGTATTGAGAATGGTGGTGGAATTCTGGAACAGAAAATGTCGTTCGTTTTAATGATACCACTCCTGTCTTCACAGCGCTTCAATTTTTTGGAATAAAAAAATAGGTTTAATTTTTGGAACCAACCTCGTATGACAAAGCACTCATGTAACTCATGCACAACCATTGTTCATTGCTGGTAAAAATACATTGATAATGGTGATGACTATGTGGAAAAATAAATTCTGGATCACAAAAGTTCACTCGTTTTAATGGTACCACTCCCGTCTTCGTAGCTGTTCAACTATTTGAGTTAACTAAATAAATAGACGGCCTTATTTTTTTTTAAAACACTCAGATATCTATATATTAACAGTGTGTGTTATTTATTTTGTATGTCACGCTTACATCTGAGTGGCTATCCTTTCATTGTTATGGACTTCCATTTCTTGTAATACATTTTACCAATAATTCTTCATAAGTTTTGGTTTCGATTTCGATTATAGTTGATGGCACTCAAGTCATCTATTTTTTTTATAAACAATTTTATCAAGAATTCTTCATAAGTTTTTGTTTCGGTTTCCATTATAACTTAATGGACTCAAGTTATATATAAGAAGACAGGAGTGGTATCATTAAAACGAATAAAAAGTTATATATAAGAAGACAGGAGTGGTATCATTAAAACTGTGCGAAGACAGGAGTGGTATCATTAAAACGAATTTCTTTTTCGGGAAGTGTTGGTTTCGGTTTTGATTCAAGCTGATACACCCGAGTCATATGGATATTTTTTTTTCAATTTTTGTAATCGCAACTTTATGATATATAAAAATCGATAGAACATTAACTCGATAATAATATATACGAAATTCGCAAGAATTAAAATTTCATATTTAAGCGTACTTTCCGAGCAGGCTACGCTGGACGTCCCTACTAGCTTAGATAAATACTTTTGCAGTTGTACAAGGTGACGTCACAGTGAGGAAGAAGAAAACGAAAAGATTACAAAAAAAAAAAAGAAAAACGTGACTAAGAAGGGGAGAAATAGACGTATTACACACGTACAGGGAAGGACATGTCCTAAACATGGCCGGATAAAGACAAATTACCATGCATTCGACACGGCAAACTTTTTTAAGCACATTGGAATACGAGAAGACTCTTCAACAAGAGACAAGTACCTGTAAATAAATGTATGTTTTTTCAACTGGAAAAAGTGAATCGAATTCTTTGCTTGTCTTTGTTTCATTGCGACTGTCTGCATACAACCAGTTACGTGTTTTGTATATGTAACAACTACATTACAATAGCACTGGTGCCGCCTCGACTTAAATAACCCTGAATAACTCAACAAGTAACAAAATCCTACGTCTTTACTGTAATGTTTCTATAATACTAAAAGCAAATTCAAAACAGTGAAACAATAACGATTTAAAGGGTAAAACGATAAAATTGTCGATCTAGAAAAAACGACATGATTCCATTTCTCTTTTATTTTTTTTATTTTTGTTGCATACCATTTACCAGTTGGCCAGTTGTGTACAAATCCCAAGAGCGATAGGAGCTTTCTATCATGTCTGGAAGTGATACAATATTCAATGAGCGAGATCGGAGATGCGCCGCTGTAAAACTCATGCTCTCTATCGATCCAATTATGACGGAAGGATCATTGCCACCACCTTCAAAATGTATTGCTGGATTGCCACGAATAACAGGATAGTGTCTAGGGTGATGAAAACAAAGTTTCCAGCCACGGTTATGGTCTTTGGTGTGGTTTAAAGTGAGGGCCACATCATGCCACCTCACATCTTCGAAGTCGGCTTAAAAGGCAATATAAAAGTGTATCTGGATGTGCTGAAGAGTGTGGTAATCCCCCGATACAATAGGTGACCGGTGGTAGACCCTAGATGTGAAGGCTTCATTTCAGACGAGTGCTACAACTTTTTACCTTTCTCTGCCCCGACTTGAACCTGCTGGACTTCTTCGTTTGGTTATACGTCGAAAACATCACAAACATGACCTCCCACAATACCAAAGCCAGATTGATCGCCGCCATCTACTGAGTATTCACCGAGCTTCCGCTAGGGCTTGTGGAAAAAGCTTTCTACCGGTTCCAGACCCGTATCAAGGCGGTGATTGAGGCTTAAGGCGGCTACATTGAATAGATGTCAGTTCTATTACATAATCAAGTTATCTGTATTGATTTTTTTTTTCGATAAAAGTTTTAAAATAAAGTTGTAGTATTGCTTTCTTCCGGGCGATAATTTTATCGTTCCACCCTATAATTGGAACATTTTTAGGAAGAAGTATACAAGGATTTGCGATTTGAAATACCAATCGTATTATTTAGATTCTTCGGACTACCGTTCTCATCTTGAGTGTTATTTTCACAACATTTCGGACGACTTAACCTCCGGCCTTCTTCATGTGTGCCTTATCGAACTCTGGAATCTTTTCTGTCAAACTCAGAAACCTGCATGGAATTTCGAACGCAAAGACCTGGAGGAAGCATGCTTTCGTTTCATAAGCCATGATTGTGTAAGTCCTAATTAATTTTCAATTGTATTTTTCTTAGGAGAAAGTATCGGGTATGAAACATAAACGTCTCTATGCAGCTTAATAACATAAATGCATGTTCATACCAATAATACTAAGCTCTACACACGTATTGAGCACTTTTTAAATTGATGCTGGAAATATATGTACGTAATATGTATTACTTTGCAATATCATGTGTTTGTATTACTTTGACTATTTGAGCTATTATTCTCATCTTGGATATTATTTTCACAACGTTTCGGTCGATGTAACCTCCTACCGTCTTCAGGTGGATTTTGATATTAACAACACTAAATATGAGAACAATAGTCCGAAGATTCCAAATAATACGAATAACCAATCCTCATCTAAAACAAATCAGAAACATTGGAAGATCATGTTTCAATGTTTACATAATCGTTTTGGATATCCTTATTATTTTTGCAATTTTGCATTTTGATTTATTTTTATATATTTTACTAAAAGAAATAACTAATTTCCTATATTCAAAAGCAGCCTGGGTGACGGCGGTGCCCGGATGTTTTGAGGTGTGTATAGAGAAAAAAAAAGATGTAGTAGGCAGGCAGACTCATACCCGTACCGCAAAGGATGAAAAAAACGTGAAAAAAAACGTGACGTCTTTGCTGTTGCGTCAACCGCCAAACGGGAAGTGACGTGGGTTTAAATTAAGGCTAGTCAATCGAAAAGAGGAGATGATTTTCGAAAATATCGGCGAAAAAAGCGACCTCTCCTTGTAGAAAAGGGCCCAGTTGAGGGTGAAGGAATGATTGCCAATTTTTCGATATTTGTTGTCCGAATGGTCGAGCTTCAAAACGATAGCGACCTCGTGAAAATCCGTCGCTTCTGTCGAAAGTTTTAGGCTGACATACATATATACATTTAAACAGACAGCTAATATATATATTATAGGAGATAACGAAAATCGATTAACTACAGAAAGAAAAAAGAATAGTGTTTCTACACAATACGAGACGAACTAAACTGACTTTTGTCAAACGAAATCTAAAAATTATAGTTAAGTTTGGAGTCAGGTTGGTAGGGGGAACAAAATCTGTTTCGTATTGTGTACAAGTTTCTAATTTCTAGCATAGTTTTACAGTTCAGTTGGCATGTAGAAATGCGTATAACACTAGAGGAAGGAAGGGCGCACCTGATATATATTTTCGCTTTGGTTTTGTACGGTAAGGCGATGTTAGTTTCTTATGACTTGCAAAAATTGGCATATAATAATAAACCAAATCCACCAATTAGATCACCGAAATTAAGCAACGTAAAGCCTGTTAAGTACCAAGTGGGTGACCAATTCGGAAATGGCAGGCATTGTATGTAGGAGAACGTTGAGGCCTCCCTGTGAGAGTTGTAAAACCCTAAGGGGGTGGTCCATGCGACTGGGGCCGCTTGTTAATTACTTACTCCCATGAAATTTCCTTCTTCGGAGTAAACCGGTTAAACCCGCGTACGGTTAGTGCTTTAGTTTCATCTCATTTCATTGTCTTGTTGTTTAAGGACGAATTTCAGAAACAACTTGGCTTCTTGAAATGATAAAATGCTCGTAGACCATAGATCTCCACTAAGATTCTCAACATTGTGAAATAATTCAAATAATTGATATCATAATTGAACGTGTCCCTTA
>NC_136507.1:33252694-33350194 GCF_053919585.1 Euprymna scolopes | reverse complement strand
TGTGCGTATATATATATATATATATATATATAAAATGAAATTTAAACTCTAAATGAAGCAAAAAAAAAACTGTAAATAAAAATTTACAATTAGATGTATTCTCATCAGAGGATAGAAAGAAATTAGCAAACTATAATACCATGCATTAAAACTCCGCGGAATAAGGATTTTGAAATTTGTTTGGGGGGTATTCTGTCTAACAATAAATTTAATTGTAAATTTTAATTTACAGTTTTAATTTCTTTTCTTTTCTGAAAAGTACTACTCTCTATTGTGCTTGCATTGAGCTTTTTTATTTGATTGGGATTAATATATTAATATATAAATATTAATATTTATATTAGGTTGAAGTTTACACTTGCTTGTATCGGGTAACCATTTCATTTCCATTGCCTTCAGTGTGTGTGTGTGTGTGTGTGTGTGTGTGTGTGTGTGTGTGTGTGTGTGTGTGTGTGTGTGTGTGTGATAAAATATGTTTTTAATGATATTTAATATTTCAGCAGACTCATAATTGCTGCTTCTCTTTTTTTTTTACACAGTGATCACCACTTATCAAGGCCCGGAAGCCACTCAGGGATGAGGGTTATTGCAAGTACATTACGTTAGTGTGGAGATTTGACGAAGTGTTTACTTAAGGGGGCGGTTCATTAGGAATTTGTTAACGTTGGACTTGAAGACATCCAAGTTGTAGTCCGGTGGGAAGCAGGCAGACGGAACAGAGCTCCACAGGCGTGCAGTTCTAAGAAAGAAGCTTTCTTCATGGAATCCGCGTTTTGATTTAGGCACACATATAGAGTAGGGGTAATTTTTCACAGTGGATTCAGCTAGACGGGTGTTTTTTGTGAAAGATTGGCGAGGGGGGACCAGAGATTGGAGCTAATACGAGCACCTACCATGGAAATAACGATAGAACAAGGATAGGCTCGCAACGTCTCTTCTGTGGGAGAGAGGTTGCAGGGTAGAGAAAAGGGTATCCCTCCCTTAAGCCACGAAGTCTATTTTGTACTCTGTCAAGGCAGGATAAGCTGTTTTTAGCAGCTCCTGCCCAGATATGGCAACAGTATTCGATCCTTGGACGTACTTGGCTTTTATATAGATAGAGAATTGTATCAGTAGTGAGATATCTTCTGGAGCAGTAGAAGGATCCTACCATCTTTCCAGCGACCTTGGTAACAGACTTGATTTACGTGTTCCATTTCAGATCAGGAGTAAAGGTCAAACCCAGAAGCTTGTCAAAACACGGGGCCTCACCCAGACGAGAGCCATCCATCACAATAGATGCCAGATGGGGATCAGAGCGTTGATGATGTAAGGATAGGAGTTTGGTTTTGGATGCATTAAAGGTAACCAGCCACATCTTCCCCCACTGAACCACGCGCTCGAGATCAGAGGAGAGAGAATCAGAGAGAACTTTGTCATTTACAGCCTTTGATGTGTTGCCGTAGATGGTCGTGTCATCAGCATAGATGTCAACGAATGATTTAAGTATGTGTTTAAGGAGGTCATTGATGAGGATCAGGAAGAGAGTTGGGCCCAGGATTGCCCCCTGAGGGACTCCAGCATTTATATTGCAGGCCTCCAATTTTTGTCCATCTTCCACTACTTTTATAAGCCTATCGGAGAGAAATGATTTAATGATTGAGAAAACATTTCCAGTTATACCGTAACTGGAAATCTTGTGAAGTAGACCCTTATGCCATACCTTGTCGAAGGCCTTTGATATGTCAAGAGCAATTGCCCTAGAAAGGAAGCCTTTGTCAAGAGATTCACTAATCCTGTGGGATATAACCGTCAGCACATCTGCGGTAGATCTTGCAGAGCGGAAACCATATTGTGTGTCACTAAGAAGGTTATTCCTGCTGAGGTGGTTGACTATTTCTCTATTTAATATGGATTCCAGCAACTTACTCATAACATACAGGAGACTTATTGGTCTGTACTGAGAGGGAGATGACTTATCACCTGAATTATTAAATACAGGGCAAACTGATGAGGTCTTCCAGGGAGTCGGAAAACACTTCTCCTTAAGGCAGCGCTTAAATAGTTTCGTAAGCATGGGAGCAAGTTCTGGTTGAAGCTTTTTTAACACTATAATTGGGATGCCATCAGGGCCAGTTGCTTTATTCCTCACATTCCATAAGTGATGTTTCTGAGAAAGGAGGAAGAATTGCTGTTTTCTATTTTGGAATCTTATCCATATAACATTTATTGTTAATTGCTTTACCTTGAAGAATCTTTTTTTTACTCCTTACATCTAGTGGCTTCATGTCTTGCCTGGAGTTATATCCATAAAAAAAGGAAAAAAATGATCAATATGTGTGTGTGTGTGTGTGTGTGTGTGTGTGTGTGTGTGTGTGTGTGTGTGTGTGTGTGTGTGTGTGTGGTAAAATATGTGTTTAATAATATTTCACCAATCATTTTTGTTTAAAAGCTCAATGTTTGTCAAATATTACAACAGAGCACATATAAAAGAATAACAGTAAAGTTACATTTCAAGATCCAAATATTTATTTTTCATACAAAAAACAGTCCCTGAAGCATGTTAAAATCTCGATACATTATTTACAGATCCGTTTCGTTATGCAGAAACAAACGGTTATTATTATGTCAATACCGTCTCCTTTCATCCATATACTCTGTAGAAAAATTAGAAATTATTTTCTTAGATAGAAAGAAGTGCATGACAATATAATTCTTCAACAAGAAAAAAGGTCCATAGAAGTCTTAACATCGTTTTTTTTTTTTTTTGATGAAGATGACCTGGGTGTCATCAAATAGATTGAAACCAAAACATGTAGTATTCCAGTCACGTTCCCTAGCGTTTAAGCTATTGACAGATGGATAAGAAAGATTTAAAATTAAATCATTTAAAGCTATGAATTAATTTGTGCATATACAAAAATAATAGAAATATGTCGACAAGTTTAAATGAATATTTTGTATTTCACTTCGCCAACAAATACGCGTTAATTCATCCATCCAAACAAAGATTTTTGTTATAAACCATCCTTAGTGTATTATTACTATTTCTTGTTAATTTCAGATGTTTAAGAGTTTATAGATTTAATATTTTCACACAGATGTACACACATCTCATACATACATCTACTGGGGCCCGTGGCGCAGTGGATAGAGGAGTTGTCTCTATGGTTCCGGGTGAGCATTTTCTGAAGATCCATTCTATAACAGTGGTTTCCATCCTACTTAAAGGCGGCCATAGGATTAGTTGGCCAAAACGTGGTGAGACAACGACAGCTATGGAAGGCAGTAATTACTGGGGATACAATTACAAGACTCTGCATTCCTATCCCGTTGCAGTTAACCACCCGAAGAAGGCTAGAGGATGAGTTGGCTGAAACATAGTGAAACAACAACAACTATGAAGATGAGGAGAACAGTTTGCAAAAAAAAAGAAGAAAAACAACAACAATAACAAAGTTAATAATAATAAGAAGAAGAAGAAGAAGAAGAAGAAGAAGACAACGAAAAACAACAACAATAAGAAATAAAAACAACAAATGTATAAAGAAAAAGAAAAAGAAGTAGAAGAATAAAAGAAGTGGAGAGAACTGGAAATATGGGAAGACTCATTGTCATTCAGATTCCAGGAAACACAACGAATCTTATCATTGAACAGCTATTGAGGATGAACTGTGTAAAACTCTCAGTGAGTACTTAATAATAACGATAATGATAACCATCACAAACGCTACCCAGCTACACGGAAGTTGCAATAGCAGTAAAGTAAAAATAAGCGTAGAACACTACCACATGAAACCAATAGAATTGAAACTGTAAGAAATTTCATAAACAGTCTCTTCCCTTCCTAAAATGTACACACTATGATAACTATGAGGTGCCTTAAATAAGTTTCTAAATTTTTTCGTACAGGCACTTTTATTGATAGTACACACATGAAACTTTAGTCCCCTTCGAAGTAATCTCCTCCAGCTGTAACACACTTGTTATACCGTTCTAACAAGTTCTGGAAGACCGCATGGAAGTCCTCTTTTGTGAGCATGTCAATGACTCTCGTCACAACCTCTTTCATCTCCCCAATTGTCTCATAACTACAGCCTCTAAGGTTTTCCTTGAGCTTAGAGAATAACTAAAAGTCACAAGCAGCGAGGTCTGGTCTATAGGAATGGTTAGGAACTGTCTTGACACCCATGTTGGTCAAATAATCTATGACAAGGATAGAATTGTGCACTGATGTATTCACGCAAATCTTTTGCGTCTTCAATTCCTCGCAAATAATTGTATGTACATACTCACATCAAACTGTGCACTTATTGTCTCTATAGACACACGACGGTCCTTATTTTTATTTTTATTTTTTTTTTACACATTGATCACCACTTATCAAGGCCCGGAAGCCACTCAGGGATAAGGGTTATTGCAAGTACATTACGTTAGGGTGGAGATTTGATGAAGTGTTTAATTAAGGGGGCGGTTCATTAGGAATTTGTTAACATTGGACTTGAAGACATCCAAGTTGTAGTCCGGAGGGAAGCAGGCAGACGGAATAGAGCTCCACAGGCGTGCAGTTCTAAGAAAGAAGCTTTCTTCATGGAGTCCGCGTTTTGATTTAGGCACAGATATAGAGTGGGGGAAATTTTTCACAGTGGATTCAACTAGACAGGTGTTTTTCGTGAAAGATTGGCGAGGGGGGACCAGGGATTGGAGTTCAGACGAGCACCTGCCATGGAAATAACGATAGAACAAGGATAGGCTCGCAACGTCTCTTCTGTGAGAGAGAGGTTGCAGGGTAGAGAAAAGGGCATCCCCCACTAAGCCACGAAGTCTATTTTGTACTCTGTCAAGGCATGATAGGCTGTTTTTGGCCGCTCCTGCCCAGATATGGCAGCAGTATGCCATCCTTGGACGTACTTGGCTTTTATATAGATAGAGAATTGTATCAGTAGTGAGATATCTTCTGGAGCGGTAGAAGGATCCTACCATCTTTCCAGCGACCTTGGCAACAGACTTGATGTACGTGTTCCATTTCAGATCAGGAGTAAAGGTCAAACCCTTATCCATGAAATTCTTTATTTGGCCAATCAACTTTGATATTTTGACTTCCTTAATCCTCCCACACCTCTCACCATCTTCTACAGACATCCTGTATGCTACTCAAAAACTGATGCCCGATTCATGCAAGATGGTCCAAAAGCAGTCTGAAGCATTCCATATGTTTCTGTGGCATTTTTCCGATTTTAAAACAAAAAGGTTATTGCATATCGTTCTTCTATAATATCCACACATCTAAATTGCATTTTCGAAATTCAACAGCTGTAACAATCAGACTTTAATAGCGTGTATTCCAATTCCTGCTGTAGCTGTTCATTTGAAGCTGGAATCATAAAAATTGGTCAGTCCTTGAATACGATGTATAGCAATAACATACTGAACTTTCAAGAGTCTATGATAATTTTTAAATGCTTGTACAAAATAAGTCTGGAAACTTATTTAAGGCACCTCGTATATTATTACTTCTATATTTAAAGCTTATATTTCACTTTTTATTTTCAACTAGCAAGCTTCCCGTTGTTGCTCGATCGTAAAATACGCTTAAATATAATTTAATTTATGCAGACTTCGTATTTACTATTATAGAGCCAATATTTTATCGATTATTATATTGTATCTGTTATATAGTTGTAATTTCAAAAGTAAATATATATATATATATATATATATATATATATATATATATATATATATATATATAAGAGAGAGATAGATAAATAGATAGATAGATAGATGGATATACATATATATATTGATATATATAGATAGATAGATAGATAGATAGATATACATATATATAAAGATAAATATATATAAAAATATTTATACATTTATATGAAGATATAAGTTATAAAATATATATGGCAATTAAGCTACACAGAATATTCCGCGTTTCATATACGCTAGGATTCATCAGGCTTATATATAGATATATATATATAGATGTATATATATGCATATATATATATATATATATATATATATATATATATATATATATATATATATATATATATATATATATGACTTGGGCAACATTAGCTAGAATCGAAGCCAAAACAGTTACCTATATAGCAGCGTTCACTATGATCCCACCTAACGAAACATGTGATATCGTATGATGAAAATAGTTTCGACTGTTACCACACAAAATAGGAGGATGGAAAGATCGAAGGGGGTGATCTGTAGGAAAACGCAACTCAATGAGTGCGAATAGTACTGCAACATTAGAGAAACATATTACCACGCTAAATTTCAAAGATGAATCGATGAATCTATGATAATGCAATCTATATATCTATAAAAGTGAAAGTGTCAGTCCGTATGTGTGTGTGTCTGTGTACATTTCCCTATACAATAACTCTGTCAATTTTAAGTCTACAGACTCGAAATTTGATATACAGGGTACTGAGATTTGGGAAAATCTTTGTAACTCGTTTTCGGCCAGAAATTCGGCTGTTACTGGGTCAAATTTCAGCGATTTGACCTTTGAGAATTCTACCTAACTCCTCCGCCAATTTAAGGTCTGAACACTTGAAGTTCTATATAAAGGTTCCTTGGACATGGATCTAACTTAACTTGATTTGAGTCCAAAACAATAAATGTTAAGAGGTTATAATACGGGTCTAAGTTAAAACAAAATTGACCGCTTTTTTCTTGGGGGGGGGTGCCAACATATACCACCAAACACCCGGGCAACGCCGAGCTGAAATGCTCGTATAAAAATAATTGCAATAATGCAATATTATTTGGAATAGTTATCAACAAAAAGTGGAGAGTACTGAAAATCTAGAGAAATTTGTCACTCAGACTCCAGGGAATACCACCAGCTATTTTACGTAAGAAATCACTGGTGAAGACCTGTGTGGGAATACATAATAATAACAACAGAACTGTATTGGAACTCTGAGAATACTTATGCCACTTCAGGTTCCAGAGAAAACCAATAATCGATATCTGAATAAATCACAAGTAAACGGCTGTTGCGAGAACACAAATTGAAATTTTCTGTTACTTGGATTATAGGTAACACATTGAGGGTTAACTGATAATAACTCTTGTCTGTATATGATCATTATGATGATAATGATGACTTGTTGTCACTTAAGCTCTAAGAAATACAACAGGCTGCCTGAGTAGACGAAACGATAAACAATATAAGACAAAGTGAGGAAATGATAAACCATATAATAAGCGAATTCAGCAAACTGGCCCTAAAGGAATACAACATAATTTATGTGTATGTGTATATCATATATTTATATGCGTATATTTGTGTTTGTGTTTGTGTGTGTGTGTGTGTGTGTGTGTGTGTGTGTGTGTGTGTGTGTGTGTGTGTATTAAGACATGTACATTATATATATATATGATGTGTATATTATTTATATAATATATGATATGTATATTATGTTATATATATTATATATCAAAATATCATATATGCATATATATATGTATAATTTATATAATGTATGATACATATTTTGTATATATATATGCATAATGTCTATATGTATTCTATATTGTGTATATATATATTATACGTATTATGAATCTCTCTCTCTCTCTCTCTCTCTCTCTCTCTCTCTCTCTCTCTCTCTGTGTATATATATATATATATATATATAATGTATGCATATTATGCATGTATATACATATGTGTTTATTGTATGTACATAATGCGTGTGTGTGAAATAGACTAGTTCTATTAAATAACATGGACAAACAGACAAACTCATCCAAGCAAGAAGACTGGATGTCGTAATAATTAATAAGAAAGAAATGTCCTGTCAAATTGTAGAGTTTTCTGTTCCAGCTGAGCACAGGATAAATATCGAAGAAAATGAGAAACGGAACAAATGCACAGAGCTGAAAGGGATATGGATGATACATGAAATCAAGATACTACCTATAATAGTGGGAGCACTAGGAACAATTCCGAAAAGCTTTGAAAAATAATGGGAGAAATTGGAATCAGAAGACGAATAACAATAATGAAAGCTGAAATATTAATAAAACTATCCTTAAAAGACGCCAAGAACATCACCAACATGATCGTCCACAACACCAAAGCACGCCTGATCACGCCATCCACTGCGTATTCGCCGAGCTCCCGCCGGCGTTTGTTGAAAAGGAATGCTTCTAGTTCCGGACCCGTACCTAGGCGGTGATTGAGTCTGAAGGCGGTTACATTGTATAGATGTCAGTTCTACTACATAATTAAGTTATCTTAATTGATTTTTTCAATAAAAGTTTAAAAAATAAAGCTGTACTGTTGTTTTCTTTAGGGCAACACTTTTATCCTTCTAGTCTGTACTACACTTTAATCTCAGACCAAATGTAATTTACAAACTATATATGGTTGTTTTATTTAACTCCTCTCCAGGAAGTTGGACAAAAGGTCAGGTGAGGGTTTTGATAAAAGTGTTTCTGCAGAACGAATTGGATTCGAAGCTCGCACACCATGTCATAAACCACTTCGTCGCCGTCACCCCAAATCTATATATCTATCAATATATCTATAAAAGTGAACGTGTCTGTCTGTCTGTCTGTCTGTGTACATTTCCTTCACAATAACTCTGTAAATTTTAAGTCTACAGACTCGAAATTTGATATACAGAGTACTGACATTTGGGAAAATCTTTGTGATCGATTTTTGGCCAGAAATTCGGCTGTTAAGGGGTAAAATTTCAACGATTTGACCTTTGAGAACTCTACGAAACTCCTCCGACAATTTTGGGTTTAAACACTTGAAATTTGAGGTACAGATTTGTTGGACATGGATCTAACTTAATAACTTGATTTGAGCCCAAAATAATAAATTTTCAGGGGTCATAATAGGGGTCAAAGTTTATAAAATTGACCTTTTTTTGTTTTTTGCTTCACATACACCTCCAAACACCCGGGTAACGCCGGGCACTCATGCTACTATATCTATAAAAGTGAACGTGTCTGTGTATCTGCCTGTCTGTGTGTCTGTCTGTGTACATTTCCCTATGCAATAACTCTGTCTACAGACTCGAAATTTGATATACAGGGAACTGAGATTTGGGAAAATCGATGTGATTGGTTTTCGGCCAGAAATTTGGCGTTTAAGGGGACAAAGTTCAACGATTTGACCTTGAGAACTCTATCAAACTCCTCCGACAATTTTGGGTGTAAACACTTGGAATTTTAGATATAGATTATGAGGACATGGATCTAACTTAATAAATTGATTTGAGCCCAAAAAAATAATTGTTAGGGGGTCAAAATTGGGGTCAAATTTTAAAAAATTGACCGCTTTTTTTCTTTTTTTTCTTGCTCAATATACACCTCCGAATACCCGGGCAACGCCGGGCACCTATGCTAGTCTATATATAAAAGTGAAAGTGTATGTCTGTCTGTCTGTTTATCTGTGTGTCTGTGTGTGTACATTTCCCTAGGAAATAACTCTGTCAATTTTTAGTCTACAGACTCGAAATTTGATATACAGGGTACTGAGATTCGAAAAAATCTATGTGATCGGTTTTCGGCCAGGAATTTAGCGATTAAGCGGTCAAAGTTCAACGATTTTATTTTTGACAACTCTACCAAACTTCTCCGCCAATTTTAGGTCCAAACACTTGAAATTTTAGATATAGGTTCCTTGGACATGGAGCTAACTTAATAACTTGATTTGAGCCTCAAAGCGATAAATTTTCAGGGGACATAATAGGGATCAAAGTTTTAAAAATTGACCGCATCTTTTTTTTTTTTTTTTGCTCAACATTCACCGTCAAATACCTGGGCAACGCCGGGCTGAAATGCTAGTATATCTATAAAAGTGAACGTGTCTGTGTGTCTGTGTGTCTGTGTCTGTATAATTCCCTGCGCAATAACTCTGTCAATTTTCAGTCTACAGACTCGAAATTTGATATACAGGGTTCTGAGTTTTGGGAAAATCTTTGTAATCCATTTTCGGACAGAAATTTCGCTGTTAAGGGATCAAAGTTCAACATATTGACCTTTGAGAACTCTACCAAACTCCTCCGACAATTTTGGGTCCAAACATTTGAAATTTTAGATATAAGTTCCTTGGACATGGATCTATCTTAATAAATTGATTTGAGCCCCAAACAATAAATTTTAAGGGGTCATAATAGGGGTCGAATTTAAAAAAAAAAATGAATCTCTGCGGTCCCTACCAAATTACTCAGGCAATTTCTGGTCTAAACATTTAAAATTTTACATAAAGGGTATTCAGAGATAGGGCAAGATTTTTAATCGGTTTGGGTCGAAAATCTTTAGTTAGTAATATATAAATGTAGTTATGTATGTATGTATGTACGTATGTATGTATGTATGTATGTATGTATGTATGTATGTGTGTATGTTTGCATGTCTGCCTTAAACTTTCGACAGAGGCGACGGATTTTACCAAGATCAGTATCGTTTTTTAAGTTCGACATTTCATACGACAAACATCGAAAACTTGGCTAAAAACATTGATATCTTCACATTCAACTGTGCACTTTTCTACAGGGGGGGTAGCTTTTTTGGTCGATATTTTCGAAATTCATTCTCTCCTTTCGATTGTCTAGCCTTAATTAAAACCTACGTCACTTCAGGTTTAGCGGTGGTCGTAACAGCAAAGACATCAGGTTTTTCCCCGTTCTTTTCCTCCTTTGCGGTACGGGTTCGAGCCTGCCTTCCTAGTACAACACATTTTTTTTTTTTTTGCTCAACATACACCTCCAAACACCCGGGCAACGCCGGGCTGAAATGCTAGTATATCTATAAAAGTGAACGTGTCTGTGTGTCTGTCTGTCTGTGTACATTTCCCTACACAATCACTTTGTCAATTTTAAGTCTACAGACTCGAAATTTGATATACAGAGTACTGAGAATTGGGAAAATCTTTGTAATCCATTTTCAGCCAGAAATTTAGCTTTTGAGGGGTCAAAGTTAAAAGATTTGACTTTTGAGAACTCTACCAAACTCCTTCGACAATTTTGGGTCCAAACACTTGAAATTTTAGATATAGGTTCCTCGGACATGGGTCCAACTTAATAACTTGATTTGAGCCCCAAACAATAAATTTTTAGGGGTCATAATAAGGATCAAAGTTTTTAAAAAATTGACCTCTGCGGTCTCTACCTAATTACTCAGACAATTCCTGGTCTAAACATTTGAAATTTTACATAAAGGGTATTCAGAGATAGGGCAAGCTTTTTCATTGGTTTGGGTCGAAAATTTTTAGTTACCAATATATAAATGTATTATGTATGTATGTTTGCATATCTGCCTTAAACTTTCAACAGAGGCGACAGATTTTACCAAGATCAGTTTAGTTTTAAAGTTCGACCTTTCATACGACAAATATCGAAAAATTGGCTAAAAACATTAACACCTTCAACTAGGCACTTTTCTACAAGGGGGGGTCGCTTTTGATATCCTTCCCTTTCGATTATCTAGCCTTAATGTAAACACAAGTCCTCTCAGGTTTGGCGGTGGTCGTAACTGCAAAGACGTCAGATTTTTTCCCCGTTCTTTTCCTCCTTCGCTGCACGGGTTCGAGCCTGCCTTCCTACTACCATTTTTTTTTTTTTTTTTTTTTTGCTCAACATACACATCTAAACACCCGGGCAACGCCGCGCTGAAATGCTAGTATATTTATAAAAGTGAAAGTGTCTGTCTGTCTGTCTGTCTGTCTGTCTGTCTGTCTGTGTTTGTGTGTGTGTGTGTGTGTCTGTCTGTCTGTCTGTCTGTCTGTGCAGAATCGAGATTTGACATAAGGGGTATTGAGATTTGGAAAATTTTTTAAATCGGTTTCCAGTCAGAAATTTAGCTGTTAATGGGTCAAAGTTCAACGATTTGACCTTTGAGAACTCTATCAAACTCCTCCGACAATTTTGGGTGTAAACACTTGAAATTTTAGATATAGATTATGTGGACATGGATCTAACTTAATAAATTGATTTGAGCCCCAAAAAATAATTGTTAGGGTGTCAAAATTGGGGTCAAAGTTAAAAACAAAATTGACGCATGGGGTCTCTCCCAACTTTTCTCTATGGTAGTTAAGGAAGTCTATTATATAGAAAGACATTTCCGTACATATTCACATTTTTTAATATATATATATGCACATAAAGTTATTAACAGTACAAAGCCGGGCGGAACTGCTAGTAAATATACATTTGTGAGTCTCTCTGCAAAGTCCTAAAAAAAGATGGACAAAGAAAAAAACAAGAAGACAGAAAATCCAATATTGTGTGTGAGCGCATATGAGTGTGTATGTGTGTGTATGCGTGTGTACGTGCATATGCGTGCATGTGTATTAGTTACGTGCAGAGAACATTTTCAGGGAAGATGCTCAAATAAAAAAAAAAACGACAAAAATGTAAGTAATGGTTTAGCAATGCCTATAATGCATTCCTCTGAAAAGGGCACTTTTAAATCTGTAGTAAAAGGAGCAGTTGCTTGGGCAACCCTAGCACCACCGCCCTTTCCGCACATCCCTGGTGTGTATGTGTGTGTGTGTGTGTGTGAGTGTGTGCAAAATAAAATTAAAATAAATAACTCGCCTTTTATTTTTTTATTTTTCTCCCGGTTTTCGCGCTTAGGCGGTACGTTCCGTGAGTGGTGGTGGTGGTGGTGTTTTTGTTGTTGTTGTTGTTGTTGTTGTTGTTGTTTCGTTTTTTGTTTCTTTTTTTTTTATTATTGAAGATTAAAACAACAAAAAGGTTTAAATTGTACAAAGCAAAAATAAAATTAGTCTTCCTTTCTTGGCGGCGTGGTTACCCGCATAGAACACATTACAAGTCGTTTCCAAAATGTCGCCGGATATTTGTCAAACAGCAATCTTTGTTTACAGGTGAGGAGAAACGAGTCGGGAGAAATTCAGGGAAGAAGAGGGCGGAAACATATAGGCGAACCGGCTGGATTGAGAGGGAAGAAGAGGGCAGGAATTATGGATAGACAGCTACTGGATGAGAGGTTAAAGGTCAGCGATGGTGAGGGTGTAAGAAAAGGAAGAAAAGAAAGGTAGATAACAACAAAGAAAAAAGGAAAGAAATGTATGATAATACGAAAAGAAAGAAAGAAAAAACTAAGAAAAAAGGAAAAAAGTAAGAAAAGAGGTAAATTATAACAGAAATAATTATAATAATTCATAAACACAAAAGTGTCAATTTTAGCCATTTTAACATGAAAGACACCCCTGGTGGGGAAACCGGAGTTTTCCCGGAAAATCCGTTCTATTACTTTTTGACTCATACCATGTTTAATGTTTGTGCAAAATTTCAACAACAAAAAAATCCGAGGCGTAATTATTGAGAAAAGTACGGACAGACGAACGGACGAACGGACAAGGATGAAATTACAGGTCCCCCCTCCTTTTGTCGGGGGACCAAAAATGAATGAAAAATGATAAGAAGATTAGGTTTCCGTTCTGCTACATCTACAGCGAATGTGCTTACGGTTATATCTCATAGGATTAGCGAATCTCGACGGAAGCTTCCTTTCTAAGGCAATTCCTCTCGACATATCAAATGCTTTTGATAGGGTATGCCTAAAGGTCTACTTCACAAAATCCCCAGCTATAGTATAGCTGGAAATGTCTTCCCAATTATTAAATCATTTCTCTCTGATAGGTTCATAAGAGGAGTTGTTGATGTTGCAGAAATCAGAAGCTCACAGTATTAATGCTGGAGTCCCTCAGGGGTCCATCCTGGGTCCAACTCTTTTCCTGATCTACATCAATGATCTTCCAAATCACATCCTCAGATCATTCGTAGACATCTATGCTGACGACACTACCATCTATGCCAGCACATCAAAGGCCGTAAACGACCAAGTACTCTCTGATTCTCTCTCCTCTGATCTTGAGCACGTAATAGAATGAAGAAAGAACGAGATGGTTATTTTTAATGCATCTAAAACCAAGTTTCTATCTTTACATCATAAACGCTCTGATCCCCATCTGGCATCAGTTGAAATGAATGGTTCTCGTTTGGGGGAGGCCTCATGTTTTGACAAGCTTCCGGGCTTGAACTTTATCCCCGATCAGAAATGGGACACTTACATCAAATCCGTTGCGAAAGTCGCTTGAAAAATGATGGAATCCTTCTATCGATCCAGTAGATATCTCAATGCTGATGCAATTCTTTACCTATATAAGAGCCAGGTACGCCCAAGGATAGACTACTGTTGCCACTTCTGGGCAGAAGTTACTAGAAAGACTTATCCTGCCTTGACCGGTTCAAAATAGACTTCGTCGCCTAGTGGGAGGTGCCCTTTTCTCTTCCCTGCAACCTCTTTCCCACAGAAGAGACGTTGCAAACTTGTCTCTACTTTAACTTTATTATCATGGCAAGTGCTCGTCTGAACTCCATTCTTTGCCCCCCCCTCGCCAAACTTTCACGAGAACACTCGCATAGCTGAAAACATTATCAATAATTTCCCCACTCTTTATCTTAATTTTTTCTTTTTTTTTTATTTTTTTGCGCTCGCCCGCGTACGCGTTGCTATTTACATTTTTAAGGGGATTGGTTATTTTTTTTTTTTTTTTTTTTTGCGCTCGCCCGGTTACTCGCTGCTATTTACATTTTTAGTGGATTGGTTAATTTTTTTTTTTTTTTTTTTTTTTGCGCTCGCCGGCGTACTCGTTGTTATTTAATTTTTTAGAGGATTGGTTAATATTTTTTGTGTGTGCTCGCCCGTATACTCGCTGCTATTTACATTTTTTAGGGGATTGGTTAATTTATTTATTTATTTATTTATTTTTTTTTTTGCGCTCACCCGGTTACTCGCTGCTATTAACATTTTTTAGGGGATTGGTTAATTTTTAATTTTTTTTTTTTTTTTTTTGCGCTCGCCCGCGTACTCGCTGCTATTTACATTTTTAGGGGATTGGTTAATTTATTTTATTTTATTTTATTTTTTTTTTTTTTGCGCTCGCCCGGTTACTCGCTGCTATTTAAATTTTTAGTGGATTGGTTATTTTATTTTATTTATTTATTTATTTATTTTTTTTTTTTGCGCTCGCCGGCGTACTCGTTGCTATTTAATTTTTTAGGGGATTGGTTATTTTTTTATTTTTTTTTTTTTTTTGTGCTCGCCCGTATACTCGCTTCATATTTATATTTTTTAGGGGATTGGTTATTTTTTATTTTTTTGCGCTCGCCCGCGTACTCGCTGCTATTTACATTTTTAGGGGATTGGTTAATTTAATTTTTTTTTTTTTTACGCTCGCCCGCATACTCGCTGCTATTTACATTTTTAGGGGATTGGTTAATTTTTTTTTTTTTTTTTTTTGCGCTCGCCCGCGTACTCGTTGCTATTTACATTTTTAGGGGATTGGTTGATTTTTTTTTTTTTTTTTTTTTCGCGCTCGCCCATGTACTCGTTGCTATTTACATTTCTGGGGGATTGGTTAATTTTTTTTTTTTTTTTTTTTTTTGCTCTCGCCTGCGTACTCGCTGCTATTTACATGGTTAGGGGATTGGTTATTTTTTGTTTTTTTTTGCGCTCGCTCGGGTACTCACTGCTATTTACATTTTTTAGGGGATTCGTTAATTTTCTCTCTCTTTTTGTTTTTTTTAAACAGTTTTTTAGGGTTCTGTTGATCAATGCCTTACCATAAAACCTCTCCCACACCCAAGCAACGCCGGGTGTCACCACTAGTATATATATATATATATATATATATATATATATATATATATATATATATATATATATATATATATATATAACTACTTAATTTACTCACATAAAATTAATATACGAAAGTATATATTTATGCATAAACTTTAAGTATTTACTTCAAAAGTGCTCAATACGTAGGTACAGCTAGTTAGTAATTTATAAAACATAAAATATTATATATATATATATATATATATATATATATATATATATATATATATATATATATATATATATATATGTAAGCCTGAAGAGTCCTAGAGTGGATGAAACGCGGAATATTCAGTGTAGCTTAATCGCCATATATATTTTATAGATTACTTACTATATATATATATATATATATATATATATATATATATATATATATATATATATATATATATTTGTTTACTGCTTTTTGGGAAAGAATTACAACAAAGTGCTCAATTACAAAGAAAAAAACTTTTTCGATATAAGAGCTAAATATTTATTTATTTAAAATTGTACAGAAGGTCAGAAGAACTTTTGTACCGTCAGTTTCAAGCCTAACATAAGGGAGAGCAATTAATGGTAAATCGTTAATAAAGACGAATGAACACATTTCTAAAGAAATGGCAGAAACACTAGAGGAAGACCTCCAATCTGTAGTGGAATGGGGACAAAAGTGGTTGGTCGCATTCAATGCTGCCAAGACTAAACTAGTTTCATTCAATAATTACAAGAAACCCTCTCTACCACCCATAGCAATGGCCAACGACTCTTTATCTGAGAGTCCATCTTTCAAACTCCTTGGCCTAACGTTCACGGGAAACATGAGTTGGAACAATTACATTGAAGGCATTGCCAGGGCCGCTGCAAGAAAGGTAGGCTCTCTCTCTCTACCGTGCTAGAAAACTACTAACACCCGAAAGTATCCTGTACCTCTATAAGGCCACCATTCGCCCATGTATGGAGTATTGCTGCCACATCTTGGCTGGTGCATCTGCTACTAGTCTCTCGCTCCTTGACAAGGTTCAAAAGAGAGTCGCAAACCTGATAGGCCCTGAACTGGCATCTAAGCTTCAGTCTCTGTCCCATCGACGAAATGTTGCATCCCTCTGCCTTTTCTACAAGTATTTTAGTGGTGAATGCTCTGACGAACTGCAATCACTTGTGCCCCCACGACGCGAGCACCCTCGACAAACCCGACAGGCTACTAGATCCCACCCCCACACTGTAGAGGTCCCTAGATGTAAAAGATCTTTTTACTCCAATAGTTTCTTCCCCAGAACCGCAAGACTCTGGAATTCCATTCCAGGTCCCTGCTTCCCCAACAGTACTGACGTGCAGAAGTTCAAGTGTAACGTGAACCGACACCTTGCTGCCCAAATCCCTACATAGTACCCCAGTAGTTGTTGCCCCTGATAGTAGCCCCCTACACCAAAGTGGCAATTTGCCTTGTTTGGGGTGAAAATGTAATAAAAAAAAATTTAAAAAAAAAATGTTAGGCTCTCATCAGCCATCGAGTGCCAACATTATTTACGATTTACCATTAACTGGCCCCCTTATGTTAGGCTTGAAACTGACGGTACCAATGTTTTTCTGACCTTCTGTACAATTTTAAATAAATACATTGTATATATATGTGTGTGTGTGTGTGTGTGTGTGTGTGTGTGTGTGTGTGTGTGTGTGTGTGTGTGTGTGTGTGTGTGTGTGTGTAACGATGGTCGTCTCAAATGTAAAGGTTTCAATATTTTGACTCAAGCAGGTGAAGGACTACGAAGACGGAAGTGACGCCATTTAAACCAGCGACGTTTTGTGATGCAGAGTTTATTTTTTACATAGTCACCATCATTCTCGTGCCTATTTTCCTTTTCGCATTTTTTTTTCTTTCTTAGTTATGTTTTCTAGTGCCATCTTTGCATAAATCCATTTTCATAAAATATTTTTTTTTAATTTTCTGGTAGTTTAAAATCAATAAATATTTACCATTTTTTTCATCAACCCCAGCAAGGGAACATTTATTTTAACATATTAAAAAGAATCGTTTTTTGGTATCAGGAATTAGTCTAAAATTTTACCAATTCCGATACTGAATCCGATACCCAAAAGTTCCGATTTTTCCGATTCCCGATTCTGATCACGGTTAATCGTCCCAACACTAATTTATTATGAGTAAAGATTATAGGAAAGTGCATTAGAAGAAACATACATTCATTAACCAAGTTTTATATAATAAATAAAAGTATGCAAAAAAAATAATAAAATTACCAAATCCACGTGGTTCAATTCCAATCGACGTCAGCGGCCATGTTATTCAAGAACCAACTCTGAAAACGACAAAACTAATATTAAAAAGAATTTTATTGTACTATAGTGCATACTCTTCGTATCATTTGGATTCATCAGATTGCTGTTCTCGTTTGGAATGTCACTTTCACAACGTTTTGGTGTAATCTCCGTCATTTTTCAGGTGTATCTTTTCCCTCCAGATCAATGCCTCCGTTCAGTCTCGAAAGACAAAGGATACCCCCAGTAGGAGCAGCTGCGCGTGTAGTTGTGAGGCGAGGCTCGTACAATCCCCAACCACACCTCTCCTGAATCGGCACTGTTTGAGCCCAGTGACAAGGATAAGTCCAGGTCGACTGGAAACAATGCCGAGATAAGAGGAGAGCACATACAGCACCTGAAAATCCTAAATGGTCACCCATTTAGTACTGACCAGGTTCAACGTTGCTTAACTTCGGTTATCCAGCGGGAACCGGTATGTCAACGTAATTATGCCGTGTGATTACTCCCTCCAAATATGGTCAGCTATACTCGAATTTCCAACCTCTCCGTCTATCACAGCTTTTCGATGTTCTTCTAACCGTACTTTTAGTGGACGACATGTCTCACCTTTGTATAGTTTTCCACATTTGCATGGGATCTCAGGCTGACGGAACAAGAGCATGCTACCCCCGTGAAGTAAATAAAGGGTTCCGTTAGAAATTCTGTTTCAAATTTCTCGAGTTCGACAAAAACATTCTCGAGTTCAACAAGATACACCTGAAGAAGGTCAGAGGTTACACCGACCGAAACGTTGTGAAAATGACACTCAAGATGAGAACAGCAGTTCGATGAATCGAAATAATACAAATAACCAATCATCATCTCAAAAATTCAGAAATGAGTATATTCTTATCGTGTGCTATATATTAGGGGTTTGCTGAGAGAAGCAGTCATATTTGACAGACTTTTATGTCTACATGTAAAATTTGTAATGTTTCAATAAAAATGTAGGTATCGAGCGAACTAATGTACAATGTTATATATATATATATATATATATATATATATATATATATATATATATGTATATATATATATATATATATATATACAGGGTGACCCAAAATAACAGAGGACAATCATTTGTTTTTCTGAGCATTTTACAGTAAACGGAGAAAAAAAGGCCAAAGACCCTAGTGTTTTGATGTGATGTTTTGAATATAATAGACTAGTTATGACCAAAGTTTCATTTCATTCGGACAAAACACTAAGAAACGTAGTCTAATTAGAGTCGGGGCCCGTTTTTTTGGGGTCACCCTGTATGTATATATATATATATATATATATATATATATATATATATATATATATATATATATATTTAGAAAAAAAAAATTTTTAGACCCTAGACGTTTGACTACATGTAAAATGTGTAATGTTTCAATAAAAGTGCAGGTATCGAGCGAACTAATGTACAATGTTATATATATATATATATATATATATATATATATATATATATATATATATATAATACAAAAAAAAAAGATTTTTGACCATAGACGTCTTTCGCCATCCTCATCAGGGGTAATCGACGGCATTTTCGAATTTTTTTTTTTTTAAGAAAATATGGAGGAGAAATTAAAAATAATGAACATAGAAACGAGTAATTAATATATGTACAGGAAAAAGGTGAGGGGAAAGGATAAAATAATTTTCAGGTTCAGGGTGTTCACAAACTATTTCTGCCTGCAGAGAGAGGGTTTAAGACGTGGAATAGAGACGGATTCGAGAGTTTTCAAATGACTACTCGATCGGCCTCGAAATAAAATTGAAAAAAAGTCGTCCTTATAAGCTTGCCCACATTTTGGGTTATCTAATAAATGATTTCCAGTTGCGAAATCTATATTATTTTGAGTGGGGTTTAGGATAATTTTGTTTTTATTTTTATATCGAAAACTTGAAAGAACATGTCCAATTCTTGTTTCAAAATGAACGCTGGTTCGCCCGACATAGACAGCATCATACTGACATTGGAATTTGTATATAATATTGCTAAGTTTAGTGCAAGGCAAATCGTCCATTTTGAAAGAGGAAAATACAGGTTTCGTATTAAAAACAACTCTAGGTAAAACAGACGGAAAACAATTGCTGATATTCTGTTTAAGTTGATTAATGAGCGGGACATATTTTTCACCAACCCACAGCAACATAAGATAAACAGGACACTTTGAAGGGCCAAATGTTACATCTTTATTAAATTGCTTGATTTTGAATTCGATACATTTATCAATCAAGAATTCTGGGTAGCCATTATCGATTAGAATTTCCTTAATTTTAGTCATTTCAGTATTTAGTCGACAGGGGGAACAAATAACCAAGGCCCAATGTACTAACGTATAAAATAACGTCAACTTAGTGTTTTTATGAGTAAAAGAACACCATTTAGTATATAGACCGGTCAAGGTAGGTTTTCTATATGTAGAAGTGAGAAAACCTCCTTTAGACCATTCAATCAACACGTCGAGAAACGGAAGAGAGTTGTCCTTTTCTATCTCCATAGTAAAAACTAAAGCGTGATGTAAGGCGTTGAGATGTTTAAAGAAACATAAAGGTCCTGAGAAGGAAAAGCCGCAAACGTATCATCCACATAACGAAAATATAAAGCAGGGGTGCTATGTGATGAATTAAAAAGTTTTAACTAGTAAAACCCAACGAAAATGCCGGCAAGGATGGGACCTAAGGGGCTGCCCATGGAGACTCCATCAATTTGTTGGTACATCACGTTATTGAAACTAAACTTGACGGATTTAGTGCAAAAAGAAGGGAGTTCAATAAAATACTCTCCGATAAAGAAGGAGGAATAAGTTCACTACGATAGAGCGCATCGCAGCAAATAGTAATAGTCTCATCGATAGTCACCTTAGTAAATAAACTAGAGATATCAAATGAGAAAAATAAAGCATTGTTTTGATTGGGAGTATTATCTCTAATGATTTTGGATAAAGTAAACGAATCAGAAACACAGAAAGTAGAATAGAATGCGCGGACAGGTGAACGTAGCTCAGGGAGCCATTGGGCAAGGGCATGTTGAGCAGAGCCTTGGATAAAATTGGTCTGCAGGGAATATTATCTTTATGGATTTTAGGGAGACCATAAAGTCGAGGTCTCAAAGATCCAGTGGGTCGAATTTTCTGATAGATCTCTTTAGAGAGATAATTATTTTTTTAATAAGAAGCGCAAGCGTTTTAGAAATTTATTCAGTTCAGGACGACTACGCTGGCACCTTTATCAGGTCTGGAAAGATAAATGTCTTTATTTTTCTGTAAATTAAGAACAGTAGCAAAAATGAGATTTGTTTCCAAACAAAGTTCCTCGAGTCAACGAGTTGCTGCACGAATGTGCGATACCAGATACATTAGTTTTCATAGCTGTAAGAGTATCCGAGGAAAGGGGTGTGTCATGTTTTATCTGCGAAAAACATCATTTCGAATTCAGTAAGAACCTCAATATCACTGATGCATTTGGGATGAACTGAAAAAATTAAAACCTTTGGATCAAACCAGTTTCTAAGAGTCAGAAAAGACCACACTGGAAAAATTAAACAAGTGTTTATCCAGGTTAGTACTGTCTGAGCCAAATCTATTCCTAATTAGTAATGATAGATGCTCGTTAAATCTCTTCGTAAATGATTTCGCACTATTCTCGTCAAGATTCGCAAGAAAATGAGAAAAACGAACGAAATAAAAAAAAAGGATTAAAAAACTAGCTTGATTGCCATAAGTGATGACAACTAGTTAAAAGGTATTCAAGTTGGCGAGAAAATGTTTTAATATCGTCGGTAAGAAAGGCACGCTCAATAATAGAACTATGAGACAATTATATATGTGTGTGTGTGTGTGTGTGTGTGTGTGTGTGTGTGTGTGTGTGTGTGTGTGTGTGTGAATAGCTGTTTAACGGTACAAAACTTGTACATTGATTTATACAAAATAGTCAGCAAAAACCTTTCATCAACAGACTTATCAGGAGTTAATCGTTGATCATAAAATAAACAAATAAATAAAATAACTCGCAAGAACAGACTTAACAGAACAGTACGCGTAAATTTTACCGAAGGAGAGGGGGGAAACGGGTGGAAAAACGAATAAAATATATACAATAATATAAAATATATACAATAATATGAAATATATACAATAATATGAAATATATACAATAATATAAAATATATACAATAATATGAAATATATGTACAAGTGAGGCAAGTGGAGAGTTAAAATATATCCCCAAATAAGTCTAATGATCGGACGAACTCCTTCTGTCGACAGGAAGGCGGTCTGCGTTGGAGAATAGAGACTGACTCCAAAATCTGCAAGTGATTTTGAGAGTCATCCCGATGCAAAATCCTAAAACACTCTTTTTTACACATTGGCACACGGTGGATTTTCCTGGAGGTGTTGACACATGGCAGATTTCAAGGTGGAAGAAAGTGGGTAATGGCGACAAGCCTTGCACAATCATATTTTTGCTGGAACATGTTGGTTGATTCGAGTCTGCACATTTAAGGAGGTTCGACCTACATAGTCAGCAGCACACTGACAATTAAATTCATAATTTACATTACTTTTTGTGATGTAAGGTAACCCATCCTCATAACTAGGAGAAATGCAGACTATACACCAAAGACCAAACGGTCAGTATTCTAATAGTTACTTTATCAACTGTGCTTGCAATTGATACTCTCTGATCTTCACATTCATTTGTCCAATGTTGGCTGCCGTAGGAGCGCTACAAGTGACCTGTCAACCAGTCCTCTCCATCCTTCCCATTCGCACATCTAAACCGTATCGCTCAGCTTAAATCTGGTCTATTCTGTGATGTTGTCTTCCCATCTGTCTTCCTCTCTACCTTCCTCCTCTGACTGTTTCCTGGAGCACTGTCCTGGCAAGCGTCTCTGCTCTTGTTACGTGGCCGAACCACATTAGTTTGCGCCTTCTAATAATTGTTTTTTGTTCAATGCATTCAATAATGACTCGTTAGTTATAAATCTGTTTAATGTCGCGTGTGGCTTTTACAACATCATGAAATTCAAAGACTGGGTTGCTTTAGATTTATGAATATTAAACTTGTAAAGAGGCTTGGATTGTGATTTTAGGTGTCATGAGAAAATGAGACGAGGGTGACAAAAAGAGAAAGGACCCAAAAGACTAGAGTAAAGAGGAGAGGAAGTGACACAAAAGACGAAAAAAAAGGGAAGCGGTGGAACAAACAAAAATAAAAATCTAGAGATAATGAGATAAATTGGGAGTGGATGGGAGTAAATGAAAGTTTTATATTAATGTTTACTTTGATGTTTGATGAACTGGTATATATATATATATATATATATATATATATATATATATATATATATATATATATATATATGTGTGTGTGTGTGTGTGTGTGTGTGTGTGTGTGTGTGTGTATATATATATATATACTAGCATTTCAGCCCGGCATTGCCCAGGTGGTTGGATGTGTATGTTGAGCAAAAAAAAAAAAGTGGTAGTAGGAAGGCAGGCTCGAACCCGTACAACAAAGGAGGAAAAGAACGAAAAAAACCCTGACATCTTTGCTGTTACGACCACCGCCAAACGGTAAGTGACGTAGGTTTAAATTAAGGCTAGGCAATCGAAAGGAGAGGATGACTTTCAAAAATATTGGAGAAAAAAAAGCGCCCCCCCCCTGTAGATAACTGGCTAGTTGAAGGTAAAGATATGAATGTTTTTAGTCAATTTTTCGATATTTGTCGTCTGAAAGGTCAAACTTCAAAATGATACTGATCTTGCGAAAACCGTCGCCTCTGTCGAAAGCTGTAGGCAGACATGCAAACATACATTTATATATTGATAACTAAAGATTTTCAACCCAAACCAATTAAAAAGCTTGCCCTATCTCTGAATACCCGTTATGTAAAATTTCAAATGTTAGTTCAAAAATTGTCTGAGTAATTTGGTAGAGACTGCATAGGTCAAATTTTTTTTTAACTTTGACTCCAATTTATACGCCTTATCATTTATTATCTTGGACTTAAATCAAGATCTTAAATTAGATCCATGTCCAAGGAATCTATATCTAAAATTTCAAGTGTTTAGACCTAAAATTGTCGGAGGAGTTTGGTAGAGTTCTCAAATGTCAAATCGTTGAACTTTGACCTCTTAATCGCCAAATTTCTGGCCGAAAATCGATCACATCGATTATTCCAAATCTCAGTACCCTGTATATCAAATTTCGAGTCTGTAGACTAAAAATTAACGGAGTTATTGCGCAGGGAAATGTACACAGACAGACAGACACACACAGACACACAGAAAAATTTACTTTTATTTATATATATATATATATATATGTGTGTGTGTGTGTGTGTGTGTGTGTGTGTGTGTGTGTGTGTGTGTGTGTGTGTGTGTAGATAGATAGATAGATTGATAGATTGATAGATAGATAGATAGATAGATAGATAGATTGATAGATAGATAGATAGATTGATAGATAGATAGATAGATTGATAGATAGATAGATAGATAGATAGATAGATAGATAGATAGATAGATGAAAATCTTGAAATTTGTAAAAATTGAGACCGAAGGAAGAAGAAAGAGTTAAGAAGGCATTCATATGTTAAACGACACAAAAACAATCTAATGACAAAAAAAAGAAATAGAGATCACAAAAGCTGACTGAAATAGAGGGAGTAAGAGGAGGTGAGAGAGAGAGAGGAGGTGACAGAACGGACGTGAGAGAGAGAGGGGGGTGACAGAAAGGAGGTGAGAGAGAGGGGGTAGAAAAGGGAGATAATAAAATGGAGAACAAAGACTAAAAAAGAAAAACTGTGACAAAGAATAGAGGGTTAGAGAGAATAAAGAGAATTTGTATGTTAATGTATTGGAGGGGGAATGAACGAGAGAGAAAGAGAGAGAGATTGTGTGTGTGTGTGTGTGTGTGTGTGTGTGTGTCCTCTCTCTCTCTCTCTCTCTCTCTCTCTCTCTCTCTCTCTCTCTCTCTCTCTCTCTCTCTCTCTCTAGTTGAGAGTGTCAGATATTTCAGATAGATTCCATTCCGTGATTATATTTTGATGTTCGCCTTCCGTTTTTCTAAATGTCAGCCTAAACTGAAGCAAAAACACTAGAGTTCTTTGTGACAAGACTGTTCTCGTTATAATTCGCTTTGTTTGGCTATTAAAAATGCTAACCTCCTCGTTTGCGATAGCCAAGTAGGGAATCGCTCATTAATGTGATGAGGAGTGCCCTGTGCACTCGTATAAACGTTAGTTTTATTTTTACTAGCCAATTTTAAATTCACCCTCGTTTGCATATCTTTGCTAATGTGTCGAAGAGGCACTCACGTTAGGTGGTTTGAACCGGGTTACTCTTGAGGAGGAAGTTTCATGTGAGTATGAATGTCACAAACAATCCCCAGTCGCATATTCATTCCCGTCAAGGGAGATGACGACGTTAGATTTTTTCAGCTCTCGAAGGACTATGTCGATATCCTTCTATCCAAACTGCCGGGTATTCTCAAATGGTCACCCATCTGGTACAGACCAGGCTCAACGTTGCTTAATTTCAGTGATTCAACGAAGACTGGTGTGTCAACTTGATTATGCCGTATAACTTGTGAGGATGCATCTTGATGCACGAACATATACTACACTACACTCTCTCATCCCATTAACAATAAGGGGGAGGTTATGCTTACGAGAATGTTCTCAAAACAACAATACTACAGGATCTATACAAAAAGGAGGAGGTAATGCCTGGAATTATTGTAATGATTTTATCTATAAAATAAATCTCATCTATCTTGCTGCTCAACTCCCTACATAGTATCTCTGCAACATATGTCCCTGATAGTAGCCCCCTTACATCAAAGTGGCACTGTGTCTTGTTTGGGGTGAAAATGTAATAAAAAAGACATATAAATGACCTTTGTTTGAAATTTGCAAAAGATAGACTCAGCCGTTTCGGAACCTATGAGGAAGGAACTCACACACACACAAAATGACTTTTATGTAATAACAGAGATAGAGATATTGTATTGGCCGATCGTAAAATACGCTTAAATATTATATTTTAATTCATGCTGATTCCGTATTTATTATTATAAAGCCAATTCTTTATCGATTATTATATTGGACCAATACATAGCAACGATTTCAAATATAAAAAAGAGGATTTGTATGCCATCAGCTAAAATCGAAAGCAAAATTTATAGCTCTCAAGCCTTATCAGTTAGTGTATTACTTAAATCTATAAGTATTAGGTTAGTGCAAAAATAAAGCCGTTTTTGATATTCAACTATATATATATATAAGTTGCAGACATATGTATATATACATATATATATATATATATATATATATTCATTTAATCACATAAATTAGTATACGAAAAATAAATGTATGCGTAAACTTTAAGTATTTACTTCAACAGTGCTCAATACGTAGGTAGGGCTATATAGTAAGTTATAAAATATATATGGCAATTAAGCTACATAGAATATTCCGCGTTTCATCCACGCTGATGAATCGTAGTGTGGGTGAAACGCGAAATGTTCTGTGTAGCTTAAGTATTTCTTAGAAACTCCGCGGATTAAGGACTATCCAGTTATTTAGTATTTCCTTTTCAAATTAAATATGTTTTTAACTCTTTTTCAAAGTGTTTTTTAACATGTTTTATTAACTACTTACATATATATATATATATATATATATATATATATATATATATATATATATATATATATATATGAGATTATTTTTGCACCAGCCTGATAGATAAAACTGATAAAAAAAGTTGTTTAACATATAACTTTTAATTAACGCATGCGCAGAGAAAACGAGTATAGTCGACCTAAGTCAAGCCGAAGGTCAATGTTTTTTTGTTAATTTTGACCCCTTAACAGCTATTTTATCGAATCAAAACCAAAACTAAAGTATGCTACAGGTCTAAATAATCTATACATCAAATTAAAATTCTGTAGACTAAATATTCAAAGAGGAGTTAGGTAGAGACAGTTCGCACATACACAGACAAGGTCTCATATATATAATATATATATAAAGATATATATATATATATGTTTGTGTGTGTGTGCGCGCGTGTGTTTGTGTGTGTGTGTGTGTGTGTGTGTGTGCTAGAACGTTTTCATCTTAAATTCTTCACAATTATTCAAAATATAATTCAGTGTAATACTGAAATGAAGCGAATCATCTCATAAGAAACCATAAAGTATGTATAAGTAATCAATTAATCCTCGTTTTTGAAAGGAATATGCGAATTACTTAACGTTCAAGTAGTCGCTCGCGTATCCATAACTAAGTATATTAAAAAAGTTAGTTTTAATATTTTTTTAGGTATAAAAAGTGGGCTTTTAATATTAATATCAGAGCGAGAAAAAAAAAGCAACTTTATATGTATACAGATTAGTACAAAGAAGAAGGTGATGCCTGGGAGAATGGTATTATCACGAATGAACATATATTACCTCCTCAAAAAAAATGACTTGAGTGCCATGATTGTAACAGCAAGGTGATTTCAAAAAGGAGGAGACTTTTTAAAAGAACGATATGCGAAAAAATCCTGTTTTCATCTTGAAAAAAAAAAATGCCGCAGGAAGGTATGGAATGCTTCAGAACAAGAGTTCCCAGTGGAAGCATTCTGGTTCTCCCAGAATCAAGAAGGCCAGACAGAGCAAATCACTTTTTTTCGACAGCACGGACATTATCTACACTGCATATGTTGTGCCGTTCCAACAATTTGTGGAAGGGCCCATGGAAGTCATCTTGCGTGATCGTGTCAATAAACCTAGCCACAGCCTCTTTCATCTCCTCAATTGCCCTATAACAAAAGCTTCTATGGTTTTCCTTGAGCTTAGCGAATAACAAAGAGTCACAAGGAGCAAAGTCTGGACTATACGTAGGTGACGAAATTTCTTGATACCCATCTTACTCAAATAGTCTGTAAAAAGGATGGATGAATGGACTGGTGTATTGTCATGGTGGAAATGTCACGGACCGGATGTGAATGCCGGCCTCTTCCGACGGAATCTCTTTCTGAACTTCCTTAAAACCTTTACATAGTATTCCATGTTATGTGTCTGTCTAGCGAGAACCCAGTGCATGTATACAAGGAATAAAAAATTTAAATATAAATCATAAAAAATTTAAATATAAATCATAAAATTTTTAGATATAAATCATAAAAAATTTAAATATAAATCATAAAAAATTTAAATATAAATCAGAAAAAAATTAAATATAAATCAGAAAAAATTTAAATATAAATCAGAAAAAAATTAACTATAAATCATAAAAATTTAAATATAAATCAGAAAAAATCATAAAAAATTTTAAAAACAAATCATAAAAATTTTTAATATAAATCATAAAAAATTAAATATAAATCATAAAAAATTAAATATAAATCATAAAAAATTAAATATAAATCATAAAAAATTAAATATAAATCATAAAAAATTTAAATATAAATCATAAAACTTTTTAAATATAAATCATAAAAAATTTAAATATAAATTATAAAAAAATTTAAATATAAATCATAAAAAAATGTAAATATAAATCATAAAAAATTTAATATAAATCATAAAAATTTAAATATAAATCAGAAAAAGTCATTAAAAAATTTTAAAAACAAATCATAAAAAATTTTAATATAAATCATAAAAAATTAAATATAAATCATAAAAAATTTTAATATAAATCATAAAAAATTAAATATAAATCATAAAAAAGTTTGAATATAAATCATAAAAAATTAAATATAAATAATAAAAAATTTTAAATATTTATAATAAAAAATTAAATATAAATCATTAAAGAATTAAATAGAAATCATTAAAAATTTAAAATATAAATAATAAAAAAATTAAATATACATTATAAAAGAAAATTAAATATTTATTATACAATTTTTTATTTTGCTGTCTTTGTGTTGAATTATTTTATTTGACTGCGATTGTCTTGTATAAAAATATTTCTTCTAAACAATGTTTTGTAAGTCTGTAAAACACCAGAATAATTAATCCCTCATTTAACTCATCTCATTGTTCGGATATGACGTTTTCTTATCTGCTTTGTCATTAATTTACGATTTTCAACTTTCTGATTCGCATTTGTTCTAAGACGCAACTTTGCGCATACCTATATTGGATTTGATGACTCCATATCTATCTAGGTATTGCATGAGTTGGTATTACTGTTGACTATGTATCATATATTCGGTTGAAAAAAAAATGGCGCTCAGAGTTTTCTTTGCTTTTTTTTTATGAAAGTCGAGACGAAACAGTCATGAAACACAACTTAGTTAAATGTGTAGTCAGCGGCCAAACGCACGGGTCGACTTAGGTGTGTGTGTGTGTGTGTGTGTGTGTGTGTGTGTGTGTGTGTGTGTGTGTGTGTGTGTGTGTTTGATAGCATTTGATTAGCGAGCAAAGGTAGGGGGCGTTGGAGCAGGAGGTAAGCAAAAGAAAGACGAAAATAAACGCAGTACTTGAAGTCGCAGACGGTGTAATTGAAGCGTAGGAATTTGTCGAACTTTCACCTCTGACCTCCGGACGAACAGTTCCGAAGAATACGCCAACCTTTTGCCACGAGTGTTAACCGGAAGAGTGCATAGGTCAAAAGGCGCGGATCTTGAAAAGTTCCCATGGTCGTGCGCATATTCTCCGAAGAGTTCCATTTCCTGTCTATCCTGCCTTGACAGAGTACAAAATAGACTTCGTGGCTTAGTGGGGATGCCCTTTTCTCTACCCTGCAACCTCTCTCCCACAGAAGAAACGTTGCGAGCCTATCCTTGTTTTATCGTTATTTCCATGGCAGGTGCTCGTCTGAACTCCAATCTCTGGTCCCCCCTCGCCAATCTTTCACGAAAAACACCCGTCTAGCAAAATCCACTGTGAAAAATTTCCCCCACTCTATATCTGTGCCTAAATCAAAACGCGGATTCCATGAACAAAGCTTCTTTCTTAGAACTGCACGCCTGTGGAACTCTATTCCGTCTGCCTGCTTCCCACCAGACTACAACTTGGATGTCTTCAAGTCCAATGTTAACAAATTCCTAATGAACCGCCTCCCCCCTTAAGTAAACACTTCATCAAATCTCCACACTAACGTAATGTACTTGCAATAACCCTTATCCCTGAGTGGCTTCCGGGCCTTGATAAGTGGTGATCACTGTGTAAAAAAAAAAAAAATGTCTATCCTTATTATGTCGACACATTCCAAGTTGGATACGACATGAGATACTGGGAGAGACACTTTGTTGCTTCATTTGCAGGTCGATGTGTCGGTGTGTTATTTTTGTCTATAAAAATGATCCAGGAAAGGAGAAAAGAAAACAGGAAAAGCGTCTGAATGTCCTAAAGATCATCGAAGTTAAGCAACGTTGAGCCTGGTCGATATCAGATGGGTGATCGTTTGGGAATATCAGGCGCTATACATAGGATGTTGTTATCTCCCCTAACCGGGGTGTACATGCAGCTGTGAGCTGTTTGTGAATTCGATATTCCTGAGACGCTTCCTCTTTCAAGGGGCTATTGCCGCTGTTATTATTATTATTATTATTATTATTATTATTATTATTATTATCATTTATTTATTTATTTACATAGGCATCACTACTTATCACGGCCCAGAGACCACTCGAGGATAAGGGTTAAGAGTATACTGTAGTCAATTGGACAATATAGTAATCGTTAGTAATGAAAATTCAGTAAATTTGTTAACTTAAGTGGAATGGATCATTAAGAACTTGTTTACGTTAGACTTGAAGACAATCAGATTGTAGTCAGCTGAAAAGTAGGAAAACGGAAGACGGTTCAACGGGCGTGCACTTCTAAGAAAGAAGCTATGTACATGGAATCTACGTTTAGGTTTAGGCACAGATAAAGAGTGGGGGGAATTATTGATAGTGTTTTCAGCTAGACGAGTGTTTCTTGTGAAAGTTTGGCGAGGGGGCGACCATAGATTGAAGCTCAGTCGAGCACTTGCCATGAAAATAACGATATAGCAGAAACAAACTCACAACATCTCTTCTGTGACATAGAGGTTGCAGGGAAGAAAAAAGGACATCTCCTACGAGGCTACGAAGTCTATTTTGACTTCTATCAAGGCAGGACAAATCCTTTCTAGCAGCTCCTGTCCAGATGTGGCAACAGTACTCCATCCTTGGACGTACCTGGCTCTTATAAAGATAGATAATTGCATCAGCAGTGAAATATCTACTGGATCGATAGAAGGATCCCATCATTTTTCCAGCAGCCTTGGCAACAGATTTGATGTACGTGTTCCATTTCAGATCAGGAGTAAAGATCAAGCTCAGAAGCTTGTCAAAACATGATGCCTCCTGAAGACGAGAGCCATCCATTTCAATTGATGCCAGATGTGGATCAGAGCGTTGATTATGTAAAGATAAAAGCTTGGTTTAAGATGCATTAAAAGTAACCAGCCACTCCTTTCCCCATTGTACCATGTGCTCAAAATCAGACGAGAGAGAATCGGAGAGAACTTGGTCGTTTACGGTCTTAGATGTGCTACCATATATGGTAGTGTCATCAGCATAAATGTCTACGAATGATATAAGGATGTAATTTGGACGATCATTAATGTAGATCAGGAAGACTGTTGGGCACAGGATGGACCCCTGAGGAACTCCAGCATTAATGCTGTGAGCTTCTGATTTGTGTCCATAAACTACTACTCTTATGAACCTATCAGAGAAATAATTTAATAATTGAGAAGACATTTCCAGCTATATCATAGCTGGAGATCTTGTGAAGTAAGCCTTTATGCCATACCCTATCAAAGTCCTATTATTGCCTCACAAGGAGCTTTCACACAGGCTATCAAACATCTGTCCTTGAAGCCAACCTGTGGCGTTCCCTGGAAGCTGAGTGACAGCAAGTCTCCTCAGATTTCCAGTACTCTCCACCTATTCCGATATCATTTGCAAATAAATTTGTATTATCGCAACAGCCGCTTTCAATTGATTTATCGCTGGCAGCGGCCATTGGACTTCACTGGTATTTGAGTGGCAATAAGCCTCTCCAAGTTCCCAGTTCTTTTCGTACTTCTCCAGCAGAAGTATGGTCAGCGCTTTTTCCTTGTTCTTCCTATTATCCTTGAACCTTTTGTCATGACTCTTTGGGGGGGGGTCGATGATGAGGCAATGAGGGGGATGGGATAGATGTTTCCATGTAACCCTGCATCTTTGGCCTTTGCATCAGATGTGTATTAGTCTCCGCATTATTATTATTATTATTATTATTATTATTATTATTGTTATCATTATTATTATCATCATCATCATCATCATTATGATGGTGGTGGTGGTGGTGGTGGTGGTGGTGGTGGTGGTGGTGGTACTTGTGCATTTAACGAACCAGACGTAACTCAGCATTTGCTCGGCTTTGTCCGACGCATGACGTCAACAGCTGGATATAACCGAGCGTTGCCGATTAAGCAGACGAGAATTTCGCTATCAATTGGAAGAGTGTCACAACTCAAGATACGCTTATTTGAAGAGAGTTTTAAAAATTTTGTTTTAAAAAGATAACTGACGAAATAATAATGAATATTACAAACCTTGCGGACTAGCTCCAGACCCCAGAGGCTGCACTAAACTTTTGCCAGCAACGGAAATTGTTGGCAGAAGAGAAAAGGTGTTTACATTTTGGCCAGGATTGTGTACTTGCAAAGAGAACAAGCCTTTCCGACGGTTACGGTTGGAGGTGTAGAAGTGTAACATGTCGTCGATGGACCTCCATTAGGATTGGGAGCTTCTTCTCAAAATCCCGACTAACCATCGCGTGTATAATAAAAATAATATACTTATGGGCGTTCGAGATGGCATCTACAAAAAATCTCCATCGCGAATGTGGGTTATGTTCTCGCCACACAATTGTGGATTGGAAAAGTTTCCTGCGTGATATATGCAGGGACTATTTTCTTAGGAATCCCCGGCAGATTGGAGGCCCAGGCCATACGGTAGAAATCGACGAGTCCGTTTTTAACCGCAGAAAACACAACGTCGGCACACTTCTGACACCGGTCTGGGTCTTCGGCGGACACGACCCCGCCGAAAAGAAGGGTTTCTTGGTCACTGTACCAAATAGGAACGCCGCGAACACTAATAAATTTTAAAAAATCCTTGTTTCTGGCAAAAAAAAAAAAAATAAGTCCTTGTTTCTGGCAAAAAAAAAAAAAAAATAAGTCCTTGTTTCTGGCAAAAAAAAAAAAAAGTCCTTGTTTCTGGCGAAAAAAAATGTACAAATAATCCTTTTTCCTGCCCCCCCACCCCAAATGCTTTTCATTGCCCTTTTTTAGGCTTTTTTCATTTATTTGACATAAAGAGTTGCAAAAAAAAATAACAATAAAAAATAACTTTTACGTGTTTAAGACATAGACAGTATGTTTTTTTACGTTAAAAATTGAAAAAAAAAAAAAACAGTTCAGACAAAAAAAAGTTTCCTATTATTTAACAAAAAAACTTGTTTTGATAAACAGCTTTCTTTACAAAAGGCACATAAATATTTTTCGTCAATTATTTATGACAATTGTTGGTCCATGTTCTTAAAAACAAAGAAATATTAGGTTATTTTCCAGAAGAACCAACAAAGAAAAAGGGAGTTAAAACTAAATATACAACAAATAACGGTTACCAACGGCAAGCTAAGTTCCTCCTCTACATATTTAAATAAGATTTTGTGTTTTGACTTTAAAGTTTTTTTGTTTTTTTTTACGTTACGGTAACGTAAAGCTTGCCGAGTGAAAACAAAAAGTAAAATGTAGTCTCATTCGAGCAATGTTCGAGCCTCGATAATCGCTCAAAAATCGAAAATTAATTTTTAAAAAATACTGGTAGAATATTACATTTTTTCACGATTGCTGACTTTTATTGGATTCGTTTCTATCAATATTTTTATTTATTTTCGATTTTGGGGCGATTATCAATATTTGACTCGTTCAAATGTGACCATTATTTTGTGTGTTGTTTTTTTTTGGGGGGGGGAGTCAGAACAGATACTACACTTGTTCCTTTGTCTTTAAAGCGAGTATTTATAAGTTGTGTTAAATCCCGAGTTGTGTTCTTTTTATACAGCATGGACACAACATTACTGATATATAAACTAGTCGGCGTCATATGTCAGATATCTAAGCCATGTTTATCGAGAAATCATTCTTTATTTGCAATACCAATATAATAATTATCAAATGTAGCAAGATGGCATTTGAATAAAAAAAAAAAGTATGAATCTGACACAGGCACTTGCGTTACGAAACAACAGACTTGATTAATTGTCAAAAAGGAAACAAGTTAAAATATGGTGATTGAAAGATCATTGTCGACAAACGATTACACTACTCAAAGGTCAATCCAAGGAAATGACAATGACCCAATAAAACCCCCTTCGAGTGTAGCTACAATGACAATATCACCCCGAAGTGGCATTTTAGCTAATCACAAATAGTTATATATATATGTGTGTGTGTGTGTGTGTGTGTGTGTGTGTGTGTGTGTGTGTGTGTGTGTGTGTGTGTGTGTGTGTGTGTGTGTGTGTGTAGATGTTTGTTTTTGTTTTTGCGATACGTTTTGAATGAATTCAATTATTTGCGTAATTGCATTTTTACCTAAATGCGAGTTGGGAATAATTTTCCCTTTAACCAATTTGGTACCCCCACATATATCCAAACAGTCGTGCAAGATGGATGAGCGGTAAGGGGTTTAGGCTCATTACCATGGGGTCCCGACTTCGAATCTCCCTAGATTCAGCCACTCTGATGAGTCGTAGAAACACGTGTCAGTGGATAATTATATTTTAAAAATAATATATGTGTGTGTGTGTGTGTGTGTGTGTGTGTGTGTGTGTGTGTGTGTGTGTGTGTGTGTGTGTGTGTGTGTGTGCGTGCGTGCGTGTGTGCATTGAAGATTTGGGCGCAAGAATAATCAACCTGTCGAATTTCTGCACGTGCATCTCATTCCTTACACCCAACCATCCATAACAGCCATCGAGAATAAAGATCTATTTTTATGTATCAGTGTGCCGTCCTTCTCTTAAAACAGTAGAAATACAACACACGTGATAATTGTTGAAAGATTATGTGTTGTATATTAGGATAGTATTTTGGAACTACAAGCTAGATTTGTAGTGTTTCCATAAGACTGCAAATACCAATGGACGATCGAACTAAGGCACAATGTTATTGAAATAGCTCGAACACAAGAAAGTATTTCTTAGTTGTTGATGTGTCTGTCGATCTATCGATCTGTCGATCTATCTATCTAACTAACTGAAGAGATAAACAAGGGATGAATATGGAGAATATTTATAAAATATGTCAAAATATGGTAAAATTATATCACTGACAAGTTTACCGGAAGTAGCTTGTCAGCGTACGGAACTACGTGTTTTTTACGTGAATCAGGTTAGCTGGAGATCATTAGAGTTGGAAGTTGAGCAGGGCGGACGGTTTAACAGGTCGCATCCCTCTTCACGTGTGTCAAAATAGAGACCTAGAATGGCCTCAGATGTGACAATGTGCTTGGGTAATAAAGAGAATAGACTTACGAAATTATTATATTATTCCCATCCTTCAAAGGCGCCATTGGCTTTTGTACAACCAAATATTTAAGCCAATAACCATAACGCGACAAAAATCCATTAACCAAATCGGCTGACCAAACAAGACATTCATCTGTACGTGTACAATCACATATTTTGGTCTTACACACACACACACACACACACACGCGCGCGCACACATATACACACATACACACACTAACACTCATACACTCACACACACATGCACACACTCACACACATTTACACACTCACACACACACTCACACACACACTTATACACTCACACACACATACAAACACTCACACACACACTTACACACATACACACTCACATACACACACTCACACACAGACACATACACACACTCACAAACACACACGCGCGTGCGCACTAACCCTACCCTAGTTGATCGAAGGAGTTACGTCATTCAGATCCGCAGGTATTCGATCAGTGTCCAACATACCTTGCTGTCCTGTGTGTAATGGTTTAATGCTTTAATCACAAGGTAGACTAAAATATAAATATATGTGTGAAGAGCGAGACAGGATAAGAGAAAGAGAGAGAAAGAGAGAGAGGGGGAGAGAGAGACGTCAAAGCTCTACCTGTGTGGTGAGAAAGAAAGAAAAGAAAGAGAAGGTAAATTGCTGGAAGTGAGAATAAGGGAGACCAAAAAAACAGCAATACCTGGAGACGGCGAGATTTTATAGTCATAGGACGAATAGTGCGAGGTGACCTTCAAAAAATGTCACTAAAGGCAGTGCTATTAAAATTATTTATCATGTCTCTAATCGGATAATCTTTAATAGAAATAAACTTGAGTCTTACTTGCCATAAAGTTGCATTATCCATGTAGCAATACGATGGCGTGGCTTGTGTTATTTTGTGTGTCACGCTTACATCTTTTTGCTTCCGAGTGACTGTCATTGAATTGTTATGACCTTCCATTTCTTTTAATAAATAATTTTACCAAAAATTCTTCATAAGTTTTGGTTTCGGTTTCGATTATATTTGAAGGAACGCAAGTTATATTTATACTCCTACAATTTTGTGTGTGCGTGTGTGTGTGTTGATATTCATAATAATTATTTTTCTATTTATTTAAAAAGAAAATACAACTTTGTTATATATGGGTCGTGAAATGACATCATCCGCAAAAGATCTAGCTAATTTGCATATTCTTTTAAACATTAATTTTAATTAATTCCATATTAGTTTTTTCGGTTTTCTGGTGGGATGATCATCTTTAGTTAATTATTACGTGTAATTATATTCATACAGATATTCTACATGATTTATACTTGCGTAATATTTGCGTAAAAAGGTTATAGTAAACACAACCCCCTTTCTTATGTATATTTGTTCAAAAAAGTTTGCCTACCAAACTCCTCTGTCAGGTATTTTGGTCTACAGACATGAAACTTAATATATAAGCTATTCGCACCCATGCGAAACCTTATATTTGAGTTCTAGCCGGGGAAAATCGGTACAAAAGTGTGAAAATTTAAGAAATGAAATTTGCCAGATGAAGGTTGAACGAATATGCATGCGTCACGTAATATATATATATATATATATATATATATATATATATATATATATATATATATATATATATATATTACATGGATTACAGAATAAGAACATGTTACCCCAATGGAGTAAATAAATTCCGTGCAAAATTTGTCGAACTGCAAGGAATTTCAAACGGAATCCATTATTTACTTCACCTGAAGGTGAAAAGTACAGTTCTCAGTGTAGGTGACCGAAAAATATAATTTCAAATTACTTAGGACCTCCATCAAGTAATGGCTGACGGAACAAGAGCATGCTACCCCCGTGAAGTAAATGAAATTCCATGCGCATTCTCGAGTTCGATAGAAACATTCCCGAGTTTGAGAAGATACACCTGAAGAAGGTCGGAGGTTATATTTTGCTTAAAACTTCTATCCCGTCATGGATGACAGAACAAGAACATTATTGCTTTAATTTCTCTATAAATATTAATAAAATCTTCGTCCCTCCCGCTGCGACCTTCCGTTTCCTTCCTCCGTCCGCAATAAGCAAAGACACCCCAAAAGCAAAAGTCGATGAATGGAGAGCCTTCAATACGTTGGAGGTGTCTCTTGGATGAGTAGAAAAAAGTTTAATACCTTTAAACGGCAATTACAGTAACGTATTCGATTTTTTTGCTGTATTTTGTTTTATCTTCTCATCGACCAAGGAAGACAAAACCAAACGCCGCTTGTGTAAGGTTCTCGTTTTCAATCGACATGTTTGGGGAGAATTTCTCAACACGTGATAATCCCCCACCGGTATTTTTTTATTTATTTTTTTTTTTTGTGCTAAGCTCTTTATTTGACTTAATTTTGTCTAATATAAATTTCAATCAGTCGTTAAATGCAAATGTATCTAGAATATAATGGATTAAATAAGGAGTTCTTTCGAAATTTCGTGCAAATTTTTGAATTCTTCATCAAATAAACCGTTTCTCTTAGACCCTTTCTTTCTTTCTGTCTTTGATAATTGAATTTTTTTAATAAAAATAAAAATAATCACATTGATACACATTGGAATAAGTTCTAATTACCGAACAAATAGACGAAATAAATCATCGAATATGATATTCGCACATCTATCTACTTCCTTTCAACCAAGCAAAATGTGACACAAGGTTGACTGGATGGATATTAAAATAGTCAGAATTTCCCGATAGAGACACCTAAGCGATCGTCAATCAACCACCCATGAAAACAACTATGAAATGATGCCTGGGAATCTAGACCTCATAAAATGGAACTTGACCATACGATATATCTATTAAAATGGTATGATGCCACCAAAGCACTCTTTAAGCGGCGGGATACATTACAGCTGTAATCTATTTCCTTAGTACAGCAGAAAGATACGAAACATGGCAGAAAGGTATACAAAAAGAGCGCAGTCTGTCTCTATAAAACTAGTAGTCCTGGCATTCAAAGAATCAAACGCCCTTCAAAGAGAGGTGATAATTCCTAAGATAATGCATCTCCTAGGACCGTGTGGAGAAATGATGGCTGTAATCGTCACGATAGATCCTAATGCGTTGTTTGGAATGCTGATGGCGAATCCGAAAAATAAAACGCGGGAATTCTCATGTCTACCTAGCGAAAAAGAAGGGGGAAAAATAGGCATGCGCAAAAGCGTGAAGCATTTGGTAATACAGAACAAGTTTAATGATGATAATCTAATTTCTAACATATGATCTGTGGATTCCTATGATTTTGTTTGTTTTTTTGTTTTGTTTTGTTTTGTTTTTTCTGCCAAAGAAGAATCTTGGAACGTAATAAACTACTGTTAGGGATCGTGTTTAATAGGGGATTATGGGGGTTGAGCAGCGAGATGTGCGTTCAGATTACGTTTAAACTGCGGCGGGTTATTAGAGTCACTGAAGCAGGAAACAGGGGGGGGGAGTTAAACTGCAGTAATCCGGGAAGATATAATAAAAACAGTGTTTAATTGCTACATTTTCTTTTCTTTTTTGTTTTGTTTTTTCTTGTTCTTGTATGTACTGAAATACTAATCCGTCACTGATACATGTCACTTCCTATGATTTCTGACATAATTTGTTAATTTTATTTTATTTATTTATTTATTTATTTATTTTGCTTCCAAACAATTCTCTCGTAAGAGGCAATTATTAGGGATCATGTCTCACAGGGGACTGTGAGGAGTTGAGCAGCGAGATCTATGTTCACATTATGTTTAAACTACAGCATTCATTAGTAACATCAGGGAAGTGGGAAACCGGGAGGGAATTCCTAGTGGTCCGATGGCAGAAATAATAAAAGCAGGGTTTAATTGCATTATTTTCTTTTCTTTTTTTTTCTGCTTTTGTGTCACGACCAATTGAAATACCAATCCGTGTGTTTCGTCATGTCGTGTGGTATGAATGTAACAGGTCACTTTTATGACCGCCGCTTGTCTTACGAATAGAAAGAACTTGACTTAATTGCAGCGAATGCATTTGAAGTTATGTATGGAATCAATGGTTGAAATATACGACTACCTGTTACGTGTGCACCTGTCATTGTCACATTTTATAGCAGTCTGTGCAGTGATGCATCAGTTATTTTGGTTTTGCTGTCCTTTTTTAAATTTAAATACGCATTATTTTTGTTGCTTTTTTGTTTGTTCATTTTTAGTTTAAATATAACTTCACAGTTTAAGATCAATACTATTTCCCCCTTTTCTTTATCTATTTCTCCATATACAGGGTGGAACAATAAAAGTCATTGCCCTAGAAACAACGACACAAATCCATTTACGTTTAATGAAAACCGGTTTTCTATTTTTGTTGCAGACCATCTTCTAGTTGGGCAGTTGGGTACAAATCCTAAAGAGCGGTAGGAGTCTTCTGTCATGTCTGAAAGTGAGACAATGTTCAATTCGGATCGGAGATGTGCTATACAACACATGCTCTATACTAATCCAAGTTATGACAACAGGACCATTGCCAGCACCCTCAAAATGGAAATACGGACATTTCAACCCTTGAGGACACAGCTCAAAGAAGTTTCCACCCACAATTATGGTCTTTGGTGTGGTTTCAATGAGGGTCATATCACGCCACCTCAAAGTCAATATCAAAGTCAACATCAAAGTGATGAAGAGTGTGGTGATCCCTGGTGCAATCAAGTGGCCGTTGGCAGACCATGAGTGTTGCAGCAGGACTCAGCGCCGGCCCAGAAGTCCAAAGAGACCCAGGCTACGACTTTGTACCCTTCTTTCACTGGTCCACTCCTTTCCCGACCTTAAACCGCTTGACTACTCCGTTTAGTCATACGTAGAGTACATGATCACATGACCTCCCACAACACTAACGCCAGGCTGATCACCGCCATCCGCCAAGTATTCGTCGAGCCTCCGCCGGCGCTTGTGTAAAAGGCATGCTCCCGGTTCCGGGCCCGTATCGAGGCGGTAATTGAGGTTGGAGACGGCTACATTGAATAGATGTCAACTCTACTACATAATCAAGATATCGTAATTGATTTTTGTAATAAAATTTTTTAAATAAAGCTGTAGTGCTGTTTTCATTAGAGCGACAAATTTATCGTTCCAATCTATTATATATATATATATATATATATATATATATATATATATATATATATATATATATATATATATATATATTTAATATGTATGAATAAAAAATCAATACGAAAAATATATGAATGTTTATATCTTTTCTGTATTTATTTCCTGTGTGTTGACGTGTAGGAATACAAAAAGTCTTTTGAAAAAAAACAAGAATGTTTCCTTCAAAAGCACATGATTTTCGACCGATCCTTCGATCTTCCTCAGTGTGAATGATCCAGTCGGTTTGCCTATATATATATATATATATATATATATATATATATATATATATATATATATATATATATATATATATATATATATATATATATATTCAAAAAAATGTTGTTGAAGCGCAGGGAATTCTTCTGTTTTATTATCTTCCTTTTCATCTTCTCCAAACTTCGAATAGTTTCCTTTGTGTTTTATTCAAAACTAGACTACCCGTGACCCTTTGGGTCAGTACGTTTTATTAGCTATGGAATTAATGTATAAGCGTGACACTTGTGACGTAAGGAAAATATTTTTTGTGACATAACAGAAGCATTTCTATGAAATTATATTAAAATGAAAAAAGAATATAGATAGATTTTTAGTTGTTCTGTGTATAATTGTTTATTTTTGAAGAAAAAAATTTACAGTCATTAAATTATAAGTAGTTTGTCATACTTATAGGTAAATGTGCACTGAACAGATACCATAATACTTAAAGTTAAATTCACATTTTGATATATCTTTTAATTTAAACGCGAAAAAAAAAAACAATTTGGACGCTGAAAACGTACACAGTAAAACAATTCGTTTTATTGTTGCGTTGATTATTTATTTGTAACGCAGAAAAAAAGCATATTCAGGTCATTTATTTATGTTTGTAGTGTAGAAGAAAATAATAATTTCTAAATAATAGCGTTAATATTTCAGAACGCAGATCAAATTCTGCAAAAGTAGTGATTTGTTTTTATTTGTTTACGCTGTTATGGATTTATGTTTATGTACGCATGCGCAACTGGAAGTTGTAAACAGGATGTGGGTTACAACACCCGTTACAAGGTCATTTGAGTTTTATGATTATATAGATTGTATAAGTTGGATCCATAGCGAGCGCTTTCGACAGAGATACATCTATCATCCTCACGCATGTTTTAGAAATATTGTTTACTTTTTTATTTTTTCCTTTCTCTTTCCTTATTCTATATATATATATATACATATTTTATGGTTATGTTGGGGGCTTATTATGAATTAGATGGACGAACTTTTTTTTTATTATTATGTTATATATAGAGTATATTAATTTTATATATACATATGTGCATATTTAAAATTTAAAATATACTATCCTAAGAATTTTAAAATATTTCGACTATATTCGTTATTGATATTATTGATCTGCGTTTTTTTTTTTTTTGTTTTGTTTTTTTAATATACAATGCTTTCAGTATTTTTTAGTCTATTAACCTTTTCTAACTTTGCAAAACTTTAGTGCTTTCTACCATGATTTTACAGAGTGCTGAATGATCACAGCCATGTTTTCCACAATGTTGCGATATCGAACTAGAATCAGAGAGGTGGAGAGTTAATCTTCGCGACAATGTGTTTGTAGAATAGCCTATGTCGTTAGTATTATTAGAGATACATTATGTAGTTAGTATTATTAGAGATACATTATGTAGTTAGTATTATTAGAGATACATTATGTAGTTAGTATTATTAGAGATACATTATGTAATTAGTATTATTAGAGATACATTATGTAGTTAGTATTATTAGAGATACATTATGTAGTTAGTATTATTAGAGATACATTATGTAATTAGTATTATTAGAGATACATTATGTCGTTAGTATTATTAGAGATACATTATGTAATTAGTATTATTAGAGATACATTATATAGTTAGTATTATTAGAGATACATTATGTCGTTAGTATTATTAGAGATACATTATGTCGTTAGTATTATTAGAGATACATTATGTAGTTAGTATTATTAGAGATACATTATGTAGTTAGTATTATTAGAGATACATTATGTAGTTAGTATTATTAGAGATACATTCTCCTAGTGAGCAGTTAAATTGGTAAACTGCACTGCTTTTTCTAACAAGTTATTTGTCTGCGAAATGTTGTTTTTAATTACGAGGTTAGTTGTCTGCAGTTTTTTATAATAGATAATAAATTTTTTTTTTTTTTTTTTGTTATCATTGGAAGTCACGTATCGAAGGATTCTATTTTTAGAATACTTTAATCTGTTTTGGAGTTCTTGTGTAGCTGATTACTGTAATATTTTTGAATAGTTTGAGAGTTTTCTTGTTGGTTGTTGCTAGTTTGATTCATGTTGCTGATCGCTAGTTTTATTTGTTTATCTACAACAGAGTCTGGGAATTGGCTATTGACTAAAACTTGTTTTATATTTTTTAATTCATTAAAGAATATCTTTTTCGTTTGAGGAAATCACCTTCGCACGATGTATAAGATTCTTTATTATATTGGTTTTATAACGGAATTGACATTCACTTTTAAAATTTTAAATACAGGAATTAGCGGATGAACGTTTTTTTAAAAACGGAGGTGATAAATTCGTCGCTACTAGAGTCAATGAGAACGTCTGAAAACGAGATTTTATTATCGACATTTAGTCCGTATATGAAGTTAAGGACGGAATTACTCTGAAGTGTACTCTTTAAATATTCTATTTCCTCTATGTTATCGGCAAGAATCAATATATCGTCCACATATTGAACATAAATAGAAGGCTTCTCTATTGAAATAAATACTTTGTTTTCCAGATTCGCCATATAAAAATTACTGAATGTTGGTCCCAATGGGAAATACATAACTACGCCATCCAACTGTGTATGTATATTTCCCAGATGATCATAAAATGGAACTTTAGTTGTACACATTATTAATAACTTCTTTAAAATTGTGAATTCGTTTTCAGTGGAGGAAGTGTTGGATTGTTATATATGTTGTCAATGATAATGTCAATTGCTTCATTTACTGGTATATTTCAAAAAAAGATTTCGGCATCTAAAGAAGCGGTGATTTTATTGTTGATTTCAGTGGCTTGAAGAATCTGCATGAGTTCTTCTGTAGATGTTACGCTGTATCGGCAAAAATATAGTGTAATGAGTTCATTGATTTTTAATTAAGTTGTATATTGGGGTTTTCACCTATATATATATATATATATATATGTGTGTGTGTGTGTGTGTGTGTGTGTGTGTGTGTGTGTGTGTGTGTGTGTGTGTGTGTGTGTAATATATATCGTGGTAAATCATTTAACATTTCTACTGAATTATTTTTCAATATGGCCGCCTTTGGCTGCAATTATTTGTTCAAGTCTTCCACCGAAGCTCTTTACTGCGCCCGGGAGGTTTCGTGGGGAATTTTGCCTCATTCTTGCTCAGGGACCTCTGTACGAGTTCGCTTTAATTTTTGCGCCTTCTTTAAACAAAAACTGGGAGGTTATCTCCAACTCTCAGAGATGGCAGCCCAAAACCATTACCGAGGCAGGTTCTTTTGGCGACGGAAAACAGATTTCACGGAACTGGGAATGCTATCCGCGCTCTTTGCCAAAATTCTGTCTCTCTGCGTGTTGAATGTGGCCTCGACAGTGAACATTTTCTCGCTAGAAAATATAATTTCACCAGCGTCCGTGCCATCCTTCTTTCGATTGTTTTGTCTTTGATTCTTTTGTATTTGCAATGTCGTCAGTTGTTGTCTGCTCGTAATCTTCAAGGAGGACAACTTGCGATCTTCATTAACAATGGTTCTGACGCTTTTTTCGTCAATTTCCAAACTCCTAGCCAATTCTCCTCGTGCTTCTCTTACGGTTCTTCCTTATTCGCTCTGTAACGACTTTAATTTGGGTTGATGTACGAGCAGTTCGAGATCATCCACATCTGGGTCAATCAACTGTTAACCCAAGTTCTTTGTAGCGCTTTACCGCATCCCGAACTGCCGATTTTGAGGCTTTCAAGAGCTTGACGGGTTTAAAAAAAACAAGACATCAAAGAATGGGTCGATAGCAACAGATTGTGTATTTCATCGTTGGTTACAATTGTTTCAAGATAATTTGGACAAATTCAAAAATTTTCACAAGAACAACCTTTCTTCAGAATTATTGATTAAAAAACACTTTAACAATAAAACAATTATGGAAACCATTTCCCTTATAAGGAAAAGAAACAAGCGAAAATATTTTACCTATATCTCATCCTTGCAAAGTATTTTTTTACTGATTTTTATAAACCCAGTAAAATTCGGAATACTACAAATAAGAATATATATATATATATATATATATATATATATATATATATATATATATATATATATATATATATATGACTACTTCATTTAATCACATAAATTAATATAGGAAAGTATAATTTTATGCGTAAACTTTAATTATTTACTTTAACAGTGCTCAATACATAGGTAGAGCTAGATAGTACTTTATAAAAAAATATATGGCAATTAAGCTACACAGAATATTCCGCGTTTCATCAACGATAGGATTCGTCAGGCTTCATAAGCTTGACGAATCCTAGCGATGATGAAACGCGGAGTATTCTGTGTAGCTTACTTGCCATATATATTTTTATAACTTACTTACTTACTATATATATATATATATATATATATATATATATATATATATATATATATATATATGCAAAGACAATGCGCCGAAAATAGATCAAATTTTTAAAAAATACATAATATCTTAATTTAATTTTTGAAAATTCGATCGGGGACTTTTTTGCCCCCAGTATATATAATCGATGTTTTGTATTTAAAACATTATAGAAAATAGGTGTGACTCTATAATGTTGACATATAAAGAATTCGTTTGATTTCCCTTAATTATATTCGACAATCATGTAATTCGGTCGTAATGCGACACTTTTCCGTTTTGTAGCCGATATTATGCAATCATTTAATTACTAGTTACCTTATTATGTTTTTGGAATGGTCTCGTTTAGGTTGTTTTGAATTTTAGTCTCGTTTAGGTTGTTTAGTATTTTAGTCTCGTTTATGTTGTTTTGTATTTTAGTCTTGTTTAGGTTGTTTTGTATTTTAGTCTCGTTTAGGTTGTTTGGTTTTTAGTCTTGTTTAGGTTGTTTGGTATTTTAGTCTCGTTTAGGTTGTTTGGTATTTTAGTCTCGTTTAGGTTGTTTGGTATTTTAGTCTCGTTTATGTTGTTTGGTATTTTAGTCTCGTTTAGGTTGTTTGGTATTTTAGTCTTGTTTAGGTTGTTTTGTATTTTAGTCTCGTTTAGGTTGTTTGTTATTTTAGTCTCGTTTAGGTTGTTTGGTATTTTAGTCTCGTTTAGGTTGTTTGGTATTTTAGTCTCGTTTAGGTTGTTTGGTATTTTAGTCTCGTTTAGGTTGTTTTGTATTTTAGTCTCGTTTAGGTTGTTTGGTATTTTAGTCTCGTTTAGGTTGTTTTGTATTTTAGTCTCGTTTAGGTTGTTTGGTATTTTAGTCTCGTTTAGGTTGTTTTGTATTTTAGTCTCGTTTAGGTTGTTTGGTATTTTAGTCTCGTTTAGGTTGTTTTGTATTTTAGTCTCGTTTAGGTTGTTTGGTATTTTAGTCTCGTTTATGTTGTTTGGTATTTTAGTCTCGTTTAGGTTGTTTTGTATTTTAGTCTCGTTTAGGTTGTTTGGTATTTTAGTCTCGTTTAGGTTGTTTGGTATTTTAGTCTCGTTTAGGTTGTTTAGTATTTTAGTCTCGTTTATGTTGTTTGGTATTTTTGTCTTGTTTAGGTTGTTTGGTATTTTAGTCTTGTTTGGGTTGTTTTGTATTTTACTCTCGTTTAGGTTGTTTTGTATTTTACTCTCGTTTAGGTTGTTTGGTATTTTAGTCTCGTTTAGGTTGTTTGGTATTTTAGTCTTGTTTAGGTTGTTTGGTATTTTAGTCTCGTTTAGGTTGTTTAGTATTTTAGTCTTGTTTAGGTTGTTTTGTATTTTAGTCTCGTTTAGGTTGTTTGGTATTTTAGTCTTGTTTAGGTTGTTTGGTATTTTAGTCTCGTTTAGATTGTTTGGTATTTTAGTCTCGTTTAGGTTGTTTGGTATTTTAGTCTCGTTTATGTTGTTTGGTATTTTAGTCTCGTTTAGGTTGTTTGGTATTTTAGTCTTGTTTAGGTTGTTTTGTATTTTAGTCTCGTTTAGGTTGTTTGGTATTTTAGTCTCGTTTAGGTTGGTTAGTATTTTAGTCTCGTTTAAGTTGTTTGGTATTTTTGTCTCGTTTAGGTTATATGGTATTTTAGTCTTGTTTAGGTTGTTTTGTATTTTAGTCTCGTTTAGGTTGTTTTGTATTTTAGTCTTGTTAAGGTTGTTTGTTATTTTAGTCTTGTTTAGGTTGTTTGGCATTTTAGTCTTGTTTAGGTTGTTTGGTATTTTAGTCTTGTTTAGGTTGTTTGGTATTTTAGTCTCGTTTAGGTTGTTTGGTATTTTAGTCTTGTTTAGGTTGTTTGGTATTTTAGTCTTGTTTAGGTTGTTTGGTATTTTAGTCTCGTTTAGGATGTTTAGTATTTTAGTCTTGTTTGGGTTGTTTGGTATTTTAGTCTCGTTTAGGTTGTTTGGTATTTTAGTCTCGTTTAGGTTGTTTGGTATTTTAGTCTCGTTTAGGTTGTTTGGTATTTTAGTCTCGTTTAGGTTGTTTGGTATTTTAGTCTCGTTTATGTTGTTTGGTATTTTAGTCTCGTTTAGGTTGTTTAGTATTTTAGTCTTGTTTAGGTTGTTTTGTATTTTAGTCTCGTTTAGGTTGTTTGGTATTTTAGTCTCGTTTAGGTTGTTTAGTATTTTAGTCTCGTTTATGTTGTTTTGTATTTTAGTCTTGTTTAGGTTGTTTTGTATTTTAGTCTCGTTGAGGTTGTTTGGTTTTTAGTCTTGTCTAGGTTGTTTGGTATTTTAGTCTCGTTTAGGTTGTTTGGTATTTTAGTCTTGTTTAGGTTGTTTAGTATTTTAGTCTCGTTTATGTTGTTTGGTATTTTAGTCTCGTTTAGGTTGTTTGGTATTTTAGTCTTGTTTGGTTGTTTTGTATTTTAGTCTCGTTTAGGTTGTTTGGTATTTTAGTCTCGTTTAGGTTGTTTAGTATTTTAGTCTCGTTTAGGTTGTTTGGTATTTTAGTCTTGTTTAGGTTGTTTTGTATTTTAGTCTCGTTTAGGTTGTTTGGTATTTTAGTCTCGTTTAGGTTGTTTGGTATTTTAGTCTCGTTTAGGTTGTTTGGCAAGGGTTAAACTATGAAAAAAATTGTAAAGGCAAATAAATCAATATTTCCTTTGTATTATATAGTTTTATGAAAATCGCTACAAGCAAAAGGTTAAGCCACTTGATGTAACGAGCTAAGAAGAATTAAAGATTACTAGCAGAACCCATGGAAATTCCACAATAGTTGCAATTTCTTTTTAAAACACATATAAATAAAACGAATAAAACAGACAACGACGAATTTAAAATAATTTTTTTAGTAAATTTTTATTAACCTTTTAAAGCTAAAAGGAATTGATTTAACATGGAAATTTAACACAACACATTATTTTCTGAATATTTTTTTCATGTAAATTATAAAGGAACAGATGTCAATTCATTTGTTCATTTATTTTAATTTTTAAAAGAATATATATTAAAACAAAAAATCTTTCAGTCTACTCTTAGTATGAATTTTTTTTTTAATTATAAAATAAATTAGCCAATTCAAAACCGTAAACAGGCAGTTATTTTTGTTTTTTTTTTCAAAGATTTTAGAGAGAACATGTTTTAAATGATGTTTAACTGATAAAGAGTGACTATAAAGGGAGGTAATTCGTTTCTCATTAATCATTTAATGTTTGCGATGATGATGATGATGATGATGATGATGATGATGATGATGATGATGGTGGTGGTGGTGGTGGTGGTGGTGGTGGTGGTGGTGGTGGTGGTGGTGGTGGTAAATTTTCTTGTGACACCGAACGTCGGACGACTAAATTAATCTTTAGATTATCACAGGCACAAGTGTAACGAGTTCCTCAGCAGCACATTCCATTAAAATACTTGTAAAACAGGCACAGGTATGCAACGGTGCGGCGATGGGACAGATGTTGGAGCTTAGTTGGAAAAACGGGACCTATTAGATTGGAGATCCTTTTTTGGAGCCTATTCAGGAGGGAGAGACTAGTGGCAGATGTACAAGACTAGATGATGCAGCAATAATCCATGCATGGGCAAATGGTAGCCGTGTAGGGTACAGGATACCCTCAGGTGTGAGTAGCTTTCTAGGACGATAGATGGAGCGCACCTTGAAAAGAGTAAGGCTATAGGTGTTACAGGAAAAAGGGCTGTCACCTTTCCACGTAAATAAGAAGATTAGATAAGTGAAAATGAGATTAGGATAAGCCGAGACTCGAACCTTGTAAGGAAGCTTAAGAAATAGAATGTTAAAAAGGTCTATTGTTAAATTCTATTATAAATAGTTAGATATCGTAAAAAGAATTGATTGTTCATTCTTTTATAAAACTGAATGTTAAAAATGTCAGCTAAAAAGAACGAACAATATAAATTAAACTACATTGTTAAAAAAAAATAGGTTAGAGTATATGTTGAAAATTCTTTTGTTGTCAAAAGCGTGTTTGGAAAAACGTAAATTGGTCACGTTTGGGAAACACACTTCTGACGTCATAGCAAAAGGGGATTCTCAATATAGGAACTAGAGTTAGTCAGATCAGGGCAGAACAGTCAGCAGAGTCGGTCGGAGAGAATTGATCGGCCAAGAGTTGACATGGCGCGAAGAGGAGGGTCCCCTTAGAAGCGAAGGGGTAGAAGGTTAACTATGTAGATACAAATGTGAATTCCTGACGTAATCATCATTCGACCGGTCTAATGAATAAAGAATCATCATTGTGTTGTTGTAACTGTTGGCATGTGTCATATTTAAACACTCAAAAAGTAATGTGTTAATCATCTTAATATGAACATTATGTAACACTTCGAGGATTAAATATCTCTCCTCCTCTTTGTTAAGAACTTGTATAATCTCCAGTCAGTATCTATATGAAGTCCCCAAAAAATATAAGAAGAGATATATAAATATCTCTTTTCCTCATCATTGTTATATATGTCCCCGTCATTTTCCTTAATATGTACCCCCATGCAACATAGGTAGGAGGAAAAGAGTCAGCGGGAATAGAGTTTCACAAGATCCCGGTTCTTGGAATAAGAAGCTGTATAAAAATGATGTTGTCAAAACAGCAAATTGTCGGAGACCACTAGATCAACGAGACAAATGATCTGGAACAAAAGTAGCAGGGGAGAGATCAAGCAAGATATTCCGTAATAGTATTTATAAAAAAAAAATGATTGTCATCATGTTTGTATGACTTGCAGAGAAAACGAAAAGTATGGGGCTCAGCAAATTACTAATATGTTTATGCACTTTTTCAAGCTATTAGCAACCACAAGATCTAAACTAAACTCAAATGCATGGAATTCGTGTTAGAGGGTGTTCTATATATAAACGTGGTGTTTAGTCTAGTACATTCAGATTCTTTGTTATTCCCTCCCACAAGTTAATTTTTCTATTAAATCCATCCAATAATATATATGTATTTATCTATATACTATTCCACATACAGTACTGACACGCTATATTACAGCTCATCAGTGCGGCTAGACTAGCACCCATTCCTAGCCAGAGATTGAACCTAAAACTATCTAGTTGATAGTCGGCAGTTTTAACCTCTGAACCATGGGATCGGTGCCCTTAAGCGACTTCATCAAATTTCTATATATAGGGACACTTGCCCACAATTTTGCAGCGTTTGAGTTATTGGTTTGTTTATAAACAAACAAAGAGCTTCGCATTAACTCCAATTAAGCAGCGGGTGAAATCATTTTAGGACACAGCTTTGCCCAAGAAAGGGGTTTCATATATATATATATATATATATATATATATATATGTGTGTGTGTGTGTGTGTGTGTGTGTGTGTGTGTGTGTGCGTGCCTGTGTGTGTGTGTGTGCCTGTGACCTCATCACAAACATTGATATTTCAGTGATACGTTTATTTTGTAACTAGCAGTTCAGCCCGGCTTCTGTTCATAACTTTGTGTGCATATATATATATATATATATATATATATATATATATATATATATATATATATATATATACATTAAAAAGTTTGACTCATGTCCAGGTAACCTACATCTAAAATTACAAGTGTTTAGGCCCAAAATTGGCGGAGGAGTTTGGTAGAGTCTGCAAAGATAAACTCTTTCAACTTTGACCACTTGGCAGCCAAATGTTCGCCAAAAAACTGATGAAAAATCTTGCTGCATGTCTGAATACCCTTTATGTAAAATTTCAAATGTTTACACCCAAAATTGACTTAATAGTTTGCTAGAGACCGCAAAGATGAAATCCCCTTAACAGTCAAATTTTACGCCAAGAAAACGGTTAAAATTGCTTGCTTTATGTCTGAATACACGTTATGTAAAATTTCAAATGTTTAGATCCAAAATTGGCTGAGGGGTCAAAATACTTTTAACTTTGACCTCAATTTTGACCATTTGAAATTTATTGTTTTGGGCTCAATTAAAATTAAAAAAAGATTGATCTATGTCCAAGTAAGCTAAATGTAAAATGTCAAGGGTTTAGACTCAAAAGTGATAAAGGGGTTTGGTAGAGTTTTCAAACGTAAAATCGCTGAACTTTGACCCCTTGACAGCCAAATTTCTGGCCGAAAACCGATTAAAAAGATTTTCCCAAATCTCAATACTCTTTATGCCAAGTCTCGAGTCTGTAGAGTGAGAATTAACAGAGTAGTAAAGTAGAGAAATGTACACACACACACACACACACACATACACACAGACAGACAATTTCACTTACATACATATATAGACAAGTATGTAAAGAAAGGACCTTGTACAAGTGTGCGCTGCTTAATATACACTAATAAGTGTCGGGGCACTGGCTTTTCGGCGACAAAATGTCTACCAACATTTTCTACAGAGCGCCATTACTCGGTCACATACCTAAAAACAGAGAATGGGTCGTTCAAGTGCAAACAAATGAGTACAAAATTTTTATTGAATATATATATATATATATATATATATATATATATATATATATTCAATAAAAATATAATTATATCATGATTTAATATATATATATATATATATATATTAAATCATGATTTAATATATATATATATATATATTAAATCATGATTTAATATATATATATATATATATATTAAATCATGATTTAATATATATATATATATATTAAATCATGATTTAATATATATATATATATATTAAATCATGATTTAATATATATATATATATATATATATATATTAAATCATGATTTAATATATATATATATATATATATATATATATTAAATCATGATTTAATATATATATATATATATATATATATATTAAATCATGATTTAATATATATATATATATATATATATTAAATCATGATATAATTATATTTTTATTGAATATATATATATATATATTAAATCATGATTTAATATATATATATATATATATATATTAAATCATGATTTAATATATATATATATATTAAATCATGATATAATTATATTTTTATTGAATATATATATATATATATATATATATATATTAAATCATGATATAATTATATTTTTATTGAATATATATATATATATATATTAAATCATGATATAATTATATTTTTATTGAATATATATATATATATATATATATATTAAATCATGATATAATTATATTTTTATTGAATATATATATATATATATATATTAAATCATGATATAATTATATTTTTATTGAATATATATATATATATATATATTAAATCATGATTTAATATATATATATATATATATTAAATCATGATTTAATATATATATATATATATATATATTAAATCATGATATAATTATATTTTTATTGAATATATATATATATATATATATATATATATTAAATCATGATTTAATATATATATATATATATTAAATCATGATTTAATATATATATATATATATTAAATCATGATATAATTATATTTTTATTGAATATATATATATATATATATATTAAATCATGATATATATTTTTATTGAATATATATATATATATATATATATTTAATCATGATATAATTATATTTTTATTGAATATATATATATATATATATTAAATCATGATATAATTATATTTTTATTGAATATATATATATATATATATATTAAATCATGATTTAATATATATATATATATTAAATCATGATATAATTATATTTTTATTGAATATATATATATATATATATATTAAATCATGATTTAATATATATATATATATATATATTAAATCATGATTTAATATATATATATATATATATATTAAATCATGATATAATTATATTTTTATTGAATATATATATATATATATATATTAAGTAATGATATATATTTTTATTGAATATATATATATATATATATATTAAATCATGATATAATTATATTTTTATTGAATATATATATATATATATTAAATCATGATATAATTATATTTTTATTGAATATATATATATATATATATATATATATATATATATTAAATCATGATATAATTATATTTTTATTGAATATATATATATATATATATATTAAATCATGATATAATTATATTTTTATTGAATATATATATATATGTATATATATATTAAATCATGATATAATTATATTTTTATTGAATATATATATATAGATATATATATATAGATATATATATTAAATCATGATATAATTATATTTTTATTGAATATATATATATATATATATATATATATTAAATCATGATATAATTATATTTTTATTGAATATATATATATATATATATTAAATCATGATATAATTATATTTTTATTGAATATATATATATATATATATATATTAAATCATGATATAATTATATTTTTATTGAATATATATATATATATATATATATATATATATTAAATCATGATATAATTATATTTTTATTGAATATATATATATATATATTAAATCATGATATAATTATATTTTTATTGAATATATATATATATATATTAAATCATGATATAATTATATTTTTATTGAATATATATATATATATATTAAATCATGATATAATTATATTTTTATTGAATATATATATATATATATATATATATATATATTAAATCATTATATAATTATATTTTTATTGAATATATATATATATATATATATATATATATATATATATACACGAGGAGCATGCAATAAGTAACCCTCATGACCCACTTCCAGTTGTCTGATCTAGGTGAAATTTTGCATGTGCAATGATTTACATCTCTACTGGTTATGTGACAAATTACAGCTCTAAACTAATTGTAGTTTCTGTTTTACAGGTGTTTGAACTGAGTCAGGTGTGAAATGGAGCCTGATGAATGTCGAGCAGTGATCCGTTTTTTGTATTTGAAAGGACGCACACCACAGGAGATTTTTGATGAAATGAAAGAAACTTATGGTGATAATGCCCCATCATATGACCTTCTAAAACGCTGGCATCGTGAATTCAAACATGGCCGGAAGTCTGTGGAAACAGCTCCCAGACCTGGCTGCCCCCTTCTGCCATTGATGAGGCATCTGTCCGTCAAGTTGAGGCTGCCATTTTGGAAGATCGGCGCATTACTATTGGCCAAATAGCTCAAAATGTCAAGATTCGTACAGGGTCTGTGGAAACTATCATTCATAACCATTTGCATATGTATAAGGTGTCTGCCAAATGGATTCCCAGGTTGCTCACACCATTCAAGAAGCGAGAAGTCGTCGAGTGCTCGAGGATGAATTTGGAGATGTGCCAAGAAGATGAGTCAAAGTTTTTGTAGAACAGGCAAAGGGATGCAACGTTTCGTCGATGGGACAAAGACTGAAGCTTAGATGCCAGTTCAGGGCCTATCAGATTGGCGACTCTCTTTTGAACCTTGTCAAGGAGCTAGAGACTAGTAACAGATGAACCAGACCAAATATGACAGCAATACTCCATACATGGGCGAATGGTGGCCTTATTGAGGTATAGGATACTTTCGGGTGTCAGTAGTTTTCTAGCATGGTAGAGAGAGCCTACCTTTTTCGCAGCTGCCCTGGCAATGCTTTCAATGTAATTGTCTTAACATATATATATATATATATATATATATATATATATATATATATATATATATATATGCTATAATAATTGTTAAATACCCACAGAAACTAGTGTTTCATCTTTCTGGAATCATTAGTGTTGAGTGTCACGATTAACACCAGTCAATGGATTCGAACCCGGCAACATAAGCCATCTCTTGCTCCATTAGCAACGACCTAATCTATTCGGCCACCGTTAACCGCGAGAAATACTGTTGAAATTTAAACATTTATTTAAAAATGTGTTTAACGTCTGTCAGAGTGATCTAATCATTATATGATGATCTGAGCATATATATACATATATATGTGTGTGTGTGTGTGCGTGCGTGCGTGCGTGTGTGTGTGTGTGTGTGTGTGTGTGTGTGTGTGTGTGTGTGTGTGTGTGTGTGTGTGTGTGTGTGTTAATATATATTTAAATATTTTTCGTTTATGGCCATCATTAAAGTTGCGTTTATTTCTTTGACTTGGATTTCAATAAGATTCCAATTTCAACATTTGAATGCAGTTACGTAAGATTATCTGATGGGAGAATTTTTTATGGGTGTGAAATTTTGTTGTGCTGGGCCCGTTGTTGCGTATAATTTATACACATTAACCAATCAGAAATCGGTGAAAATAATCTCCCTCGATGGCGTGACAAATTTCAACAGGCAAACACGCATCCATGTGTACTTGCTTGATAAGAACTTGCAGTTCTACTAGAGAGAACTTGAAGGCCTACTAGACACTATGTTAGTTGTCTAGAAATTCTTTGTATAGCGGTTTGTCAAGGCAATCCGACATGGGGATACGTTTCTCTACAAGTCAACTCTGACTAAATATTTAAAATAATATAAATAATAGAAAATAATATAAATAATAGAAAATAATATAAATAATAGAAAATAATATAAATAATAGAAAATAATATTGATAATAGAAAATAATATAAATAATAGAAAACAATATAGATAATTGAAAATAATATAGTATTCGCAGCCCAAATTAGATCTATAGCTTACCCACACTGACTTTTTCTAGAAATGATGCAACTTCTTCAAGTGATGTTATGTCCAGTAACTACAGGAAGCTGGATATTCCACCAGACTAGATAAATTCTTATCCAGAAATCCAGTAAGATCAACAATAAGAAATGTATATCGGGTTGGCAGGAAAGATCTTACAATTTTTAACGTGCAAATTCAGATGAACATATTTCAGCTCAAAAAAAATTTGAAAATCGAAAGGAGCACCATCCGAATCAATACCCTTTTGCCAACGAAAAACAAGTGTGTATATGTTAGAAACGTAAAAATATTGAAGTCGCTGAAGGCTTTTTGAGATCGTTTAGGTTTTTTAAGCATTGCTCATGCAAGATGCTTGAAAAAGTGGTATTCGATGGGTGAGAGGTCTGAAGAGTATGGCGGATGAGGCAGATTTTCGTTGCTGAATTCTTTCAACGTCTGCAGGGTTGGTTTAACAACATGCGGTCGAAAATTATTGTGGTGGAGAATTGGGCCCTTTCTGTTGAATAATGCTGGGTGTTGTTGTTGAAGTTTCTGTGCATTTCATTCATTCGTTGACAGTACTTTCTTTCATCTGCATTAAAAAAAAACTGTAATGGATGAGACCAGTCGCAGAACACCAAATAATCAGCAATGACCTTCCTTTGCTGCAACTTTAGCTTTGGAAAGTATTGTGGATCTTCGTCGGCGTCTAACCACTGATCTGGGCGTCGCCGGTTGTCATAAAGAAGCCATATTTAATCGCAAGTCATAACCCGGTCGAGAAACGAGTCATTCTTGTTGCGTCAAAAAAGGGAACATGACACTTCGTAACGGCATTTCTTTTGGCTGTCGTTCAATTCGTGAAGCACCCATTTATCAACTATTTCTTGACTTTCTAATGTCTTTCGAATGGTTGAAAATCGCCGTATACGTTACATCTAATTCAGAAGCAAGTCCTCGAACAGTTGTGCGTGGATTGGCTTCGACTAAGGCTCTTAATTGATCATTGGCAACATCTGATGATCGACCATTACGCTCATATCGTTAAGGCTCTCGTCGCCGCCACGAAATTTCTTAAACCACCATTGTGCTGTACGTTCAGTAGTGGTTCCTTCGTTAATATCGTGAGCTGTTTCAGCAGCTTTTTAGCCTAGCTTGAATCGAAATAAGAAAATTGTGCAAATTTTCTTTTTTTTCCATTGTTTATTCAACGTTGCGAAAAGAAGACATAGTTGTTTTAAAACGATTGTAATTTAAACGATTAGATAAAGCGAAAAACGCTCTTTAAAATGATATATAAAGTAAAGGTATTATAACGAAAACTTATTTAAAAATACATCATTTGGAACCAAAATTTTAAATTCCGCAAAAACTTTTAAAAATACCATGTTTAAATGGTCAGTTTGGGAAAGTAAAATTATGTTTACTCATACGTTGAGGGGTTGGGAAGACTTTAATGGAATATTCAAATATCTACCCCCGGTCGTAAAATACGCTTAAATATAATATTTTAATTTGTCTAGATTTCGTATATATTATTATATCCCTGAGTGGCTTCCGGGCCTTGATAAGTGGTGACCTCCGTGTAAAAAAAAATATATAGAGAGAGAGAGAGAGAGTCGTGATTTCAAAAGTCAAAACAAAAAAGTATTTGGATGCCATCAGCTAGAATCGAAACCGAAAACAAAACTATAGCATTCAAAGCTGGTGACGTTACCACTATACCAACGTGACACGCATATGAACTCATTAAAAATCAAAAATAAACTAAGATGAATGTACAAAATAAATAAAGATTTTTTTTTTCAATTTTGACCCTTTTATGATCCCTTAAAACCATTTTAACTGCCTCGATAGAGTTCAAAATAGACTTCGTGGCCTCATAAATGTCCTTTTTTTTCTTCCCTGCAACCTCTATCTCCCAGAAGAGATGTAGCGAGTTTGTCTTTACTTTATCGTTATTTTCAAGGCGAGTACTCGACTGAGCTTCAATCTATACCTCCCCCTATTAAACTTTCACAAGAAACACTCGTCTAGCTGAAAACACTATCAATAATTCCCGCCACTCTTTATCTGTTCCTAAACCTAAACGTAGATTCTATGAACAAAGCTTCTTTCCTAGAACTGCGCGCCTGTGGAACTGTCTTCCGTTTTCCTGCATTCCAGCTGACTGCAATATGGTTGTCTTCAAGTCCAATGTAAACAAGTTCTTGATAAGCCGTTCCCCTTAAGTTTTCAAATTTACTGAATTTCCAGTACTGACAATTACTATATTGTCCAATTGACTACTGTACCCTCTTTAACAGTTATCCTCGAGTGGCCCCTGGGCCTTGATAAGTGCTGATGCCAATGTAAAAAAAAAAATTAAAAAAATAAAAATAAAGACCCATAAAAGAACGGTCCATAAAAATATACTAGCTCTATATTAGCTCTGCGACTTTTAGTTTCGAGGGAGATAGAGTTTGAAAATATGGAGAAGGACAGATATATATCAAATTTTCGTATAGAGATAAAGTGTTTATCCGGGAAGGGGGCCGTTGATTTCTGAGAACTTCGACTTAAGTAAAATGAAAGAAGAAATCTAATATATAAAAGGTTATATGTCTGTCTGTCTGTCTGTCTGTCTTCCATTTCCATATTTTAAGCGTATTTTTTCGACTGAGCAAAGTCGGGCGAACCCCCCCCCCCCCGGTTAGTGCAACAGCTACAGAAAACTTTTTCAATAAAATCTAATTTATAAAACTCACTTTGTCTGTCTGTCTCCATATTTTAAAACTTTCTCTCTTCCAGGAGTGGCGCTAGAGACCTCAAATGATTGGATTTTTTTATGGGCCGTTCTTTTATGGGTCTTTAACCGGTTAAAATTGTTTTTAAGCAGTCAAAAAGGAGTCAATATTGAACAAAAAATCGTCATACATTTTTGTGCATTCATCTTATTTTATATTTAATCAGTTCATATGCGTGTCACGGTGATACAGTGGTAACGTCAACAGCTTAAAATGTTATAGTTTTCTTTCGGTTTCGATTCTAGCTAGTGACACCCAAATGCTGTTCTTTTTTTACTTTTGAAATCAGGACTCTAAATAATATATACAGAATCTATCGACCGGTGTTAATCGTGACACCCTGCACTGATGATTCTCGAAAGGATGAAACACTATTGTCTGTAGGTATTTAATTATTATTATAGTAAATAATTATTTCAGCCCTGTTAAGAAACTCGTTTCTTATTGTTGAGCACTTTCAGTTGAAAGAAAACTCGGCCAATTCAGCTCTTAAACAGACGTTTAAAAACATTTAAAATAAATGTTTAAATTTCAACCGTGTTATATATATATATATATATATATATATATATATATATATATATATATATATATATATCCAATAACACAAACTTTAGCAGATAAAAAAAAACTGCAAAACAAAGTCATCTCAAGTGATTAGAGAAAGGGAGAGAACAAATAGCAAGTCCGACAAGCCACGCAGTGTTAAATGAATTCGAAAAGCATTTATTCATTTTATTTCCATAATGAGGCGTTTGCCTGTTTCCTTTGCTTTCTATACCGATTGATACTTTTATTTTTATTTTTTTTTTTAGAACTTTCCAGTTTGAGACATTTTACTTTCTCTCTGTTTTTCTTTTTCACTTTCCCGATTGAGACGTTATTTTATATGAATAGAAATATGAACAGTGACGAAGCACATTTCTCCGTCACTCGTGTTTATTAATAAAGGAATCAGACAGAATGTAAACGAGAACACGTGGCAAATGTCGTCGTATGGTTATTATCTCTGCTCCTAAGTGTGCATACCGAAGCCCCTATGTATTATTTGTTATTAATGTAATTTACTGCCGGTTTGTGCACAGCATAATTGAATGTCATGTGCTTAGATTGTTTCTATTTCTTTCATCTTTCAATACTCAATTTTACCGAAAATTAAAACAAATAGTAAACGTTCCGACGTTTCTTTGATGTGTTACTGGCACGTAATAAGACCCAGTGGCACAGTCTCCCACACTTAGTTGCTAGTAATTGTGTTACTGGATGCTTTAGAAACGTACGTGCTGCCTTTACGCATGACATCCTCGTGTCACGCATGTGCTGGTTCGATTGGCGTATATTGTTCGGAGGGAAACGTTTATCATGTTTCCTGAAAATGTTAATTGATAAAGTGGCAATCGTTTTAGCAGATGTACACCAAGATTTACATGCACGCGTATACACTCGTATAAGTCTCTAGCTATCTCTCTCACTCTCTTTCTCTCTCTCACTCTTTCTCTCTCTATCTACCTAACTATCTATCATTCTTTCTTTCTTTCGATCACTCTTTGTCTGCCTTTGTGTATTACTTTCTCTCTCTCTCTCTCCGATCCTCTCTGTTTCTTTCTTCCTCTCTTCCTCTATTTTACTTTCGTTTTATATCTCTTACTCTCCCCCTCCCCTCTCTCTCTGTCTCTCTCTCAATCTCTCTCTCTCTCTCTCTCTCTCTCTCTCTCTCTCTCTCTCTCTCTCTCTCTCTCTGACTACTATATTAATAAACAACATAAATTTTGGTATACATATCTCCCTCTATCTATATATTTAGTATATATTTAGATATACATATATATACCTATATCTATATCTATCTCTTTCTTTCTCTCTCTCTCGCTCTCTCTCTCTCTTTCTCTCTCTGTCTGTCTGTCTCTCTCTCTCTCTCTCTCTATATATATATATATAGTCATCCACATACAGTACTGTTTCGCTGTTTCACAGCTTATTAGTGCGGCTAGACAAGCAACTACCTGAAGCCATATATATATATATATATATATATATATATATATATATATATATATATATATATATATATATATATAATATATATATATATATATATATATATATATAATATATATATTATATATATATATATTATATATATATATAATATATATATAGAGAGAGAGATCGCCTAACAACATAAATATTATCATGAATGTGTAGCGACATTAAAACTGTTTATGTGAACATAGATAAAAGTATGTGTGTGTATTCTTATTATTCACTCACTAGGAGTTTTCACACAAGCTATCATCAAAGATTTCTTCTCAAGAACAAACTATGGTCTTCCATGGAGTCTGAATGACAACAAGTCTCTTTAGATTTCAAGTACTCTCCATCTTTTTCGATAACTTTTGCAGACTAATTTGCGTCATCGCAATAGTCCTTTATCATTGATTCCTCACTGAACGACCAAATACCTTAACTGAAATTTGGATGGCACTAAGCGTCCCCAAACTTTCAATCCACTCTGCACTCATCCAGTGGAAGTTTGGTTAGTTCTTATTCTCCTCGGTCTTTCCATCCCCCTTAACCCTTCACGACTATTTGGTGTGGTGCCAATTGATGCCGACAGTTTAGAGGATTATATTACAGTTTCAGTTTTCTGGTGGTGTTGCTTTATGTATCACTTCTGTTGTGGTTTCCATTTGTCGGGATAGCGTTTGTAGGTCATGCATATTAGTTTCCGCATTCAAGGGTTTTCCATAATAGTTCAGCCGTTTCCATTATTGCTAACCATCTATTCCTCTGATTCCGATCTCTTCCATTCTTTTTTCAAAGTTTTTCGGGATTGTGACAACAGAATATTCTTTTCATTCTTTTGTCAAGTATATATCCGACACAGTAGGACAGTCAATCAACCGAGAACCACATCAGTCCATATACAAACATATAATAAGAAACAACATAATTATTTGGTAATATATATATATATATATATATGTACGTGTTTGTGTGTTATTATTATTATTATTATTATTATTATTGCTGTTATTATTATTATTATTATTATTATTATTATTTCATGCACCCATATAAAATTATTATTTCATGCACCCATATAAAAATTTTATAAAAAATACTTTATGTATCGATTTTCAGTATTTACTTCAATAGTGCTCAACACGTGAGTAAAGTTAGATAGTAAGTTATACGTACATGTAATCAAATCCATTGTTATTCCTGCTCACGCGTTAATGTTTACATTAGCCAATAAACAGGGATTATTTTAGATCACGGTTCTGTTTTGAAATTATCTCGCTAATCAATCAGATTCATTGTTATTCCTGCTCACATGTTAATATTTACAGGCGTCAGGCGACCCTGAACTATTCGACGCCATAGAAAAAAAAAAGAAAAGACTGAGCTCTTCAAAAAAAAAAAAACTATAAAAGTTGCAAGCTCTCTAAAAAAGAAGGATAAAAATTGAGAAATCGTATTTCAACCTTTTTGGAAAATTGTTCAAAAGTTACTACAGCTGGATTTATCGACAATATAAATTTGAAATGATGAAAGTGGGTCGTCTCTTACCAGAACAGTGGATTGTGTTAGCGGGTGGGGGGAATTAAACTAGTCTGTTTATAAACTAATTTTTGCGTATCAAAAAAGGGGTTTACAAATGTGTTCGTTGACAACAAGTCGCGTGTCAGAAAAAGTTGAATGTTAGGAAGGAAGAGAGTTAATAAACAAAACATATCTATAAAAAAGGCTTTCCCTATGATGAAGAATAAGACGTTAAGCGTTTATAGACTCATATATACATATTCACATATATATATCTATATGTATACATGCATATATATATATATATATATATATATATATATATATATATATATATATATATATATATATATAGACATACTCTCACGGAAATACACATAAACAAATATACGTATGAAATTGTCCAAATGGTCGCGAAACATTTGTAACGAACAATGAAAATACACTACTACCGATAAAACTATGAGCATTTACAGAAACCGTTCTTGTGAATATTTTCAAACGATATAAGGTTTGAAATCGTCCGAATGGTCGCGGAACATTTGTAACTAACAATGAAAACACACTACTTGTCGCTATCAATCCAACTTTTGTTTTCTTGATTTTGTGAAAACAATATATATATATATATATATATATATATATATATATATATATATATATATATGTGTGTGTGTGTGTGTGTATATATATAAGAGCAAATAGTTAATAAAACAGGTTAAAAAACACTTTGAAAAATAGTTAAAAACATTTAATTTGAAAAGGAAACCCTAAATAAGAGGGTAGGAATTAACAAAATGCGGGATCGGATTTTGCTTGCAAAAGTAATTGATGAAACTGCAAATAAGTCAAAGATCTTACTTGATAACAAAAGGTGAAGCAAAGGGAATAGTGTGGAGAAAAAGTTGATTTCACGTGAATGGATAGTCTGGTGAAAGGTAAAGTATCCAATGACGGTAAAATCCAAAAATGTAAATCCAAGAAAGTTAGTTTAATTTCCAATTATATATATATATATATATATATATATATATATATATATATATATATATATAATAGAACCGTAAATACATGTATATGACAAACATAGATGAGTCCTTGAAATAAAAATATACGGTTATTTATGATTATATAAGTGTGAATAGAGAGTTATATATTTAGGATAGGCGAATCATGGATGAATTGAAAGGGATGAAGAAGTATATGGGAAGCAGGAAGATAAGTCTCATTAAACCATACGAAGTATAATAAGGATTGAGGGTATGCAGATGACATATCAGGTTATACATTATGTATGTATTCAAGTATCTAAGATGACATACGGGGTGACCCCAAAAAACGGGCCCCAACTCTAATTAGGCCCCGTTTTTTAGTGTTTTGTCCGAATGAAATGAAACTTTCGTCATAACTAGTTTATTATATTCAAAACATCGCATCAAAACACTAGGGCGTTTGGCCTTTTTTTTTTCATTGACTGTAAAATGCTCAGAAAAACAATTGAATGTCCTCTGTTTTTTTTGGGGGGGGGGGTCACACTGTATTAGGTTATATATTATGTAGTATCTAAGTCTTCAAAATAATTTGGGTTAGAAAGGGGGTGTTTCTTATAGTGTTTGCAATTGATAGAGTTTTCGTGTTTTTAGTCGCGTGCAAGCGACTCGATAAGTCACTCCGTCGGTCCGTCGGTCGGTCGGTCGGTCGGTCTGTCGGTCCGTCTGTCCGTAACACTTTTGTGCTTGGCCTTTTTGGTTAAGATCAAATATCTGTTAATAGATGCTGTTCTTAGCTTTTTAAGCTTTTCTTGGCCTTTTGGCCAAGATCAAAGTGTAGTATCTGTCCGGCAGATACTGCAAGCTATGACTAGCAAAGACCAGATGTGGGGGCAACCCCACATGTCTGACCTTTAACCAGCTCCCATTTCCCACCTCTCTGGAGCTAGTCCCCTTTTCCCCTTCCCCCTCCCTTCACTCCTCACATTAAAAATCGGCCTTGTGCCTAATTTGCTCAGTGGGGGAGCAAATAAATACCATCTGTCCGGCAGATACTGCAAGCTATGACTAGCAAAGACCAGATGTGGGGGCAACCCCACATGCCTGACCATTAACCAGCTCCCATTTCCCACCTCTCGGGAGCTGGTCCCCTTTTTCCCTTCCCCCTCCCTTCACTCCTCACATTAAAAATTGGCCTTGTGCCTAATTTGCTCGGTGGGGGAGCAAATAAATACCATCTGTCCGGCAGATACTGCAAGCAAAGACCATATGTGGGGGCAACCCCACATATAAGACCTTGGTCAATGTAGGGGCAACCCTTCACACCAATTGTCACTATCCAGCTCCCCTACTCCCCGGGGAGTTGGTCCCCATTTCCCCTTCACTCCTCACATTAAAAATCGGCCTTGTGCCTAATTTGCTCGGTGGGGGAGCAAATAAATACCATCTGTTCCGGCAGATACCGCAAGCAAAGACCATATGTGGGGGCGACCCCACATATAAGATCTTGGTCAATGTAGGGGCAACCCTTCATACCAATTGTCACTATCCAGCTCCCCTCCTCCCTGGGGAGTTGGTCCCCATTTCCCCTTCACTCCTCACATTAAAAATCGGCCTTGTGCCTAATTTGCTCGGTAGGGGAGCAAATAAATACCATCTGTTCCGGCAGATACCGCAAGCAAAGACCATATGTGGGGGCGACCCCACATATAAGACCTTGGTCATATCAATTGTGACTATCCGGCTCCTCTACTCCCGGGGAATTGGTCCCCATTTCCCCTTCACTCCTCACATTAAAAATCGGCCTTGTGCCTAATTTGCTTGGTGGGGGAGCAAATATATACCAACCCCAAATATAAGACCTTGGTCAATGTAGGGGCAACCCTTCCTACCAATTGTGACTATCCAGGGGCGTTGGTCCCCATTTCTCCTTATCTTCACATTAAAACTCGGTGGGGGAGCAAATAAATACCCTTTTCTTGGCCTTTTGGGTTAAGATCAAAGTGTAGCATCTGTTCCGGCAGATGCTGCACTTAAGATAATTTGTACCAGTCAATGGAGGGGAAACCCTCTATACTGGGACAATTATTATTTTTGGTAACCAGAGTGCCCCCTTTTTGCCTACTTTTAGGGGAGCTGGTTTTTACCTCACATTAAAAACGGCCTTATGCCTAATTTGCTCAGTGGGGGAGCAAATAAATACCATCTGTTCCGACAGATGCTGCACTTAAGATAATTTGTACCAGTCAATGGAGGGGAAACCCTCTATACTGGGGCAATTATTATTTTTGGTAACCAGAGTGCCCCCTTTTTGCCTACTTTTAGGGGAGCTGGTTTTAACCTCACATTAAAAACGGCCTTGTGCCTAATTTGCTCAGTGGGGGAGCAAATAAATACCATCTGTCTTACTACATGCTGTACTTATTGTGATATAAAGTGGGGGGTTACTTTTCTGTATTAATTTAATGTAAAATGATCACCCACTTTACAACTAGTCAGTCTTAAAGCCATTCAAGTCATTCGCTAGATCATTCAAGTTGTTTTTGAAGGATTCTAGTTATTTTTTAAGCATTCAAGTCGTTCTTAAGGTCATTCAGTTCATCCTAAAGTTTATTAAAGTCATTCTAAATCATTTACTTTTTATTTATTTAAGTCATTTCAGACCATTTTTCGGTCATTTTAGTTTATCTTTAAGAATTTCATGTCAATCCTACATTCACGCATTCATTCATTACACGAAAGCACGCGACTAAAGACTATCGGTCTTGTTCATTTAGTAGCTTATCTCTCTCTCTCTCTCTCTCTCTCTCTCTCTCTCTCTCTCTCTCTCTCTCTCTCTCTCTCTCTCTCTCTAAATGTTATGATAAATAGTTTCTCATAAAGGCATGGGTAGCAAGGTGAATTTATAGACGAACAGGTGTTTGCCCTCTTAATGATATTCCAGTTTACAATTGGTGGCAATCCCTGTTAAATTCTTGAATGTGTTACTTGCCATGTCAATATAATATTTTTGTTATCAGGGTTTGCTGTAGTAGAAATGGTAGCTTTGTAAGCAATTGAGGTTATTAGGCAGTTTCCTTCAAGAGGGCATTTAGACTTTCTTCTACAATTGCATGATTTAGTTACTTTGGGTGTATTTCTATTCATGCCATTTGATATTTTGTTATACTTTTTGATTATTTTTCTAAATTATCACTACAACTATAGCTTAATTTGATAGTATTTTTTATCAACGATTTTGTGCAAAGTGCTTATGGGAGGGAAATGCTTTTTGATAAGGTTTAAAAATGTATTGCCCAGGTTAGTTTTGAGCATCATATTAATATTTTCCTTTTTCTGTTTATTTTAGGTGTACTATTGGAGGGTATTGATTCAATATATTTATTTGCGTATTTTATAGCCACTGTATTTAAGGGCTTTATTGTAGAAATTTTTGTGGGAGATGCTTTGGTTGGAGGGGTTGTTACAAATCCTTTTGCTAATTAACTTAGATATGTGTTTCAGAATAGATTTAGGGTGGTTAAATAGTGGGTTAACATAGATGGGGTTAGCGTTATCCTTCTTATATGGTTCACACCACCCCTTCTTTAAATCTAAGGCTACATCGAAAAAATAACTATTTTAATATTAGAAACAACATCAACTTTTACCTTGATTCTCTGAAATTCATTGAGGATTATTTTATCCATTCTCTCGCATTTAGGACCGTTAAAGTTTTTTATAATCATAAGTCCATCGTATTTATATAGACCGGTTTTCAACCTTAATGGTCCTAGTTATATTATATAAAATATACAAACCCACTAGGTCTGTAATTTAGCTGAATCGAAACAACCCATCGACACATCAAATTGGCCTATTTGGTCTTTCTTGGTCCACTGTTCATTTCTGCTTTAGTAGCACAGTATTTCTGCACGTTCTGGTTATTTCAATTTCACCCTCAGAAATATCGGAGAAAAGCTTTGCGTATTCAATCACCTCCTCGAAAAGTTCATTTGTGATAGAGGAGTAGCAGTTTTCGATGTCAAATTGTAAGAAAGAAGAATTTTGTTCATTTTTTATGTTTGAGAACCACTTAATCGTATCAGTTGTATTTATCCATAGATTAATTTTGTATGTAGATTTAATTTGGCTGATCCTTCTTATTTCAGGTCTAGTTGGGTTAATATGTCTAGTTGAAGGTTTGTTAATAAAGTCAGGTTTATGATCTTTCAAGAGTATATATGCTTCTTTATTACTTATTTTACTTACTCTATTACTAATTTCTAGTTTGCTCGTTATTGCTTTACTATTTTCATTTATTTTTCTAACTATGCCACGTTTGACTTTTTATAAGTTTTAGTGATATTTCCTTAATAAGTTTATTGTATTCTTGTTTGGTAAGTTTCTAAAAGTTGAGTGTTCTGTTTGCCTTTACCAAGGGGTAATCAGAACCTTTGATACTGGTAATATTATAATCCAGTCGTTTTTTGGAAGTGTTTTTTTCTTTTTATGGAAAGTTAGTTTTGTAATTATTATATGCATGCCGTCATTTTTAAAGGTATCAAGTGTGGTGCTGTATCAAAATTTGTGAGTCCAAAGTAATCCCTGTTTTTACTCTTAGGGAATTTATCCAGGAAGAAATGCGCTTTTCATTTCATGCATCTTAATAGTTCCCACTGTCTTCATCATGAGGATAAATAGATAATTCAAGTTGCTGGTAAATGGAATATTTTTTAAAGATGTGGGAAAATTTATCCTTTCCATGTTTACCGCTAAACAAACCAACGTCGAAAAGTGTTCAACGGCAGGGGAGCTTTAATGAATTCAGGTTTGAGATGTTCAAAAGTAGGGACTAATGAACACAACGAGGTTGTTAGATAGTGCTCGATATACAAGAGCAAAATATTTTTTATTATTTATTCGAGGGTAAACGGTTACATTTGGTCGCTACAAACAGCCATCTGTTTCTGTCAATGAGACTTCGCCAGGCGACCATGAACCATTCGACGCCATAGGAAAAAAAAAAAAGGAAAAGACTGGACTCTTCAAAATACTATAAAAGTTGAGAGCTCTCTAAAACATAAGGATAAAAATGGAGAAATCGCATTTTAACCTTTTTGGAAAATTGTTTAAAAATTACTACATTATTATGGATGATATAAATTTGAATATAAATTACTACATTATTATAGACGATACAAATTTGAAATGATGAAAGTGGGTCGTATTTTACCAGAACAATAGATTGTGTTAGTGGGTGGGGGAGTTAAACTAGTCTCTTTATAAACTAATTTTTGCATGTCGCAAAAAGGGGTTTGCAAATGCGTTCGTTGATACAAGTCGCGTGTAAGAAAAAGTTGAAGGTTAGGGAGGAATATATATATATATATATATATATATATAACTACTTCATTTACTCACATAAACCTAATATACGAAAGTATAGATTTATGCGTAAACTTTAAGTATTTACTTCAAAAGTGCTCAATACGTAGGTAGAGCTTTATATATATATAAAAAAAGAAGGAAAAAGTCTACCTTAAACCACTAACCTAGTTCTAAAACAGATCCTTTGTTCGATAAAATGCATGCCCATTGGCTGATAGTAAGAGGCGCGGTGGATACTAGAAAGCTGATTGGCTAACTAGAAATCCTCAACATATATATAAAAACAAGAAGCAACCACAGAATTCGCGCATAAGCCTGACGAATCCGATAGTGGATTAAACGCAGAATATTCAGTGTAGCTTAATCGCCATATATATTTTATAAATTACTATATATATATATATATATATATATATATATATATATATATATATATATATATATATATATTAATTTTTCTTGTATTCCATTATTAAATACATGAACCAATCTATATCCACCAATATATAGTTTTGTGACTTTATTTGATACTCCTGTTCTATTATATATATATATATATATATATATATATATATATATATATACATATATATATATAAAGTTATATAATATATATATATAAAGTTATATAATATATATATAAAGTTTATGAGCATCCTTAAAGTTTATTTCTTTGCCTGATGTGTCAATAAGCTTCCACTTTCAGCCATTTGCAATTAGGTATTTAGTGTTTTGATGGGAGAATTGTATTATAGGTGCGATTTAAATTTTATTGTGCTAAGCCTGTTGTTGCGTAAAAAGCTAGTGTATGCGTGTTAACGAATTAGACAAAGGCGAGAACAATCTCCCTCGATGAAGTGACTAATTTCCACAGATAGACACGCACCCCACCCATATGTACTTGCTTGATAAGAACTTATATTTCTACTAGGGAGAACTTTAAGGTCTACTGGACACTAATCTCGGGTGCCAGTTACCTTTGTGTTAAATTTGCAAAAGATAGGTCTCAGCCGTTTCGGAACCTATGAAGAAAGGACTCTCTCTCTCTCTCTGTCTCTCTCTCTCTCTCTCTTTCTCTCTTTCTCTCTCTTTCTCTCTCTCTCTCACACACACACACACACACACACAAAGTGACTTTTATATAATAGGAAAAATAGAGAATCCGTGGGAGAACCGTTCCTTACTCGAGGTCGTCATGCTTCTGCGCACATCTATGGCCTCGTTCACCAGTTTATGTTATTTTTAGTATGTTGTTTTCTTAGACCGGTTTTGAAGTCTGTGGTCAATGCTTGTAATAAATATAAAGGTGTTCAGATCAAGAATGTTTGTACACTCGATTGAATATAATTTTAATGCAAAATAAATTTTCTTTATAATCGATTATTTCTGTTATGTTCGGACGCAAGGTTAGATCGATTTTTTACAAGTTGTTACCAAACCAGGATAGACCGAACCTCAAAAAAAAAAAATAACAAAAAAAAAACGGTATAAAGTTGGCGAAAGAGTCTTCTACAAGATTCACAAAATTAATAACACTTTCTGGGAGTCCGGCATTGTTGAGAAACAAATAGGCAACATGGTCTACATGATTAAGGGACCAGACTTTGTGCACAAACGTCACACTAACCAAATTCAGTAAAGATACTCGAACAGTGAGGTGACCAGTGTTTGATACTTTTAAGGTGCCCACACCAGAGACAGCTCCTGAGAACAGAAGACCAAACAGAAAACGGAAATCAACAGAATTGATTAGGGTGAACCCAAAACAAAAACGTTATTAATCCCAGACGGGATATTTTCAAAGGGGAGTGTTATACCGGCCTTCCTTGAACATAGGAATTTACACCGATTAGCACTATAAATAGCGCTAGTAATTCCAACACCGGTGAGAGAGATGCGACTGCACTTCAACTGCTAGCCGAGTGCCTAGCAGATATACACGCTTTTCTATCTTTGTACATTATTGTTAATACACTTGTTTCTTAACCGAACCTCGACTTGATTGTTCTTATTTTCACTGTTGTTCCACGACAAAACAATTTCTTAGTTTGCTTTTTGTTTGTTTAGTTTGTTTTTTCGTCTCTATCTTTTGTGAATCTCACAAACAAAATTAACCCTATGAAACTAACAGGAATTCGGGCTGATTGGAAATTAACTCTCTATAATTAAGTGCCGTACATTGTTATTACATATTTGTTTATTGTGGTAAAAAATAAGACTGAAATTAAATAAAGAACAAGTGAATTTATTAGAAACCTGTAAAAATCATGGATTTCAATAGAAAAATACGAGCATGAAAAGTAATATGATTAAGCTTAAACGTGGAAAAGTAAAAGACTAGTTGTTAAAACTGGACAAGGAAAGGACAAGATGTTCTAGTAAAAAATATAATAAATTTATAACTTAAAATATTGCAGCATTAAGATTTTTTTAATTCAGTTTATAACATTATATAATCAATTCTTAATGCTGCAATATTTTAAGTTCTGCTCGCATTTTTCATAATAATATATACAAATCGATAGGACTTTAACTCTAGAATAACATATACGAAATCTGCAAGATTTAAAATGTTATATTTAAGTGTACTTTACAACCGGGCTCCGCCAGGCGTCCCTGCTAGCTTAGATAAATACTTTTGCAGTTTTAACAAAAGAGCTACAATAATATCAGAGCGTCTCCATTTTCGCTGAGCAGCTACAGAATGCCAACATCAATAGATTACATATGAATGAGTCTCCTGTGGAATTTTCACAGCCCCCCCCCCAGTAATAGATGAGTATTTTTAATATCTAAATCTGTTTGTTATATGACAATTATACAATCACACAAATAATCTGTAAATACACCAATGCATTTATATACAGATTGCCCTATAATATAATCAACACAATCTATAAAAGAAACGTTAAATTCCTTTTCAAAAAATCTAGTAAAAAACGGAAGGAAACTGACACATGTGTATGATAGTATTATGTTTTCTTCTAAACAATTCACTTCTGTAAGCAGAAAAAATACTGGACCTTAGATCGAAACCAAAACTTAAAGAGAGCGAGTCAAGTACGATAGCCATTAGGCCAGATTGAGACAATTATTTAAAGTTTACCAAACCTACTTATTCTTAACATACGGAAACTGTCATGTTTCCCGACCGCGTACACGCAGTCGTGAAAGAGTTGACAGATAAAAATCCGATGATCCCACAAGTACAATTTTTCAATTTTTACTCCTTAGCAGCCCTTTTTCCAGATGAAAATCAATAAAAAAGTTTTCCATTTGTCTGAATACCTTGTATACAAAACTAAAAGTCTCTATATGAAAAAATTATTTGAGTATATAGGTTGAGTAGTTTCCTCGCACATATATATAGCTGTGATACAGTGAAACAGTACTGTAGATGGATGACTATAATATATATATACTTCCATAAATTCGTTTTTTTATGTGTGTATTGATATTCATATTAAAACCCTTCTATTTTCTTAAAAGGAAAATACACCTTTCTTATATATGGGTTCTGGAATTGCATTCACTAGCAAAAGATCTAGCTTATTTGCATATTCTTTTAAACATTCATTTTAATTAAATCCTTATTAGTTTCTTTCTGGTGTAAACATTCGAAATTTTACATAAAGCGTATTCAGAGATAGGGCAAGCTTTTTAATCGGTGTGGGTCGAAAATTTTTAGTTACCAATATATAACGTATGTATGTATGTATGTATGTATGTATGTATGTATGTATGTATGTATGTATGTGTGCCTAAAACTTTCGACAGAGGCGACGGGTTTTACCAAGATCAGTATTGTTTTAAAGTTCGACCTTTCAGACGACAAATATCGAAAATTTAGCTAAAACATTAATATCTTCACCTTCAACTAGACATTTTCTACAGGGGGGGGGGTCTTTTTTCGACGATATTTTTGAAAGTCATCCCTCCTTTCTATTGTCTAGCCTTAATTAAAACCGTCACTTCCGGCTTGGCGGTGGTCGTAACGACAAGACGTCAGGTTTTTCCCCCGTCCTTTTCGCCATTCACGGTACGGGTTCGAGCCTGCCTTTCTACTACCACTTTTTTATGCTCAAAACACACATCCAAACACCCGGGTAACGCTGAGATGAAATACTAGTATATCTATAAAAGTTAATGTGTCTGTATGTCTGTGTGTCTGTCTGTGTGTCTGTGTACATTTCCCTAATTAACTTGATTTGAGCCCAAAATAATAAATTTAAAGAGGTCATAAAAGAGATCAAAGTTAAAAAAAATTAACCCCCTTTTTGTTTTTTTGCTCAGCATACACATCCAAACACTCGGGCAACGCCAGCCACCCATGCTAGTATATCTATAAAAGTGAACGTGTCTCTGTGTGTGCCTGTGTGTCTTTGTACATTTCCATACGCAATAACTCTGTTAATTTTATGTCTACAGACTCGAAATTTGATATACAAGGTACTGAGATTTGGGAAAATCTTTGAAATCCGTCTTTGGCCAGAAATTTAGCTGATAAAGGGTCAAATTTCAACGATTTGACCTTTGAAAACTCTACCAAACTTCTCCGACTATTTTCGATCTAAACACTTGAAATTTTAGATATAGGTTCCTTGGACATGGATCTAACTTAATAACTTGATTTTAGTCCCAAACAATAAATGTTAAGGGGTCCTAATAAGGGTGAAAATTTAATAAAATTGACCCCTTTTTTTTTGGGGGGGGGAATCAACATACACCTCCAAACACCCGGGCAACGCCGGGCACCCATGCTAATATATCAATAAAAGTGAACGTGTCTCTGTGTGTTTCTGTATGTATGTGTGTTTGTGTACATTTCTCTACCCAATAACTCTGTCAATTTTAAGTCTACAGACTCGAAATATGATATACAGGGTACTGAGATTTGGGAAAATCTTTGTAATCCGTTTTTGGCCAGAAATTTGGCTGACCTTTGAGAACTCTACCAAACTCCTCCACCAATTAAACACTTGAAATTTGAGATATAGTTTCTTTGGACATGAATCTAACTTAATAACTTAATTTGAGTCCCAAACAATAAATGCTAAGAGGTCATAATAGGGGTCAAAGTTAAAAAAAGTTGACGTAACTTCCGGTTTGGCGATGGGCGCAACAGCAAAGACGTCACTTTTTTGTTGTTTTTTTTCACGTTCTTTTCCTTCTTCGCAGTACAGGTTCAAGCCTGCCTACCTACTACCACTCTCTTTTTTTTTTTTTTTTTTTTTTTTGCTCAACACACATCTCCAAACACCCGGGCAACGCCGGGCACCCAGACTAGTGTATATATATATATATATATATATATATATATATATATATATATATATATATATATATATAATTTTTAAAACAGTACTCTACGTACACTTTTTTGCTGCTCTACAGCTCATCAACGTAGCTTGACTTTAATAGGGCTCAAACCTCGAACTATACGTTTATAGTTGAGTACGTATACCGTTACGCTACGGGCGAAAAAAGGAAAGAAAAATAAAGGGGGGGGTCTGCTGACTGGTTTCGCCCTCGCTTTCTCAAAGCTGTATCGAGGGATTAAAAAAAGAAAAATCGAAAATATGCATACTATTAAAATAAAGTTACATTGCGTTCTTTTCATTCGGGGAAAAAGGTGGGGGTGGGGAGCGATTAAAATAAAGTAAGGTTATGATATTTTCCCAATCATAATAATAATGTAATTTACAATTTTGAGTGTAGTTGTGGTGCTATGTGGGTCGAACAACATTGACATTGGATGGGAGGCTCCAACAGCATGTATCTAGCAAAATCAGAAATGGGGCATACCGAGCAACGGACGTACTTGCCAACACGTACGGGTCTTAAATAACTGACCATCTCATTAAAAACCTGTTATGTGCAGCTAACTTCAGCACGAACTCATTTTCAATTCTGAGTCGTGTTCAGTCAACATTCCATCTAAAGATCTTGGAGACAAGTCATGTTTGGCTGAGGAGACATTCTCTTTGTAAACAGAAGGAGTGTCCCTGGAGTTTGAGCGTGATTAACCTCTAGGATCTTCGAAAAATATCATAGTGTTGCTTAATCGCGTCCCTTTTTTTTTTTTTTTTTTTTCGCCCATAAACCGAATGTTACGTAGCTTATTTTTTTTTAATAATGTACATATTTTCGAGTTTTCTTTTTAAATCCCTCGATACAACGTTGAAAAAGCGAGGGCGAAACCGGTCAACTGACTCCCCCCCCCTTTATTTTTCTTTTCTCTTCTTCCCCATTTTCTTCTTTTTTTAACGTGTTTTACACCTTTTACTTTTCATCATGAATTATAAAAGTCTTACCTGTATATATACTAGCATGGGTTTTAAAATTTGTCCCCTATTATGACCCTTTAACATTTATTGCTTTGGGCTCAAATTAAGTCATTGAGTTAGATCCATGTCCAAGGGACCTATATCTCAAATTTCAAGTGTTTAAGCCTACAATTGGCGGAGGAGTTTGGTAGAGTTCTCAAAGGTTAAATCGTTGAACTTTGACTCCTTAACAGCCAAAGTTCTGGTCGAAAATGGATTACTGAAAATTGACAGAGTTATTGTGTACGGAAACGTACACAGACTCACACACACACACACACACACACACACACACACTTTTATAGAAACTAGCATGGGTGCCCGGCGTTGCCCGGGTGTTTGGAGGTGTGTGTTGAGCAAAACAAAAAAGTGGTAGTAGGAAGGCAGGCTCGAACCGGTACTGCGAAGAAGGAAAAGAGCGGGGAAAAACGTGACGTCTTTGCTGTTACGACCACGGCGAAACCGAAAGTGGCGTAGGTTTAAATTAAGGCTAGGCAATACCAAAGAGGGGATCTTTCGAAAATATCGGCGAAAAGAGCGACCCCTGCCTGTAGAAAAGTGTCCAGTTGAGGGTGAAGAAATTAATGTTTTTTAGCCAATCTTTCTTTATTTGTCATCTGAAGGATTGAGCTTCAAAATGATACTGATTTTGTGAAAATCCTTCGCCTGTCGAAAGTTTAAAGCAGACATGCAAACATACATGCATACATTTATATATTGGTGGCTCAAATTTTCGACCCAAACCGATTAAAAAGCCTGTCCAATCTCTGAATAACCTTTATGTAAAATTTCAAATGTTTAGACCAGAAATTGTCTGAGTAATTTGGTAGAGACCGCAGAGGTCAATTTTTTTAAACTTTGGCCAACATTATGACCCCTTAATATGTATTGTTTTAGGCTCAAATCAAGTTATTAAGTAAGATCCATGTGCAAGAAACCTATATCTAAAATTTTAAGTATTTAGACCCAAAAATTGTAGGAGGAGTTTGGTAGAGTTCTCAAAAGTAAAATCGTTGAATTTTGACCCCTTAACAGCAAAATTTCTGGCCGAAAACCGACTATATCGATTTCCCCAAATCTCAGTACACTGTATATAAAATTTCGAGTCTGTAGACTTAAAATTGACAGAGTTATTGCGTAGGGAAATGTACACAGACTCACACACACGCACACATACATACATACACACACAGAGACACTTTCACTTTTATATATATATATATATATATATATATATATATATATATATATATATATATATATATATATATATATATAAAATCTGGTCTAACAGGAGATAGGAGGACATAATAAAATGTAACATGGAGAAATTTTGTTTTTAATATAGGGCTTTGTTTCTGTTGATTTGAATCGCATTTTGATGGGCGACAGATAAGCACAACACAAACAGTGTGTAGTTGTCACGCTGTACTAAGTAAGGAACAGGTTTTAATTTAAGTTCATAATTGCATTTAGGAAAAGAGACGAACTAATAAAAGAACAAATAACTGAAAGATAAATCAATTCGTTGCGCGTAAACACGAATAGTTTAGTGGGTGTAAATGTTGTCACAAAGAGGAGTGTTTTCATACACTTATTACCTATCCTATGTGCAATATATATATATATATATATATATATTTATATATATATATATATATATATATATATATATATTTATATATATATATATATATATATATTACATACACACACACTCGTAGCCAAATTGAATATTGAATAGACTTATTACCTATCCTATCTGCAATATATATATATATATATATATATATATATATATATATAGTAGTAGTAGTAATTTATAAAATATATATGGCGATTAAGCTACACTGAATATTCGGCGTTTCATCCACTCTAGGACTCCTCAACCACAGAATTAGCGCATAAGCCTGAGGAGTCCTAGAGTGGATGAAACGCCGAATATTCAGTGTAGCTTAATCGCCATATATATTTTATAAATTACTAACTAGCTCTACCTACGTATTGAGCACTTTTGAAGTAAATACTTAAAGTTTACGCATAAATCTATACTTTCGTATATTAATTTTATGTGAGTAAATTAAGTAGTTATATATATATATATATATATATATATATATATATATATATATATATATATATATATATATATGAGGGAGACCCGGTGTTGCCCGTGATTAAATGAGGATCTCCGATTGTTACACACTTCCAATACTTTTGTAACAGAGCGCAACGCATGTATGGCAGCAGCAGCAGCAGCAACAGCTGTACGATAGCCGAAGTTTGCAAATGACCAAGCCGTGTGCGAGGTGACATCACAGCAAGGAAGAAGAAAAGAAAAAGATTGCCAATGAAAAAAGAATAAGGTGGCCGAGAAAGAGAGAAATAAACGTACATGTAAATAAATGTATGTTGTTTTAAATGAAAATCAAAGTGAGTCGAATTTTTTCCTTGTGTTTTTTTTTTCTTGCGATTATTTACATACAACGTGTGTTAACGACTATGTTACATTTTTATTGTAAAAACAGATGAAATTGCTCATTTTTCAATCAAATCGATTGATTGCCTGCTCTAGTCGAGAACTCTCTGCAGTGCACCGGGATGAAAGCTGCACATGCCTCCTCGAGATGACTGAGTCCACAATACATTGTAGTGTACATTGCACTGTCGAGAACATACATTATATATATTTGTTTTCATATATATATATATATATATATATATATATATATATATATATATATATATATATATGAGCAAACACTTAATAAAATATGTTAAAAAACACTTTGAAATGAGTTAAAAACATATTTAATCTGAAAAGGAAACACTTGATAAGTGGATAGTCCTTAATCCGCGGAGTTTCGAAGAAATACTTTCCTTCTCGTCAGAGGGTAGGAATTAGCAAAATGCGGGATCGGATTTTGCATGCAGAAGTATTTAATGAAACAACAAGTAAGTCAAAGATCTTACTTGAAAACAAAAAAAGTGAAGCAGAGGGAATATAGTGAAGAAAAAGGTGATTACACATGAATGGATAGTCTGGTGGAAAACGGACGGTAAAATATATATATATATATATATATATATATATATATATATATATATATATATATATATATATATATAATGGCTTGAATTAAAGTTTAAAATGCGAAAATCAAGTATCATGATCCAAGTGTTCTCTAAATAAATACGCCCATTTCGAACACACTCCTGATAAAAAAAAATATACTACTGTTGACTTTATATGCCTGGCCTTTCTGCTTGTGCGGTGATAAAATCCGTCAAATGCACTTTTTATGTAAGACTGTATAGGCAACATGACCTCTATAAGTACACATGCATAATAGTATCTATAAAAAGACTGGGGCTAGCAACATCACGTCTTTGAGTGAGAGAAGAAGAAAGGGTGGGACGAATTAAATTTACTGCTATGTTTTGGCAATTTATCAAGAACATTCAAATGGGACAGAGATTCAGCAGCCTAAATATCACAACAGTACTCCTTAGATGGCCTGATAGTAGATTTGTAGAGATGGAGGGGGGTGAGAAAATGTTAGAGAGAAGCAGAAAGAGAAATGGATCGAATACATTTTTTATCAAGAACTCCCAAACCTTTTTAATACGAGAGGAGTTCTGAAAGTAATTCCTCATATTTTTATTCCGCTAAAATCGATTGTTATGATGATTGACTTTATGCATTCATGGCTTGAAAGTTTTATATCTCTGTTTTTGATATTATGAAACCAAGAAAGCAATTCCTGTGCTGGATGTGCGTCAGAAGCAGAGACACGTCATTGAATTCCTGGCAAACGTGCATTGAGAATAATGGTGACTATGTAGAAAAATAATTTCTGAAATACAAAAGGTTGCCCGTGTTAACGCTACTACTCCCGTCTTCGTGGCTCTTCAACTTTTTGAGCTAAGAAAATATAAATCTTTAATTTTAAAAGACCGTCGTTTATAACATCGAGTGGTTTCGTATCAACAGGCAATCGAGAACCTGAGTTTAACGATGAAACAGCTGTAAAGGGGGTTATACATGCATGTGTACATGAAAATAGAACACGCCGTTCTTCTTACGAACTGTTCTTCTTACGAACTGTTCTTGTTACGAACTGTTCTTGTTACGAACTGTTCTTGTTTCGAGCTGTTCCTGTTTCGAAATGAAATAGCAATCAAGTAACTAATTGCTATACTCTAAATAACGCAACAAGTTACGAAATGTAGGTATTTATTTGCTTCCCCACATAAGCAAAATATGACAAAAGAGAAAAATCCAGGTTGTCCTCGACGGTCGTACATCTAAAAAATATGATATAAATGCGGGAGTGCCCCAGGGGTCTATCCTTGGACCTCTACTGTTCCTGATATTCATAAATGACCTCCCTGACAAACTTTCCTCTGAGATGGGTATATATGCTGATGACACCACACTCTATAACAGACACGACAGGAAAACAAATGAACACATATCTAAAGAAATGACAGAAACACTAGAAGATTACCTCCAATCTGTAGTGGAATGGGGACAAAAATGGATGGTCATGTTCAATGCCGCCAAGACTAAACTAGTTTCATTCAATAATTACAAGAAACCTTCTCTACCACCTATAGCAATGGGCAGCGACTCTTTATCTGAGAGTATGTCTTTCAATCTCCTTGGCCTAACGTTCACAGGAAACATGAGTTGGAACAATTATATCGAGGGCATTGCCAGGGCCGCTGCAAGGAAGGTGAGCTCTCTCTACCGTGCTAGAAAACTACTAACACCCGAAAGTATCCTGTACCTCTATAAGGCAACCATTCGCCCATGTATGGAGTATTGCTGTCATATTTGGGCTGGTGCTTGACTACTAGTCTCTCGCTCCTTGACAAGGTTCAAAAGAGAGTCGCAAATCTGATAGGCCCTGAACTGGCATCTAAGCTTCAGCCACTGTCCCATCGACGAAACGTTGCATCCCTCTGCCTGTTCTACAAGTATTATAATGGTGAATGCTCTGACGAACTGCAAGCACTTGTGCCCCCACGACGTGAACACCCTCGACAGACCCGACAGGTTCCAAAATCCCACCCCCCACACTGTAGAGATCCCTAGATGTAAAAGATCTTTCTACTCCAGTAGTTTCTTCCCCAGAACTGCTAGACTTTGGAATTCCATTCCAGGTCCCTGCTTCCCCAACTGTACTGACGTGCAGAAGTTCAAGTGCAACGCGAACCAACATCTTGCTGCCCAAATCCCTACATAGTCCCCAGTAGTTGTTGCCCCTGTTAGTAGCCCCTACACCAAAGTGGCAATGTGCCTTGTATGGGGTGAAAATGTAATAAAAAATAAAAATAAAAAGGTCGGTTTTTATGTGAGGTGAAGGGGGAGGGGAGGGTAAGGTGATGGTACATATAGGGTTGCCCCTACATGTACCAACAACCATTTGCCACAAGGGAAATGGTCACAAAGTGCAGCATCTGCCGGAACAAATACTACACTCTGATCCCAGCAAAAGTGCCAGGTAAACTGTTGAACGATTATGCTTCACCTATGTGGGAAGTGAGTTGGATCAGTGACTTTAGAATATTAAAACAACATTTGATACAGGTACCCGTGTCGATGGTGGATACACATGTGTAGGTGCACGAGATATTACAAAAGAAATATAGGGGGGGAGGGGGCAGGTAGAATTGGCATAGATGAAAAGAACTCGAGTTTATGCGTGTAGTGTGTTGGGGTATTTGCTGACACGGAATGCAATAATTGTCAATCCCTTCTCGTTGCAATTTCCTCTTTTGTATCACGCGAAGAATGGTTGCAATGAGGTAAATGTTTATCATCTTTTGAATAGTAGAAAGTTAAAGATACAGAGTGCAGAATGATTGGGAGATGGCGAGTGATGGAGAAATAGTTTGAGAAAAAAGAAATATATGCCAATAAAGAGCGAGTTCCACAGATGGATGGATGGAGAGAGAGAAAATATTAATTATGTGTAAGTAATTGTGCATATGGATGCTAAAAGAATTAGCTATAGAGAGATGGGAGAAGATAGATAAACTAAAAGATAGGGAGGGAGAATATGGATAGGCGATATAAATTATCAAGAAATTGGAAATGTGTGGTTAGAGAGATTGATATAACTCTAAAAGATATGTATATATATTTTAACCTTCAAAACTGAAATATTGCTAATACCCGTCCCCCCACTTATTATCTCCTGCCCCAACCCCTCTTTTTTTCTCGTATTTCTTCTAAAACACTTCTTCCTAATACTAACAAGCATTTCTGTAAGGTCTGACGAGGCTGTTGGATCGTAAACATAGTCCAACATCCGAAACATATGTAACCAAACAGATAAAACGGTAATAAAAAATAAAACACACACACACACACACACATATTTATATATATATATATATATATATATATATATATATATATATATATATATATATATACTAGCAAAAGTACCCGTCGTTGACTGGATTCAAAAACAGCCTACAGAAAATCGACTCTGATTTATGAAAGTATGATAGGTTATGAAAAGGAAGGATTGTAAAGAGATAGCTTCGAATTTTGGGGTATCAAAACCAAAGCAAAATATTATGAAAGTAAAAATAAAATAGATAAACCCCATAATTTATTATACCATACCTGTTCACACTGAAACACTTATCACAATGTTCTTTTATTATACAATACCTGTTCACACTGAAACACTTATCACAATATTCTGTGGATCTATATTAAAAAACCCTGTTAAACTTTGTGACATATTTCCATTCTATGGAGGTCAGGCGCGAACGAACACCCCATAATTTTATTATACCATATTTCTTCAAACTGAAACATAATTATCAAAGTATACTTACGCAGATAGATATGAAAAGTCTTTATTAAAGTTTGTGCCTATTTCCATTCTTTGGAGGCCAGGCGTGAACGCAGACCCCACAATTTTATTATACCATCCCTATTTAAGTTAAAACATACTTATCAAATTATTATGTACATCTATATCAAAAACCCTTGTAAACGTTTATTCCTGGGAACAAAAAGAAAGTGCGAAAGTGCGTGATATTAGTACAAAGCTAGAGGGAAATATATACATAAATATGGAGAGAAGAAACAACGATTGGAAAATGTATCGATAGATCGATAGATTAAAAAAACACACAGAACATGTAGAAAGACGGGCAATATAAAAATGCATGAGAAAGTCGACGGCATTATATATATTAATTTATTTTTTATTTCGGACTATTATTCTCATCTTTATTAGTTGTTTTTCATCTTTTATTGGTTTGTTTATTCACAACTTTTCGGTCAACTATTCGTCTGGCCTTCGTCAGGTGGTAACCGCGACGGATAGGAACTTCGAATCTCCTAACTGCATTCTCAGCTATCACTGCCATCCGTAGTTGTTGTCGTCTCACCACATTTTGGCCAAGTAACCTCTGGCACGCTTTGGGTAGGATTGAAACCGCTATCTTTAGACAATGCTCATCTGGAACCGTAGAGATTCAACGTCTCTATCAACTGCGCCACGGGCCGCGAAACCAATAAAAGATGAAAAACAGCAACTAATAAAGATGAGAATAATAGTCCGAAATAAAAATAAATTAATAAAGTCAACGCATATAAAATTAATAGGTTGGTGCAAAAATAATGTTTTTTATCGGATAAATATACGTAAAAAACATTATTTATGCACAAACCTAATAAATTAAATTTTATTGACAGACAACAGTATCATTTCCTTTGCCTTCGGCTATGAGCCATGTGTAGTATCTGTTCTGATACTACTGCCTTGGGTAGTGAGTGAGAAGTCCTTTTTTTATTCAATTTTCACTCCAAACAAGGGACAGCGCCACTTTAAAGTAGGGGACTACTATCGGGGACATAAGTTGCAGGGATATTATGAAGGGAGATGAGTAGTAAGATGTCTGTTCACATTACACTTGAACTTCTGCATGTCAGTAAAGTTGGCGAAACAAAATCCCGGAAGGGAGTTCCAAAGTCTATCAGTTTTGGGGAAGAAACTTTTTACACCTAGGGATCTCTACTGTGTAGGGCTGGTAGTTAGCTGCTTGTCGGGTTTGTCGGGGTTATTTAAGTCGGGGGGGTACAAGTGCTTGTAGTTTGTCAGAGTATTCACCATTAAAATATTTGTAGAACAGGTAGAGGGATGCAACATTTCGTCGATGGGACGGAGGCTAAAGCTTAGATAACAGTTTATGACCTATAAGGTTGGCGATTCTCTTTTGAACCCTGTCCAGGAATGAGAGACTAATAGCAGATGCACCAGCCAAAATATGACAACAGTACTCCAAACATGGGTGAATGGTGACCTTATAGAAGTACAGGATATTTTCAGGCGTAAGTAGCTTTCTAGCACGGTAGAGAGAGCTCACCTTCTTCGCAGCAGCCTTGGCAATGCTATTAATGTATCTGTTCCTTATGAACGTTAAGCCAAGGAGTTTAAAGGAAGTACTCTCAGTTAATGTGTTTTTGGACATTGCTATTGGTGGTAGAGAAGGATTCTTGTAATTATTGAAGGAAATAAGATTAGTCTTGGCAGCATTGAATGCGACCATCCATTTTTGTCCCCATTTCACTACAGATTGGAGGTCTTCATTTAGTGTTTCTGCCATTTCCTTAGATATCTGTTCATTTGTTTTCCCCTCGTGCCTGTTATAGAGCGTGATGTCATTAGCAGAGGCACTTTTTAATTTTGTTCCAACCCAGAGAATCCCTTGGAGGAAACTAGATTTTCCCCACATTAAAAAACCGACGTTGTGTCTAACTCTGCTCCCCTGGGGTGACGATAAATCGGACCAACCTTTTAAATATTCCAAGTACAGAATAGTTAACAGTCGAGAAATCGTAAACATAAAAACAACAAATGCTTTATACCAAACTCAGTAGAATTTAATTACCTACGAACCTGCATACTTTCAACGTGTTGAAACTGTTTTTAATTTTAATAGGAGCTATTTTATAATGACCCTAAAATAAGAAGAACCTTGGTATGGAGAGTCGGAAGTGGGTACGAATAGCGATAACTGGATCGTTTTAATGTTTTACAGGCGGTAACGCGCAGGAATCTTGTAGTGCTGGAATCGGTAACTTATTCTACCTCCTCCCAGGCCGGATCGTTTTATAATTACAAATCGCAGGCTGAACAAAAGTCATTAATGAAAAAAAAAAAAAAAAAAAAATTAGATATGCTGACCCCTATCAACTAGTGTTGGGACGATTTATTGGAATCAGAATCGGGAATCGTAAAAATCGTAACATTTGGGGGTATCGGAATCGGTATCGGAATCGGAAATATTGATGCCTATTTTCCGATGCCAAAACGATTCTTTTAATTGTCTTCCTTTATTTAATTTTGTTTCAACCAAAATCTTCCGTTGCTGGTAATAATAATAAAATAATAAATATTTATTGATTTTTAAAATACCAGTAAAGCTAAAATCGATAGATCATCCTCCACAAGTGTATTTTGACGTTTAGGAAAATAGCTGCATATTTTACATGTGTTTTTACGAAAAATCGGGGAAAATACCGATCTTATAATTAAGTAATTAGAGATTCATAAAGAATCGGAATCGGAATCGATAATTGTGTTGGAATCAAGAATTTAGCACGAAATTGGTGATTGTATCGGAATCGGGAAAAATATTATAATCGTCGCATCACTACTGTCACCCTAAATGTATAAAATCATAATGAAAATGAACATTTAGCAATCAGGAAAACAAGAGAAAATCTAAACTTAAAAAAAAAACACTTAACAAAAATTAGTTTACTTCAACGGACGTCAAAATACTTCAAAGTGAAAGAAATGAACGGAAGTGAAATGGATGAAATTATGATGTATATGTTTGAAACTGTTATTGAAAATTGTACAAGAAATGAACTACATACAAAAAAGAAACAAAATTGAAACACATATACATATAGATACGAGTACAAATAGTTGCAAGCATATACACTTACGTACGTACACATGGGTAATTCCCACACCTTTATGAGGAATGAAATAGAAAGCTTCCTGGGACAATATTGTTCCTTTGAAGCTGTCTCCGCCTTATGTCTGTCACCAGTCGGCCGGTCAAATTAGCTTTCAGTTTGTGTTTCATGTTTAGTTTTTTTTTTATATTTTACGCAGGTGATTGGGTTTCGATCTTGTTTTGTGTATCCCTGTTTCTACTCTCGTTTTTTTTTTCTAGCTCATATGCCCCTATTCCAAAGTCGTAGCAGTGAGCCGCCATAAAGTACTTTTTTATACAGAAACGGTCAATTGTTAACAATTACTTTTTTAAAGATGACCTATAGACCTGATAAATTATAAATTATTGCAAATTAAATTAAAACGAAAAATCATTTTTCTAATTTTGAATTATTTAATCAGGTTTTTTTTTTTTTGATTACTCAATTAAAAAAGTTATTCTAACAAATTTTAAGGATTTCATGGATCCTTATTTAACAAAGGGTTACCACATATCAAGAGATGGGGGGGACGGGTTAGGAAATTTACACTAGTACAAATGACACACCGCTGTCTTGGTTCTCGCGAATCTTCTGCCTCCCAATTTTTCGTCTAGTAAAATATTAATCACCTGATTACGGGTTAGCGAAAATAAAAGAAACCATTTAATCAAGTGCCGCTTTTTATGGATGTAGCTGAATACGATATTAAAAATCACTTCTATGGTACTTATGCACTTATTTTGACGTGCAAACGGAAGATAATATATACTTTTTTTTTAGTGTTAATGAACTGTTTTATACACTTAGTTTAGGACAATAATGGTCATGGCGCCCCTCGAACAAAATGTAAGTTTATAATAAAACGAAATAATGTGTATGCAATTGCGGTCTATAAGTAGATAACGTGATGGCTAATTACGTAAACATAGTAGATTTTGTGTGCCATCAGTTGTTGTCAACCTAAGATAATTTCGCCCAGAGAGAAAGAAATTGCGTCTCATTTACTATATACAAAATAAACCAGTGTCGATTGAAAAGTGTCCTTTTTAAGTGTCTCGGCTTCTGGGGTCCTTATTCCATACTTTACGCAGCTTGAACTTAAGTCTAAACTGATTCTAACCTTAGCCATTACCTAATCCTATCTCTAACCTCAATCCTAACCCTAACCCTAACCCTAAGGGTTAGGATTAGGGTTAACCCTAATCCTAACCCTAACCTTAACCCTAACCCTAATCCTAACCCTACTCCCAACCTTAACCCTAACCCTAACCCTAAACTTAACCCTAACCTTAATCCTAACCTAAACTAGTCCTTATTGTTTGTACGTATCATTTTTGTATGTATATCGGTTATGAATTAAACTACCAAAACATTTCGTTTCCCGTTTCTGTTAATTCGAATTTATTTATTATCGAATCAATATAGATGTAACAGCTCATATGAGCGCGCATGAAAATAACAGCAGCAGCTAAATAGTGTATTGTATTAGCAGCAGGAGCAGCGTTTGAACACGTATGCAAATTGGCAAGTGTGCTCAGACTTGCGTCTAAAGAAAAAAGGACACCAAGTGATTGGGGAAGAAATAAATCGATGCCGAAGGAGACGAACTTTTTTTCACCCCAAACAAGGCACAGTGCCACTTTGAAGTAGGGGCTACTATCGGGGACATAAGTTGCAGGGGTATTATGAAGAGAGATGAGTAGCAAGATGTCTGTTCACATTACACTTGAACTTCTGCACGTCAGTACAGTTGGGAAAGCAGTATCATGGAAGTGAGTTACAAAATCTAGCAGTTCTGGGGAAGAAACTTTTAAAATGAAGAAAGGAAAAAGTCGACACCGAAGGAGATCGACATGTAAAATGAGAACGAGAATGAGCCGGCTGTTGCCAGCGTTCGGGCGGAAGAAAGAGAAACGTGAGCCGAGTTAAATGGAGATGTGTCGTTACGGGAGAGTAACGGTAATAAATTATTTTTATAAAAAAAAAAAAAAAAACGAAAAAAAGGAAAAAAGAATGCCGACCTGGAATTTTATTTATTTCCAGTTTTATTTTTATGAATTACTAAAATAAAGTGTAACGCCACGGAACGTTACGTTTCATAGATAATATTTATTGGTTGGTGCTCTCCGCTGCTCCAGAATAATCTTTAGAAAGGCAAGAAGAGAATTAACATAACGTAGAAACTAGGAAAGACTTTCAGCAAATAAACTCTAGTTGTATCAAATTTATCAACTTGACACAATTCGGATGTCTGACGTTTCAATGTGAAGACATTTTCTAACGTAATTCTGAAACCTTGCTGACATTCTTAAGCTTCGCGTGAGACTTTTTTTCTTAGGAACAATTCCTTTTTCATTCCGTTTAGTTTTTTTTTCTTTTTTTTTTTTTTTGTTTATTTTTTATTTCTTTTTTTTTTTTTGCCTCGGTTCTTCAAATAAAACATTGTTCGCTTCTCGTTTACCGTTTATTTACATTTTCTGATGACGTACTTTTCGGTGTTTTACCGTAGCACCACATATACATTGCTTACTCTATTTATTTGTGTCTTAATTTCGATAGCGCGTGTACAGGCGGAAGTTGTAGGACGTCACTTCCGTTTGTACGCGAATTAAGAGCGTTATACATTAACAAATAAAAGGATGGGGGATAAACATAGTACGAAATATGTGATGAAAGATAGAGAGGGAGTAATCTGGCCTAAAAATAAGTTGGTACGAAGGTAAGGAGCAGAAGTAATATATATATATATATATATATATATATATATATATATATATATATATATATATATATATATATATATATATATGTCTATGGATAACTTACTTTTATGCATGTAAAAATATTTTAATTTATATTCTAATATTATATATATATATATATATATATATATTATTGCAACGTCTTGTCAGACGAGTGCCACTCACTCAGACACTGAAAGTTCATGAGCCCTAAAATGACATTTAGTCCTGCCGGCGAATTCACATGCTCAAGCAGACATGACACTGAAGACGGTCATTGGTATACATACATATATATACACGCACGCACACATACATATGTACACATACATACACATACACACATATATATCACACACATATATACATACATACACAATACATAATACGCACACATACATATACATACGTACTCACGTGCAAACATACACAAGACGGCCATTGGCATACGTACATATAAATATATACACGCATACATACATATCTATAAACATACGCCCATATATACCTATATACATACACAATGCATAATACACATAAATACATATACACATACCCACATGCATACATACACATATACATGCATATACATCCACATATACACACATATACAAATGCACACACATATACTTACACATACACATACATATACATACACATATGCACATATATATATACATACACTTACCTACATATACATGCACATACATATATATGCATTCATACACATACACACATACATGCACATATACACATGCACATATACATACACATATACACATACATATACATACATACACATACACACATGCATACGTACACATACACACATATGTGCATACATACACATAAACACATATATACATATAAACACATACATGCATACAAACATATATGAATGTATATACATACACACAAACATATATACACACATACACATATACATACATATACACATAGATATAAATACATATACACACACATGTACATATATAAATATACATGCACATATACATGCATATATAGATAGATACATATAATAATGGCGGATCAATTGTTACGTGCATCCAGCATTTCAGGCCTACACACGTCATAGCTTTTTTATCGCCACAGGACCTTTCTTATAGAAAAATGCCTGAGGGAGTATCTATTCAAAGATAATGTTACAGAGTTTTAGCTTTGTACGACAGCTAAATCTCTCTCTCTCTCTCTCTCTCTCTCTCTCTCTCTCCCTCTCTCTATCTATCTCTATCTCTCTCTCTCTCTCAAAATATTGACATCAAGCAACAAGCAAGAGTAAGATAGCCAGCAACAAGTCAAACTGCAGACCAGCTTAATGCGGGTACTGGTCTCCCGCTTTGTGTTTTTTTTTAATCAGAGATTTGCTTCTCCTAGAGGGTTTGCCTTCACCACGGCTTACGGGAGCCCTCTCCACCCCACACATACATGGAAATAAACACATGCATGCATACAGATGTATGCCAACATACATATGCATGTGCACACACATGCAAACATACACACGTAGAAACACATATATACGCATATACATACACATGCATATACATACGTACACATAATACATATGAAGGAACATTCAATGATCAGGACGACGATGATGGTGATGGGCACGATTAAATGAAATTGACAAAAAAAAGGCACGGGTTTACATGTTGTTCTTATTTTTACAAAAAAACTTGTCTATATACATACGTACATACATATATAATGATTCCATATTTAAATATTAATTTAAATATTTTTACGTGCATAAAGTAAGTTATCCATAGACATGCATGTTTCGAAGTATCACCTCTCTTCAGTATGGCTATATATATATATATATATATATATATATATATATATATATATATATATATATATATATATATATATACTCGGGTTTTTTTATATTCAAAAGTAATGGACTAATGAATTATTCATTGAACTTTTGAATAGTCAAGTCGCTGCCTGATGATATCTGTTGTTTGATTGAAACAAGTGGCTATTTGTAGCAGCGGGATGTGAGCATGTTTATATAACAATAAACAAGTATATATATATATATATATATATATATATATATATATATATATATATATATATATAGTCAGTAGAGTTTAGTTTCCTAGAAGTGCATCCAATGAAACAACATGTGTCTACCAAAATAGTGCTCAATGAGTGAACAGAGCAAGTATATTAATTTTATTTATACAAACATTAATGGCTACATATGTGCATACACGTTTCTGTAATCACCCGCGTTGGGGGATTACGTCTTCGGGCCAAGACTTTCGACGATAATTCTTGGCCTGAAGACGTGGGTGATTACAGAAACATGTATGCACATATGTAGCCATTAATGTTTGTATAAATAAAATTAATATATATATATATATATATATGTGTGTGTGTGTGTAAGAATATACTTAATACACCCATATAATTAAGTATCCTTTTTTGTTTTAATCTACCATTAACAAACATAAACATAAAATACAAATTTTCCATAATTTACACTAGGCCAACCATAATTACTATAATAACCTCAGAAAATAAATCCCCAAATTCTAATCGTAATCTCTCCAACGAACTTTCTTCAGTAGCACTTAATATATCAGTTTAATGAGTTAACTATCTCTATTCCCTAACATATATTGGAAATTATCTAACTAGTGAATCCCAATAATATAGTTTTAAGTACATACTTTCAAAGATTTACAATACATTAAGGTGAAATGACGTCTTAATAAGAATTAATAAAGTTCCTTAATAAATACTAATAAAAATACACTATAAACTTTTAGAAAAGACCATCAAAATGTAGAGATTAAAGGTGACCTTTGATGATTTTTAAAATATTTTTTAATTCGTTGGAAAACCCTTCGAAAATTATTTAGATTTAAATACACTCTTTATATATTAAAACTGAAATCAATAGATAAATAAATAAATAAGTTCTATAACAGAAAATAAAAGAAACCAAATAAGTAAATAATAAAAATTATGAATTATAATAAATGATAATAATTAAAAAAAACTAAAAATATTATAAAAATAATAAAAAAAAACAAATACATTAGTAGTTATATAAATTAATAACTTTAAACACACTTTATATGTGTACATATACCCGTATGCGTGTGTTTGCGCGAGTATATATGTCCGTGTTTGTAGGCATATATATTTGTGTGAGTATTCATATGTGTGCGTTGCATATGTATGTGTTTGTATATATAGAAACTAAATAATAAGTGACATAACAACTATTCAATAAGGTTAATATTTTAACTTACTAAACTATAAGTTAGATGAATGAATATTCAATTTGATATAACTGAAAAAAAGTCAGTGGTAATTTCAAATTAAAAGATATAATAAAGATTAAAAGATAAATTTAAAAAATTGAATGACAAACGTTTGATAGATAGATAGACTTTTTAGCCCAATTCAGTTAAACCCTTATTTTTTTTTCATAGTCTAGGAATTTCTTGATTTATAAAATCGTTAATATTGTTCTCTGACATCTTCGTTCATTACCTGTCAACTATTCTCACTCCTCCCTTCACCATTTCTATCTCTAAGGGAATTCATACCCCCTCTATATATTTATGTTATACTTCCCCTCTTACCACCCTCTCTAATTCTTCCCCCCAAAAAACTCTTTTTACCTCCCCTTCTTCAAATAAAATTTGCTTTTTGTAATTAATTTTAAATCCATAAGGATCTTTAACCTCGATTATTCTTCATTTTTGGATATCTGTCTACCTGCAATATATATATATATATATATATATATATATATATATATATATATATATATATATATATATATGTATATGTATGTATATATATACATATATATATATGTATGTATATATATATGTATATGTATGTATATATATATATATATATATATATATATATATATATATATATATATATAACGTCAAGGATGAGAGTTCCATATAGAAACGTTGTTTTAATTTGAATAAAATAAAATACGCATCAAGTGCGCTTGAAAGCCAAATCACAACGTAATATTAGGAAAATAAACAAATATTTTACTTGTTTGAAATTCATCACAAATATGTTTCACAGGTATACTCCATATTCAGTGTATTGTTTAGCTTGTTTTTTTTCCTTTTCTTCTTCCTTGCCATGTGGTAAATTTGGAGAAAGAAGTCTATTTGTAAAGAGCCGCGCGTTGTACTTAGCGGTTGTAGTTTGAATTATTTGAACTGTGCGTAGGCAACGTGAGAATAATGTCAAGGATGAGAGTTCATATGAACTCTCATCCTTGACTTTTATTGTGCTCTTACGCTGCTCTAGTTGATGAAGTACTGCAGTTCATCTGGAAGAAACATGCTTTCCCGCAGTGACTTAATCCATAATACATTGTAGTCTATATTGCACTGTAGAGAATTTACTATTGATTTTATAACATTATTTTAATAAATAATGCCTGGAATGAAAGTTTAAAATGCAAAAGTCAAGTATCATAGTTCAAGTGTGTCTTACACAAAAGCATTTATTTCGAATGCGCTCTTGTCTTAAAAAAGAGCTTACTGTTGATTTTATACGCCGGGCTCTTCTGCTTGTGTGATGATAAAACTTTTTAAATGCACTTCTGATGTTAGTTTGTATAAGGGTGTTATCGTTGCGTAAAATCGCACTGTTCTTTCTTTAATCGAATTTTTCGATTATCGATTAACGATTTTTGATACTTACATTAGGTGGTCCGATGCAACGCCTATCTAAGGACACTCTTAAACACATATTTCTGTGAAATTTCATAAAAATAGGTGTAGCCGTTTATATATGAATTCATGTGTTCGTGTGCGTTCTATCGAGAACGAACTCCCATGCACGTACACGCGCGCACACACACACACACAGAGTACTTTTTCCACACACACACACACACATACACACACACACACACATATATATATATATATATATATATATATATATATATATATATATATATATATTAGTGATGGGACGATTCCAATATTTTTCCTGATTCTGATACAATTACTGATTCCGTACAAAATTACCGATTCCGATTCCGATTCTCTAGAAATTTCTAAATATTTAACTATAGTTGTATTTTTTTTTCTGATTACCGTAAAAACACATATGTTAAATGTCCAAATATTTTCCGAAACGTAAAACTATACTTGTGGTGGCTGATCTATCGTTTTTAGCTTCACTGGTATTTTAAAATCAATAAATATCTATTATTTTATCATTATTACCAGCAACAGAAGATTTAGCTTTAAACAAAATACAATAAAAAAGGCAATATAAAGAATCGGTTTGGCATCGAAAAATCGGTACAAATTTTTCTGAGTCCGATACCGATTCCGATACTGATACCGATTCCGATACTGATACCGATTCCGATACCCTCAAATATTCCGATTTTTCCTATTCTCGATGGCAATACATCGTCCAACACTAATATATATATATATATATATATATATATATATATATATATATATATATATATATATATATATATAGTAATTTATAAAATATATATGGCGATTAAGCTACACTGAATATTCGGCGTTTCATCCACTCTAGGACTCCTCAGGCTTATGCGCGAATTCTGTGGTTGTTTATCGTTTTTATATGCTCCTCTTCTATTGAGATTTTAGTAAGCCAATCAGCTTTCTAGTATCCACCGCGCCCCTTCCTATCAGCCAATGGGCATGCATTTTATCGGACAAAAGATCTGTTTTAAAACTAGGTTAGTGTTTTTTTTATTGTTAGTTTATATATAAATACATTTATGTGTACATACATATATGCACACATATATACATATATATATACATACATATATGTGTGATCGTTTATGTATATTCATGTTTATTTAATTTAGTTATTTGTTTATTTTCTAATGTTTTTGTTAGTTTTAAAACTATTTTGTATGGCTATCTATATATGTATATATATGTGTGTGTGTGTGTGTGTGTGTGTGTGTGTGTGTGTGTGTGTGTGTGTGTGTGTGTGTGTGTGTGTTAAAAAACAACTGTAGGAATGTAGAGACAACTAATTTATTACTCTTACTCAAATAAGTACTAAATTACTTAAATCATTTACGATTTGCTTTTTAACATAGAGCTGGATTTTCCTCGACCTTGTGTTTACCTTTGCCCTCGTGGGGAGGCACGTATACAAAAACGACGTCAGAAGAAGGAAGAATATTTTTTGCAGCAAAATTGTTCCTGCAATCAAGTTCATCAACTTGACACAATTGAGTGTTTTTGTTTGTTTTGTTTTGCTTTTGTTTGTTTGTGTTTATTATTATTATTCTTGTGAAGAAATTTTCTAACAATACTGAAACATCAACGGAACAAAAAAGCCAGCTTCGCGTGGGATTTTTTTTTTTTTACAAAACATTTGCAATTCTATTGTCTTGTATTTGCCTTCGTTCTCAACTGGAACATTTTTCTGTGATTTTTTTTTTTTTTTTTTTTTTTTTGCTTGTTTTTTGTTTTTTCGTTTACGAACATTTTCTGCTGACGTTTTTATCGTTGCCCCACATACCAACTCGTTACTCTATTTTTTTATTCTCTCAGATTTCTTTTATTTCCCCGCTTTCTTTGTCGGTTATATTTTTAAACACCTTTTAAGTAATCACAATCGTAATGATGCACCTTTCGGACACGTATAAACTATTAAACAGCACTTCACAAAAATTGGCCTGAAACATCCAAATGTGTCTGGAATGTTTCTAATTCTACTTGTTCTTGTTGTGCCAGTTCATTTCTAAGACAATCTACCTCAGCGTTTCTTTGCATTTATCTATGATGGTTCATGTGTCCTTTTTTCGGCATCCTTTCTGTTCTTCTACTTATTTAGTGAAATATAGATTTGTTCTATAAGTTTTTCCGTAAGGATTTTCCACATAGTTGGTAAGCAGGTTATTGGTCTGTAGTTGCTCGCGTTTATTCTCTGTTCGATTATTATTATTATTATTATTATTATTATTATTATTATTATTATTATTATTATTATTATAAGTAGTAGAAGCAGTAACAGTAGTATTAACTATAACATAGTCTTGATCTGTTCGGTCGATGTTCCCGATAGTAGGTACTCCTACCTATACTTCGCATACTGACATGAAGCACTATTGTGATTGAAGGGCAAAGATAAAAATATTGATACTATCACAGCGATGACAACTACTTTTACTACTACTACTACTACTACTACTACTACTACTATTATTATCATTATTATTATTATTATTATTATTATTATTATTATTATTATTATTTGTAATCACTCGTTCTTACACAGTCTCTGAGAATCACTGGTATTCCTTGGAGCCTGGGTGATAGCATAACATTCACGAAGGAAGAACGAATGTTCACAAATCCGTCATAACAGAATCCTTAGAAAATGGTCTCCAGACCGTAGTGGAAACGGGACATTATGCTAGTAATACTAAGCTGCTCTCCTTTAACAATTTCAAGAATCCTTTCAAACCACTGATATCCATGACAAATAACTCCTAATCTGAGAATTCAAGCACCTCGGCTTGAAATTCACAGAAAATATGAACTGGAACAAATACATTGAGGACATTGCGAGGGCTGCGGCAAAGAAGGTGGACTCCCTCTATCGTGCTAGAAAACTACTTACATCTGAGAGAATCTTGTACCTCTACAAGGCCACCATTCATCCATGCATCGAGTATTGTTTCCACATATGGGCTGGTGCATCTATCACTAGTCTCCCCTCTTGGATAAAAAGGGTTTCTAATCTAAGAGGTCCTGCTTTGTCAACTAAGCCCCAACATCTGTCCCATCGCTGCAATTTTGCATCTTTGTACCAGTTTTCCAGATATTTTAATGGAATGTATTCTGATGAACTCGTTGCACTTGTGCCCCCTTGATGTAAATATCCCCGACAACTCACTTAGCAGCAAAATCACGCCACTTCACTGTTGAGGTACCTAAATGCCAGAAAGCTTTTTACTCTAATAACTTCTTCCTTAGACCAGATAGACTTCCTTCCTCCTATCTGCTTCCTTGATTGTACTGATATGCAGAAGTTCAAATGTAATGTAAACAAACATCTTAATATTTCTTAAGCATGGTCCCAATTAGTAGACACTTACGTCCAAGTGACAATACGCCTTGTTGGGGTGAAGGTGAGTTAAAAAAAAAGTCACCCTAGACTTTTAGTACTCACGCACTTTTAGTAATCTTTGCAAATACCATTCACGTCTCGTTGGCAATGAACATTGCTCCTCACTGGAATTTTTGTGGCAACAAGGTCCCAGTCCTCTTTACACTCATTCAGTTGAGGTTTGGTTAGTGCCTTTTCTATTCAAATATTCTATCCTCCTTGACCCTTACTTGGTGTGACGCCAGTCTATGCCGACACTACCTTTTTGGGGTGGGGACATAATTAATTTACAATTTTGCAGTTTCAGTTTCCTTGGTTCCATGTAGTGTTCCTCTGTTCTTATATCTTTTTGTTTTACTTTTGTTGCAGTTTCTATCTGGCCGATTAGCGTTTGTAGATCATGGGGTTTAGTTTTCATATTCACGGAGTTCCTTTAAGATTTCAGTTATTTTTCCTAATTGTCAAGTTTTGTGGCTATTTCTAGTGTTCCTTCAATCATTGGCATTATATTGATTTTCGTCATGTTCAATATTCTTTACAAGTGTTATATATCGGGTTATCATTGAGGGGCACCATTTTCGTTTGGTGTATAACATGAACAGGATTCCGTGTGCGTATGATTGTCTCTAATATAAAGGGTTGCGTGTTTGATTATCATAAAGGGAATCGTGTGTGTGACATGTATTTTCAGAACCTACCTCTGCTTCTTCGATGTTGGACCATCTGGAAATTTCTCATCCTGGAGGGAGACTTGATACCTGTTTTACGAAGATTTATCACTCCAAGACGATGAATGGGTTTTATAGTTTTTATTTCACTTTCCCCAGAGGTCCTGCAGAAGGTGGAAGTGAAATCGGCCTGTGTGGGTTCTTCTTCTACACACGTCAGCGTTCGCCCCCCCCCCCCGTGGAGAGGAGGAGACAACGGGAAGCCGTCCGTCTTCTTCAAAGCCCAAATCAAATCTCACAGATCTAGCCAACCTGACCACGTCACTCATACGTAATCTGGTCAGCTGACCTTCGGTTCTGGTAAACGTGTCTACACTCCACGTTCACTCACCTCTCTCTCTCTCTCTCTCTCTCTCTCTCTCTCTCTCTCTCTCTCTCTCTCTCTCTCTCTGTAACACAAGAAATTTCCAATACTTTCTTTGTGTCATTCATACAGTCTTTAAAACTAACCACTTCTCTTCCTCTAGTTTTCATTTACATATACACGCGATCAGCATCGTCCTTTGAGTGTAGTGCATTGTGTATTGTGTATTGTTTCCTGATCTTCTGATTGAGATGCCTCAGTTCTTTATTGGTCCACCCTATAAACAATTACGTGTATCTTATGTGTTTATACTTTTTATTAGGTTCCTTTTTATATACTTTAGTTTCCTTTTATATAATTTAGTTTCTAAGAGTTTTGTTATTTTCTTAAGTATTCTATTCCAATTTTCTTTTTTCATTTCGGTGTCTCCAGATTTGCTCTTCTTATAACTAGGAGTACTCATTTTTCTATTCCAAATTCCATTTGGATATTTTGGTTGAAGATTATGTTTGTGTTTATTAACGTCTCTAGTTCTTTTTTGTTTCTAACAAAAAGCCTCAAGTCCTCCACATACTGCCAGAACGACCACCACCACTGCAACCACTCAGTCACTGAAAGTCCATCAGCCCGAAGATAACATTATTT
>NC_136507.1:33207694-33247694 GCF_053919585.1 Euprymna scolopes | reverse complement strand
TGAGGACAGAATATTCAAATGTATCAGATACAACCTGGCAACGCCAGGTACTTCAGCTAGTTATATATAAATATTTTTTATATTTCTAATTTTTTAAGCTAACAATTAATAATTTATTTGTGTGTGTGTGTGTGTGTGTGTGTGTGTGTGTGTGTGTGTGTGTGTGTGTGTGTGTGTGTGAGATAGAGAGAGAGAGTAAGGAGTGGAGTTATCTGTAGTTATTTATTTTTTATTATCATTATTCCATTTTCACATTAATAAAGGCACAGTGCTAGTTTGATGTGGGGGACTATTATCAGAGGCATAAGTTGCAGGGGTAATATGTAGGGAGTTGAGTAGCAAGATGTTTGTTCACATTACACTTGAACTTCTGCATGTCAGTACAGTTGGAAGCAGAAACCCGAAAGGGAATTCTAGAGTCTAGCAGTTCTGGGGTAGAAACTATTAGAGTAGAAGGCCTTCTTACATCTAGGATCTCTACTGTGTAGGGGTGGGACTTTGCTGCTCGTCGGGTTTGACGGGGGTATTTATGTCGAGGGAGCATCCACCGTTAAAATACTAGTAAAACAGGCAATGTGGTGCAACATTTCGTTGATGTAGGTTTAAGCCTAGATGTCAGTTTGTAAGATGTAAGTTGCAGGGGTACTATGTAGGGAGTTGAGCAGCAAGATGTCTGTTCACATTACATTAGATGTCAGTTTAGGAAATATCAGGTTGGAGACTCTCTTTTGAAGTTTTGTTTGTTTTTCGCTTGTTATAATGTTGCTGATAAGTTTTTAGATGTAAATATTCAAACACGTACGTGTTGTTTTATAGTCGTGACGATAAGGTGCTTTCTATATATATATATATATATATATATATATATATATATATATATATATATAATAAAAATATAACACGGAAATTACATAATTGCATCGACATTTATGTAATTTCCGTGTTATATTTTTATGTTATTGCTCTGTTTACCACATTGAGCTCTCATACCCGGATTTCCTCCTGTAATTATTCCACTATAACACACACACACACACACACATATATATATATATATATATATATATATATATATATATATATATATATATATATATATATATTACTCAGAAAGAAGGTTGTTACAGGTATATAGTGAACCTACAAAAAGAGGGCGGGGTTACTAATATCTGTCACAATAGTTCCACGAAACATTGTTACGATCGCCAGGTGCATTAAATCACGACAACAAAACAAAAAAATACCGTTACGACGTTGTGTGAAACTTTTAACAACAGCAGAAAGCGGTCGCCATATTTTCCTTTTTTTTCTATGTTCCGTCAGCGTTTCTATTTCTGTTAATGGGTTTTTGTTCAGTTTCTTCGGGAGTTATTTGCTACATGTCTCTCTCTCTCTCTCTCTCTCTCTCTCTCTCTCTCTCTCTCTCTCTCTCTCTCTCACTTCATTTTCAACTTTATAATAAAGATCAATGTGTATTTATTTGTAAATGTAACATACAGATATATATATATATATATATATATATATATATATATATATATATATATATATATATATCAAACACTACCGTGTTTTAATATATGGTTAAATGTCAATTTTACTCGTTTAGAACTGCATTAAAGCTTCCCCGCTCACTCATTTTTCAAACATTTTTTTTTTTTTTACGATTACCTCATCTTTCGATTTCCCCTTCAAACAATCATTACAGTTTATAGATCACTTCTTTTAATTGTGAAAAAAAATCCAATTTTCGTTCAGGTAAACAAAAGTTATGATCAATTCAGTTGTGTTCCAAATCGTAAAAAACGTAAGGAGGTGAGCGATGTTTATTTATACTGGTTTACATAGCAACCACGTCGCTTCAGCAATTAGTGTTGCTACTAATTCACTGCTGTCGCGGAAAGAGAAGCAACAAATGAAACAGACGTAATGAAAGAATGAAAGGGAATTAATTAGGTGGATTTTATTGAAGCAGACGAGTGCCGTACATTGCTATTATGTGTGTGTGTGTGTGTGTGTGTGTGTGTGTGTGTGTGTGTGTGTGTTACGTTTATGAGGGCGAAAATAAAGAACTGAAATTATGAAAAATGCGAGCATGAAAAGTAATATGGTTAAACTTAAACATGGAAAAGTAAAGGACTAGTTGTTAAAACTGGAAAAGAAAAAGAGAAGATATTCTTGAAAAACATAGCATAAATTCATTACTTAAAATATTGCAGCATTAAGAATTGATTATATAATGTTAAATTGATTTTTTTTTAATTTAATGCTGCAATATTTTTATAAAATATGTTATAACTTTATTATATTTTTTACTATAATATCTTGTCCTTTTCTTTTCCAGTTTTACCATCTAGTCATTTACTTTTCCATGTTTAAGCTTAACCACATGGCGAGATACTTTTAAGTGTTGCCCCAAAAATTATAGCAGTTATAAAAATAACTTTAGTTAAAAAAGAAAAAAATACCGACCCAGATTCTTATTTTTATTTATTTATGTTTGTTTGTTTCTGCGACAGCTAAGTTATATATTGTTGTGGCTTAAATGTTGAAAAAAAGAACGCGAAGGCTTGGAAACATTGAAATGAAATATACATGAACAGGAAATACAGAAATGTATATTGGTTGAATGAGACTCCGCTCAACTAACGTAACGTAAGGCTACAGCCCCCCCCCCTATTCATTTCCAGAATATGTAGGGGTGACACCCTAATATCCTCTCCCAAGCTTTGTACTTCGTAAAAGCTATTAATATCGCTTACGTTTGGGATCGATTATTAGTGGATTGGTGACTTCCTTTTTCGAACCAACCGTCGTGGTTTTAGTGTCAATTGGTGAGGGTGGAGATCAAATGTCTCAAAAATGGAAATAGTACGTTGTCGTCCTTCATAGCGATCTTGCCTTTGATGTCGCAAATAAAGTCGTCCTTTTCTGCTTCTGGTAATACCGTTGAGTTTATTGAATACCTCCTCTGGTGTGGGGAGGGGATAGTAGTAATATTTCAGAGTAGTAAAAATCCGCACAAATACAAATTTGGTTGCTTATTTGGTTTTGGTTTTTTTTTCGTTTTTTTTTTTTTCGTTTTTTTTTTTTCGTTTTTTTTTTTTGTATTTTTTGTTTTTGTTTTTCTTTTTTGTTTGTTTTTGGGGGTTTTTATGTTCTTAGTTTTTTGTTTATTTTGTTTTCTTTTTTTTCTTTTCTTTTTTGTTTTTGTTTTGTTTTGGTGGGGTTTGTTGTTTTTTGTTTTGTTTTGTTTTTTCGTAACGTATACGGTAGGGGCAGCCCATTCACTGGTGCTTAACGCCTTCTATACTTTCGATAGCATTCCGGCCTTTTCTGGCATATCAATTTTCTCGGTTGCTGCCTGAACACGGGTAGAGCGTTTCCCTTCACCTCAAATCTTGATATAGCCTTGGTACAGTTTTATAGTCCTGATGAAAAATCTCCCGGTCTTTTTTTCTTTTTAACTCATCTTTTAATTGCTGTTCCCCACTAGAGTGTTCTCCCTTATGACAGAAATTTTGTACCGGTTGGTCCTAGAGTTTAAATTGCCCCATCCAATCTGTTCTGAAGAAGTTTTCGGATGTCTTGTGCACAAAGACTTATTTTTTATGGTAGTATCAAATTTTATCTTATTGCCTGTCAATGCTTGGGCTGATTTGTTAGTTCTCCTCGGGGTTCTTCAACCTTTTCGATGTTTGTATGTTGATGAATAACAATTCTGAACCGGAATCCAGTTGTAAATCCACTTCTTTGTTTAGGATGTTAACAATTACATATTTCCGCCGGTTCCTTTCCGATTCAATATCGGATCTCTCTTGTTAGACCCTGTTATTTCTTCTGTTCTTTCTGCAATGTGCCACACTCATTATATTTTTAGCCCAATGTTGTCCGTCGCAACAACTACACGAACTTGTGGGGGATTTTGTTTGGGAAATTAGATAACTATTCTTTGAAAGTTTTTTTTTCCAAGGGAGTACTCTTTTGTTCTGTAACTAGTCCTTCGTACGTATGACACGACTGACTCCTCAATGTTTATTGAGTCTTTCTATGTGCTGGCTACACGTTGGCAATCTTCTACTAGCTTTTGGAGTGTGAGCCTTTGTTCGCTTTCGAGTCTTCAGAGAATATGTTGTCTTATCTCTGCGTTATTCTTCTAGACGGGACCTTGTACGAAAATCAAACACTTGAAACCATCCGCTGATAGCTCAGCTAGAGAAAAGCTGTTGAAGTGCTTGTTAACTATTGACGCAAATGTGAGATAATCTTCGTCGTCGCGTTTCGCCAGGTTGAAACACTTCCATCTTTTGTGAAAAAGAATTGTATTCGGACCGGAAAGTTCAAATAAAATTTGGACCGCACCGGAGAATTTCAGTTCGCTCGTTTTCTTGGGTGGTAAGTAGTCAATGAACTTACTATATTCTGTGGTCCCTAGTTTCCTTAAAAGTAAGCCGACATTTTTAGCATTGCTCTACTTTTGGCTATTAACAGTGAGTAAGTCTTCGTATCGCCTATAAAAAGTATCAAACGTCTAATCCTGCTACGGTTAGTAGGTGAATGTTTCAATCGAATTCCATATCATGTTCTGGAAAAAGCTGCGCTGCTATCATTGTGTTCCGCCCTGTTCAACATTTTTATGAAATATTCCTTTTGAAGTAACAATTTCTCCTCCAACATTTGTTGCCATTGTTGCTGGTTAGTTTCTTGTTCCTTGTGAAACTGCCGGAAACGTTGTTGTTGTTGTTGTTGTTGTTGTTGAAACTGCCGTTGAAATTGAAGCTGTCTATTTTGTTCTTTTAAATTTTCTTGTTCTTGCTGCACCTTGAGCAACTGTTATAATGGCCTTCCAGTCCTACATACAAGCGAACGACAAAATAAAAACAACTTACTTTTTTATATGAACACTGGAAACAGTATATATATATATATATATATATATATATATATATATATATATATATATGTATGTATATATATGTATATATATATGTATATATGTATATATATATATGTATACATATATATATATATATATATATATATATATATATATATATATATATATATATATATATATATCGGGTTAAAAGTATGCTCAGCTCAGTTAGAACCTATTTAAATCATTTGTGTTACTTTCGAACTACTCCTTTACCCAAAATATGACCCTCACCGGCCCATCCCACACACAGATTTTTTTTTTTCGTTCCTGCCACCCATTTACTTTTACTGGGTCCGCGTGCATCTGGTAAACTTGTTCTTCACCTATCCGGTTTTATGTTACGAGTCAATCGGCGGCTAAAACCAAAATTATCTTTTTCGTACTGCATGAAACGAAAACAGATCTTTACAAACATGCAAGACAATTCAAAATAGACAAATTAAAATCTACGTATATATATATATATATATATATATATATATATATATATATATATATATATATATACTAGCAGGGAGACCCGGCGTTGCCCAGCATTAAAGTAGAATCAACGAATGTTTCATCCTTCCATATTTTTATTATCATCAAAATCGGTGAAATCGCCAATTTTTCAATCAAATCAATTAATGCCTTCTCTTGTTGGGGACACACCGCCGTGTCTCCCCGCAATTAATTGCCTATAATGGATTGTAGTCTACATTGCACTGTAGAGAACCTGCTGTTAATTCTATGAAATTATTTTAATATAAAATAGCTTGAATTAAATTTAAAAAGTCAAAAGTCAAATATCATGGCTCAATTGTGCTCTGAAAAGAAACGGTCATTTCGGACGCGCCCCTGTCAGATCATATCAAAGAACCTATTATTGATTTTATATGCCGGGCCTTTCTGCTTGTGCGGTAATAAAACTTCTCAAATGTACTTGTGATTTTAAGCTGTATACGCTGTTAACTTTAGTCAAAATCGCTTTCTTCTTCTTTCATCTGAATTTTTTCAATTATCAATACTTATCGGAGACATTCCAGTACAAAACCTATCTAAGAACTCTGTCAGCTACATAAAGTACATTCGTGTGAAATTGAAAAAGAGGAATGAGCTCACATATCGGAAATAGACAAAAATATGAACTGACATAATATAGCAGGGGGGTTTTCTACATGGACTTAAGACAAGTTAAGATCGGAACAGATACTACACTGTAAAAATGTATTCATTTCTGATAAATAAAAACATAAATTAAGTACTTGACCATTCAAAAGTGTTGAGAAGGAATATTCATACATGTCACTGTACCTTTCATATGTCTAGCGTTTTCATGGCTAGAATCTTCAATCACCATAATACTAAACTAGCTGACCCTGTGGAAATTCCACAGAAGACTCATTCATATGTAATATATTGATGTTGGCATTCTGTAGATGTGCAGTGTAAATGGAGATGCTCTGATACAATTGTAGCTTTTTGTTAAAACTGCAAAAGTATTTATATAAGCTAGCCCGGTCGTAAAGTACGCTTAAATATGATATTTTAATTCTTGCATATTTAGCATATATTATTATGGAGATAATGTTCCATCGATTTTTATGTATTATAAAGTTGAGACTTTCAAAATAAAAAATATATATCCATATGACTTGAGTACATTAGCTTGAATCGAAACCGAAATAAAAACTTATGAATATATATATATATATATATATATATATATATAACTTGAGTTTCTTCAGCTATAATCGATACCGAAACAAAAACTTATGAAAAATTCTTGATAAAATTATTTATAAAAAATAATAGATTACTAGAGTGTCATCAGCTATAATCGAAACCGAAACCAAAACTTATAAAGAATTCTTGGTAAAATTATTTATGCCAAGAAATGGAACTGCATAACAATTAAACGACCCGAATGTAAGCGTGACACTGGAAATAACACGCTATCGTATTAATATATATATGTGTGTGTGTGTGTGTGTGTGTGTGTGTGTGTGTGTGTGTGTGTGTGTGTGTGTTTATTAAAGAGTGTTCAATGGAGGACAGATTAGGTATATATAGTTTTTTATTATACAAATATTATTGACTACATATGTGCATACATGTTTCGGCGGAGTCCCTATTTAAAGAGACCTAGCTGGTCAGACCAAAGAAAGAAACTTACTGAAACGAGAATCACAGTTCAATTCGTTTTGTATATAAAGAAATATCTGGGTGAAAGAAAAGGGGGGGTATAGTTTGTGAATGTAGAGAGTAGAGGTTTTTAGAGAGTAGGGGTGGGGGAGAGGGAAGAGGGAAGTACGATTCGACCTGGTTAGGCTATCACGGCGGGGGAGGTGACAGTTTCATTTTAAACTAGACGATTGTCTCTGTTTGGTTTGGCACACCTTTAATAATTAATACATATCATCTCAATCAATTTAAATTACATAAAAATAAACTCATTTCATTTCAGTTACGCACCTATATTTGAATTTTAACGGACATATTTTTTCCACAAAAAATATTAACTGCGTCATATCTTTTAAAAATATGAACGGCTATATGACGTCATTAAAAATTTCACTCTCCTTTTTTGAATTTCCGTTTCTGAAATGAAACAGTGTCACACTTTTTACAAGATACTTTTTTCAATGTTTGTACTGGTGTTTTTGTTTTCTTGATTGCATGCATCTAGAAGAAGTCTTGCAATAAAGACGAAACGTTGATGAACACATAACTCGGTTTGTTTCTTTCTCTCTCTCTCTCTCTCTCTCTCTCTCTCTCTCTCTCTCTCTTTCTTTCTTTCTTTCTCTGTCTCTGTCTCTGTCTCTGTCTCTCTCTCTCTCTCTCTCTCTATATATATATATATATATATATATACATATATGTGTGTGTGTGTGTGTGTGTGTGTGTGTGTGTGTGTGTGTGTATGTATAAAATACGCATCACGTGCGCTTGAAAGCCAAATACAACGTAATATTAGTAAAATAAACAAATATTTTACTTGTTTGAAATTTATCACAAATATATTTCAGAGGTATACTCCATCTTCAGTGTGTTGTTTCCTTTTTTCTTTTCTTCTTCCTTGCAATGTTGTAAATTTGGAGAAATAATCTGTTTGTAAAGAGCCGCGGGTTGTTTCTGGCGGTTGTATTTTGAAATGTTTGAACTGTGCGTAGGCAACGCGAGAATAACGTCAAAAATGAGAGTTCATATAGAAACGTTGTTTTAATTTGAATAAAATAAAATAGGCATCAAGTGCGCTTGAAACATCTCTGAAATATATTTGTGATGAATTTCAAACAAGTAAAATATTTGTTTATTTTCCTAATATTACGTTGTGATTTGGCTTTCAAGCGCACGTGATGCGTATTATATATATATATATATATATATATATATATATATATATATATATTCAAATTAAAACAACGTTTCTATATGAACTCTCATTCTTTGAGATATATATATATATATATTATATATATGTATATATATATTATATATATATATATTATATATATATATATATTCAAATTAAAACAACGTTTCTATATGAACTCTCATTCTTTGAGATATATATATATATATTATATATATGTATATATATATTATATATATATTATATATATATATATATATATATATATATATTCAAATTAAAACAACGTTTCTATATGAACTCTCATTCTTTGATATACATGTATATATATATATATATATTATATATATATATATTATATATATATATATATTATATATATATATATATTATATATATATATATATATATATATATATATATATATATATATATATATATATATGTTCTCAAAACGGCATGATCAAGTTGACACACCGGTTTTCGTCAGATCACCGAGGTTAAGCAACATTGAGGATGGCTAGTACCAGATGGGTGACCATTTGGGAATTCTAGGCGTTTTATGTACTTTCCGCTTATGTCGGCATTTGTTTTCAATCCTTTTGAACCTCCACTTGCCACTGATATTTAACAATATCGACTCACGGCAGCTGTGGTTACAGGTTGCATAACTCTTAACACATAAATTTCACGCTCAGGCAGCCTTCAGTGAGTATCCATAGTCTTTCAAGACTGAAGGAAGCCATATCCTCAAAATATATACATCTATATCTCAAAGAGAGATGAATCAATCGTTCACCATATCTAAAACAGTTTTTTAAAAAAATGGTCTCCGTTCTGTCTCTTCTCTGGAGACAATGGATACCCCCTGTAAGAGTGGCTGCATACGTAATTGTGAAGCAATTATTGCTCAATCTCAGACCTCACTTCTAAGTTAGCATTGCCTGATTTCAGTGGTAAGAAGAAATTTAGAATGACTGGAACCAACTCAGGGAGCACATCCAGCACTTAATATTCCCAAATGGTCCCCCTTTTTTTTTTAGTACTGACCAGACTCAATGGCCTTGATGGAGGGGAGACTAAAACTTGCTGCTATGGTTTCAAATGATCTGAAATAACAACAAGAGGAGACTTGATTCCAAATATTTCTTTTTTGTTATATATCATTTTCTTTTGGAAGTAGGGTACGATTATGAAAATCCCCAGAATCAAATAATCCTTATACATTGCGAAATCTTCTGGGTTTGACCTTTACTCCTGATCTGAAATGGAACAAGTACATCAAATCTGTTGCCAAGGCCGCAGGATAAATGGTGGGATCCTTCTATCGATCCAGTAGATATCTCACTGCTGAATCAATTCTCTATCTATTAAAAAGCAGGTACGTCCAATGATCTGGGCAGGAGTTGCTAGAAAGCACTTATCCTGCCTTGATAGAGTTTAAAATAGACTTCGTAGCCTTGTAAGGATGTCTTTTTATCTTCCCTGCAACCTCTATCTCACAGAAGAGATATTGCTAGTTTTTCTCTGCTTTATCGTAAGTTTCATGGCAAGTGTTCGACTGAGCTCCAATCTACGGTCTCCCCTCGCCAAACTTTCACAAGAAACACTCGTCTAGCTGAAAACACTATCAATAATTCCCCCACTCTTTATCTGTGCCTAAACCTAAACGTAGATTCCATGAGCAAAGCTTCTTTCTCAGAAGTGCACGCTTGTGGAATTGCCTTCCATTTTCCTGCTTTCCAGATGACTACAACATGGTTGTCTTCAAGTCCGACGTAAACAAGTTTTTGATGAGCCGTTCCATATAAGTTAACAAATTTACCAAATTTCCATTACTAACGATTACTATATTGTCAATTGAGTACTGTACACTCCTAACCCTTATCCTCGAGTAGTCCCAGGGCCTTGATAAGTAGTGATTCCTATGTAAAAAAAAAGGAAGGAGATATAACATATGAGAAATATTTGGAATCAAGTCTCCCCTAGAAACTTGATTCCAAATATTTGAAACCATAGCAGCAAGTTTTAGTTTCTACTCGATTAAGGCCAGAGGTTTTAGGAGAAATATCAAATATTTTGTAATTCATATGCAAAACTAGGAAAAAACATTGGTATCTTTCCACCCTAAAAAAACTCCTTTAAAATTACCACTAATATATGTTTTCCAGGGTGCCGAAAACGGAAATAATGTTTAAAATTCCAGGAAACGAGCCGTTTCCAAGTTATAAAGGAATGGTAATTTTAAAATTGGGAACCAACTTTTCTGTATTAATTTTACATAAAATGGACACCAACTTTATAGCTACCATTTCAGGGGAGGGCGACGTCTGTTACTTTTTTAGGGGTGTTGTTTTCTATAGGTTTCGGATGTACTGAAAACGAATGACGCATTTAAATTTTCCGCAAATAATAATTTTTTCGTGTATAAGGTAATGTAATTCTTTATGTTATAAGTGGTGGTCATTGTTGTACGCGCAAGCACACATATTTTTACTTAATACCCACGAAAACCTATTATAGTGGTAATTTTAAAGAATTTATTGAGGGTGGAAAGATACTGCAGCTTTTACGAAGCATTTTATGGCTGTTAGGAAAAGCCAAATATAGGCTATGGATGATGGATGATTCCTTTAATGTGTGACCTTAACAGCACATGTCACATTATCCACTATACAATTAAAGTCATTAGCTTTCCAACGAGCCTTTATTTGTTCAATTCTGATCTTTAGTCGATGAGATTTGAAATTTGTAAAATTGCCCAAAAAGGTGGTGTATATATATATATATATATATATATATATATATATATATAAATAAAAAGGTGGTGTATATATATATATATATATATATATATATATATATATATATATATATATATATATATAACCAGTAGAGTTTAGTTTCCTAGAAGTACATCCAATGAAACAACATGTGTCTACCAAAGAGTGCTCAATGAGTAAACAGAGCAGGTATATGAAATTTATTTATACAAACATTGATAGCTACATATGTGCATACATGTTTCTGTAATCACCCAACGCGGGTGATTACAGAAACATGTATGCACATATGTAGCCATCAATGTTTGTATAAATAAGTTTCATATATATATATATATATATATATAAGTTAGAAAAGCATTTCATCCAAATGTTTTTACTATAGGCTTTAAAAATAAAGGTACAAGATTGAATTTGAAATTAATTTATCTTCAAAGTGCACTTTCATAAATTTTACAAAGTAAGGTATAAAATTTGAATTTAAATTGAATCAAAAAATTACCTTGGATTTATTTTATGTAACGTATATATATATATATAATCTTCAAAAAGCCTACAAATTTTCATATCATTTCGCCGCATAGAAGAAAAGATTTGGCTACGAGTGTGTGTGTGTAATATATATATATATATATATATATATATATATATATATATATATATATATATATATATATATACATAGAGCGCAAAATTTTGTTGAAAATTCAAAGACTCACGTTTTATTTTCCATAACCTTCGTTCATTTCCTGGATTTTCCATTACAGCTGTTTCATTAATGAGTTGGCAATTTTACGATTTATGTTTCCGTAAAAATATCCTGTCCCCACCAACTTCTTCAGATGTTTATCCATTATATATATATATATATATATATATATATATATATATATATATGGATATATATGCATATATATACATATACATATTTATATGCATATATATATATGCATATGCATATAGATGCATGTACATATACATATATATGCCTATATATATATATACATATACATATATATATACACACGTATATACATATATTAAAAAGTTATATATACCATATACATGTATATATATGTGTATATATATATATATGTACATATATATCCATATATATACACATAAATATATATGCATATATATATATGCATAAATATATATGCATATATATATATGCATATATATATATACATATATATATGCATATATAAAAAAACAGGCTTCTTCAGTCTTTTTACAGATTATAGAACCCACGAAGGGTTGCCTGCGCGTTGGTGCAGGAGGTGCGCAATCTCCAACCGCACCTCTCCTGGGTCGACATTGTTAAATACCAGTGGTAAGTGAAGTGTATGTACAGGATGACTGGAAACAAATGCCGAGAGGAGCAGAGAGCACATACAGCGCCTAAAATTCCCAAATGGTCACTCGTCTTGTACTAACCAGGCTCAACGTTGCTTAACTACGGTGATCTGAGGAGAACCGGTGTGTTAACGCGATTAATGCATATATATATATATATATATATATATATATATATATATATATATATATATATATATATAAGAAGGTTGTAGTTTGCTTGAAGCATTGTTGAAGAAAATTATAAGGTAAAATTAAAAGCCAAGAACAATGCGAGATTTTTTTTTTATATATATAGAGTAAAATTAAATGCAAACAAAAGAAATAAAGTTCTTTTTTTTGTTGTTTGTTTTTTCTTTTTCACACAAATTTTAACTCTAAACAACAGTAATTTTTTTTTTCTGTTGTATTCAATGGTGATATAAATCTCAATATATTTCAGACTTATTAGTCCATTTTCAAGAGAAGACAGCGGAAGAGTGTTCAAAATTGGAAAAGTAGCCGCAGAGTTTGCCACGTGATACCGCGAAATATAGAACAAAGAATGACGTTAGGAGAACGTTAAAATAAATCAGTTGATGTTTGAAATACTTGTTGTGTTTGTGAATCAAGGGAGATGACTATTCAAGCAAGTTTTTTTTTTGTTTTTTTTTAATTATTGTTTTTCTTATGTTTTAAACTTATATTATAAAAGCGGAGCTCAATTCCAGTCTATTGTTTAGTGTGGGAGTATTTTTTGAAATTTAATTACTGTTGTTTAGAGTTAAAATTTTTGTGAAAAAGAAAAACAAACAACAAAAAAAAGAACTTTATTTCTTTTGTTTGCATTTAATTTTACTCTATATATAAAAAAAAATCTCGCATTGTTCTTGGCTTTTAATTTTACCTTATATATATATATATATATATATATATATATATATATATATATATATATATATATATATATATATATATATATATATATATATATAACTTTTTAATAGTACAAAAACTGTATAATGCTTTAGAAATAATATATGAACAAACCCTAGTGGCATTTGAAGATTTTGTAGTCAGCGCCAATTATTTTACATAAGCCGTCACTTTGCCGAAAAAAGAAGTTCATTAGATAATTGGACCTGCTCAGAGAAATAAATTGTGACGCAAGGGTTGCGCAATTACTAACCATATATATTTTGAATCAACACTGCTTGATTCCAGTCGAAAGAAGAAGTCCAGTTCGGCTGGAAACAATACCGACATAAGCCTCCATTATAATTGTATATATTCTTTTTTATTTTATATTTTTTAAATTTTTTTTTCATTCTATATTATTGTATATATATATTTTTACATTTTATATTATTGTGTATATATTTTTTATTTTATATTATTCTATATATATTTTTTATTTTATAATTATGTATATATATATATTATTTTATATTATGTATATATCTTTTTTATTTTATGTTATTGTATATATATTTTTTATTTTATATTATTTGTTATGTATTTTTATTTTATATTATTGTATATATATTTTTTTTTATTTTATATTATTGTATATATACTTTTTTATTTTATGTTATTGTATATATTTTTATTTTATATTATTGTATACATATTTTATATTTTATATTATTTGATATGTATTTTTATTTTATATTATTGCATATATATCTTTTATTTTATAATTTTGTATATATCTTTTTATTTTATACTATTATATATATTTTTTATTTTATATTATTGTATATATATATTTATGTTATATTATTGTCTATATACTTTTTTTAGTTTATATTTTTGTATATGTATTTTTTATTTTATATTATTGTATATATATTTTTTATTTTATAATTATGTATATTATTATTTTATATATATGTTTATTTTATGTTATTGTATATATATTTTTATATTTTATATTATCGTAGATATTTTTTACTTTTATATTATATATGTATTATTTTATTTTATATTATTGTATCTATATATATTTTTATTTTATTGTATATATTTTTTATTGTATATTTTTGTATATATATTTTTTATTTTATATTATTGTATATATTTTTTATATTATTGTATATATTTTTTTATTTTATATTATTGTATATATATTTTTTATTTTATATTATTGTATATATATATTTTTTTATATTATTGTATATGTTTTTTATGTTATTGTATATATATATATATATATGTGAGTGTGTTTGTGTGTTTGACTCGTTTAGTCACCTATTGAAATTGGTTTATATTGTTTGAATAAGAAAAATTAATCCTTCCTTTTTAGATGAAAATACAAAATCAAAAATAACTCTCATTCGGCTCTTTTTCTCGTCCTCTTTTTCCAGCCACAAGTTAAATAGTATTACTAATAGGATGCTATTTCTTTTTCACAGACGAGTCTCAACCACGTTTAGGCATAAATTTACGTCTCCGTAGTTAACATTCGAAATAGATTTTATGGGAAATATCAACATATGCTTTTCGTATCAGACAAATATAATATGATATATGTGTGTAAGTGTGTGTATGTGTGTGATTTAATCTACGTATTTTATATGTAAAGTAATATTTTCCTCTATTATATTGACAAGTTTAGCTTCAGAGACAGACGGTGCATATAAAACCTTCGTATGCGAGTTCACTTATTTGGACGTGTTTCTTTTCAAATTGTTTCATTTCGATTGCAATGTTTTATGCCATCTTCTCTGATTGTTAATTTTAGCGGCGACTAGTAGTGACTAACTCTCAACAATAATAAGTGAACAGCCTTCGGTCCATAATGAAAAGAAATAGTGTAGAAATATAATTAGAATTACTTCCGTATTAAACTGCCTTTCATGTTAATTTTTACTCGATTAGCAATTACGCGGCAAATAGAAATGCCTTCCAAACGTTACGTTTTTATATTACAAATAATGTATAAGACAACAACATTCGTTTTTCGCATAAGATTCTTGGAATAACAAACCGACAAGACAAGTGTTGTATTAACCAATAATGATGATCATGGCATACAATTGTTTACTTCCGTTTGTAATGCATGAAGGCTTTAGTTTTTGATCTACTTACCAACTCTTTTGTTATTTGCTTAATACAAAATATATACAGGAATGCACTTTAATCACGTAAATTACAATAGCTAATAGTATACATACACACATAAATAAATATATGCATATATATATATATATATATATATATATATATATATATATATATATATATGTAGTCACCAACATACAGTTCTGTTTCGTTGTATCACAACTCGTCAGTGCTGCTAGACTAGCAGCTCGTCCAAGATGAGGATTGAATCTAGAACCATCGCGTTGTTAGTCAGCAGTTCTACAGATCGACCCACGGGAGCGCTGCCCGCAAATAACCTCACCAAATGTCTACTTAAAACAAACATTCGTCCACCACTTTTTTAGTACGCAAACCGCTTATTTATAGGCAAACAGCGAGCCTCGCATTTTTCAGCCAATTAAGTACCGGTTGAGATTATTTACGACAGTGCTCTACCCAAAGAGGGGGGCTTAAAATATAAAATCTGTTTCGTTGTATATATATATATATATATATATATATATATATATATATATATATATATATATATACTTCATTTATTCACATAAAATTAATATACGAAAGTATAAATTTATGCGTAAACATTAAGTATTTACTTTAAAAGTGCTCAATACGTAGGTAGAGCTAATTAGTAAGTTCTGAAATATATATGGCGATTAAGCTACACTGAATATTCCGCGTTTAATCCACTCTAGGACTCTTCAGGCTTATGCGCGAATTTTGTGGTTGTCTGTCGTTTTTATATACGCACCTTCTTTTGAGATTTTAGTTAGCCAATCAGCTTTCTAGTATCCACCGCGCCCTTCATATCAACCAATGAACATGCACTTACCGGATCACGCCTCTGGTTGACCTGTTCCTTTGTGTGTGCTCTATTTAGCCTAGATATCTAGTTTCTTGGCCTGTTTTAAATCTAGGTTAGGGTTTTTTATGTTAATTTATATATATATATATATATATATATATATATATATATATATATATATGCATACATATATGTGTGATAGTATATGTATATTCATGTTTATTTAATTTATATATTTGTTTATTTTCTATTGTTTTTGTAAGTTTTAAAATTATAGAAATAGCGAACAACTGTGTTCACAAGATAAAATTTACTCTAGGATAGCGATACAAAATAATTTATATATATAAAAACGACAGACAACCAAAAAATTCGCGCATAAGCCTGAAGAGTCCTAGAGTGGATGAAACGCGGAATATTCAGTGTAGCTTAATCGTCATAAATATTTTATAACTTACTATATATATATATATATATATATATATATATATATATATATATATATATATATATATATATATATATATATATATATACAAAAGGATTCACCATTTTTCAAGGACCGGAGGCCACTCAAGGATAAGGGTTAAGGGTTAATGAATGTACAGTGGTCAAGGGGAACATGTCAGTCATCGTTAGTAGTAGAAATTTGGTAAGCAAAATGCAGCAATGTTTTCAAGGAGGTCTTGGATGTTGTTCTAAAGTTAAGTGACTTTAAAAACTGAAGGCAGATGAAAAGTCTTCTGAACAAAACGTCCGGTGCCATACGCAGCTTTAGCCACAGCAGAAAATGAAGATTCCAAAAATCTTCTCACTATTAACATCCACAAGGGATTATTTCAATTTAACCTGCCTTCCATTTAGGGGCAAGTCAGTTCCAGCGATATTCAAACAAACTATGGATACAATGTTCACATAATTGCCAGGATTTTCCGCCTACATTGGTGAAATCATCGTTACAGGCATATCCCAAGAGGAACTTCTGCATTGTCTTACTCCCATGCTGGATCAAATTAAAAATATTGATTTCACTTAAGATCAGACAAATGCAAATTCTTCCAAGCTTCTGTGAAATAACTTGGAGTCATATTAGACAAAAATGGTCGAAAACCAGATCCGGACAATATTCAGGCAATAAAGTACATGGCAGCTCTTAAGGATATTGCAACACTACGATCCTTTCTGGGCCTTGTAAGTCATTGTGGTTCTTTTTTATCCAAACTGCACAAGTTATGGGGGGCTCTGAATAATCTTTTATAAAAGGATATCAAATGGAACTGGTCAAGCAAATGCAAAGAATCATTTGAAAAATCAAAACACTTCTTAGTTCTGATCTATTGCTGACACACTGCAATCCGTCATTAGACATTACTGTTGTGACGGATGCTCCGGACTATGGGGCCGGAGCAGTAATATCACATAATGTTCCTGGTGGAAGTGAAAAGGCCATTGCACACGTTGACGCCTACTGAACGAAAGTATAACCAAATTGAAATAGAAGCCCTAACAATTATATAAAGAAATTTCGCAAAATGCTATATGGCCATCATTTTACTCTGATCACAGACAACAGACCCTTAATAAGTATTTCTTGGTTCCAGGAAAGAAATTCCAGTCCATACAGTAAACTGCTTGCAAAAATAGGCAACTATGCTTTACGGTTAGACTTTTATATAAAGTAGCAACCAGGCAGCAAAATTTGCCATGCAGATGCGTTATCCTGACCTATCTCATTTCATCGCTGCTATACCTGTAAAACCTGAAGTTGTCTCTGCACTTGTTTGCACAGTGAGATCGCTATCTGTCACTTCAGAGATAATCCAGGAGGCTGTAGCCGCAGATCTATTATTACAAAAAGTTCAACATTTTCATCTCACAAGCTGACCAAAAAACATGCACTGGCCAGCAACTTCAACCATTTTTTAAGAAAAGATCTTTTGAGTTCGTCATCAATGGAACACTTCTCATTGGAGAACGTGTTGTTTTCGCATTCAAACTCAAGAACAGAGTTCTCAAGCAATTCCACTATCACGGAATTAATCGGATGAAATCCTTGGCACGTGGCTATGTGTATTGGCCAACCATGGACAAGCAATTAGAGGAACTTATAAAAAGTTGTGCCAAATGTCAACTGGTTTCAAAGTCTCATCGGAAAACAACATTGCATGCATGGCCTACTCAAGAAACCCCTTGGTCAAAACTACACATTCTGAACCAATTAATGGGCAGCATTGCCTAACATTGGTTGATTCTTACAGTAAGTTGCCAGAACAGAACAGAAACATCCATTTCGAATGCGGCCCTCTCTTATCTAAGAACTTACTTTGGATTTTATGCTCTGGACCCTTCTGCATATGTGTGGTGATAAAACTTGTAAAATTCGCTTATGTTAGGCTGTATAAGGGTGTTAACTTTGGTCAAAATCGGATCGTTGAGAACAATTTTCCTTGCTCTCATTTACAATTTAATGTGTGATATATTTCTTGTGGTCTATTAGTCTTGCCGGATGCCAGGATAAGAATTCATTTAGTCTAGTTCAGTATCGAACTTACTAGAGAGAATTGCACCATTCCTCATAAAAACCAGTGTTGGTTAGTCATACTTTGGAGATCTTATTTGGGCCGCGAATACTACGTGGTTTTTTATTTAATAAGTCTCTCCAGACGTCCAGAACTCTCCACCTGCTTCGATAGCATTTGCAAATAAATTTGGGTTATCGCAACAGCGGCTCACCATTGATTTCTCGCTGGCAGCGGCCATTGGTCTGTACTGGAATTTGAGTGGCACTAAGCCTCCCCAAGGTCCCAATTCTCTTCGCGCTTGTCCAGCGGAGGTCTGGTCAGCGCTCTCTCCTCGGTCTTTCACTCCCCCTTGACCTTTTTCGGCTATTTGGTTTCACACTTTGTTTTTTGTGGGGGGGGCGATGAGGGGACAATGGGAGGGGATATGTTATGGGAATGTAGAGCTTATTATTATTCTCTATTATGATTTTTCGTTTGTTTTTTTTGGGGGGGGGGGCAAACTTGATATATATATATATATATATATATTTATATCCAGTAAATAAAACGTTGTTTAGTAAATCGTTATTTTTTTTTAATTTTTTGCATTTTTTTTGTATTTGCATGCACTAAACATGGATATAAATATCACTAAAACATCCGCTGGGTCATAAGCTTCATTTCGGTACCTTACTTGTCTGGGTTGGTTGCCTGTAGGCTGAGATAAGCCGCGTCACACACACACACACACACACAGACATTAGGAAAATTTATAATAATATTAGTCAGGGTAGAAAAATGACTTTGGTATTTCATCATCTGCTCTGTTTATGCCAGCATACTTCGAGACACTGACTTCTACTAAGGTTGCTTCTTTCTACTTCTTGTCACGTATCGCTATATCAGGTTTTATTGTTCCGTTTTCTATGTAAGTCATAGTAGATGGCGAATGACTTATTTCCGACTGTTCTTTCTGGTATATATTAACAGGATAGAATGTCGCGAAAACCCCTGTTTCTTTGGATAGGACCGCACAACGCAAAGTTCATATGAAGAAAAGCAAAAGAACTGAAAAATTTCGTTTTAAATATCTTTTTAAAAAAAACGCGTTTGTCTTGGATTTTATTGTATTAGCTCCATGCAAGAAAAAAGACACTGAAACATTTATATACGTTCATCTCGTATCATTTGAATTCTTCGGACTACTGTTCTCATCTTGAGGGTCATTTTCACAACGTTTCGGCCGATGTAACCTCCGACCTTCTTCTGGTGTATCTTTGTCGAACTCGGGAATTTTTACAGAATTTCGAACGCAATCCTTTATTCACTTCACGGGGGTAGTATGTTCTTGTTCTGTTAACCATGACTAGATAAAGGTCCTAAGTAATTCGCAATTGTATTTTTCGGTCGCCCACACTGAGAATTGTACCTTCAACCTTCAGGAGAATATCACTTTTACAATTGATTTTCTCCAAGTACTCTAACTACTGCGCCACGAGTCCTTTGAATATTCAAAATTCCGTCCAAAATTCCCGAGTTTGACAAACATTTACGGATTCAACAATATACACCTGAAGAAAGTTGAAACGTTGTAAAAAAAGATACTCTGGATGAAAAAAGGAATCCGAAGAATCCAAATTGATACGAATAATAAATAGTCGTCTCAATAATTCAGAAACGTTACCTTTATGTCGGTCCGGTCGGGAAAACTGGGAGAGGGGAGTGGTTCGAGAAAAGAAGCTGACAGAGGAGAAAAACTTTCGGCATCTAGGAAGCTCCATAATGAAGGGATGGGATTTTGCTGCCAGTCAGTTGAATGGCAGGTATTTACGTTGATGGGAGGTATAAATGTAGTAATATTGTTGAACACGTTCCAACACTATTGAAGGAAGTAAGATAACTGAAGCTATTCAAGATTGTGGCGATGCGACAGAGTCTGAAGTTGTTTGTAGCAGGGGACTCATATTGGGGTAATACATAGAACGGATATAACGATAGTAATGATGAGGGAGAGAGAAGACATTTATACAGTTCTGGGATGCTTGGAACTTCATATATATATATACTGACTGGAGATGTATACAGGTTCTTAACACAGACGATGGGAGATACATAATTTTGTAAGGGTTACACAAAGTTCATTACAAGATGTTTAACACGTTACCTTTTGAGTGTTGAAAGATGACACATGACAACAGTTTTACAAAAACACAATGATGATTATTCATTCATTGGACCGGTTGAATGCTGATGACGTCAGAAATTCAAATTTGGATCTACATGGTTAATCTTCTACCCTTCGCTTCCAACGGGTACCACTGACTGCCAACTGACTGACTCTCAACTCTCTTTCTGACTGACTCTCTGAGTGACTCTCAGACTGACTAACTCTAGCTCCTATATTGAGAATCCCCCTTCGTTATGACGTCAGAAGTGTGTTTTCCAAACGTGACCAATTCACGTGGCTATGCACACGATTTTGACAACAAAAGAACACTCAACATATGACTTTAGCCTATTTTTTAACAATATATTTTTAATTCGTATTGTTCATTCTTTTTGGCTGACCTTTTTAACATTCCGATTCCAAACAGAATGAACAACCAATTCTTTTTATGATATAAACAATATCTACCTATTTCTAATAGAATTTATCAATAGTCTAAATTCTGACATCCCAATTCTTAACTTTGCTTACGAGGTTCGTATCTCGGCTTATCCTAATCTCATTTTCACCTATCTAATACTCTTTTTATTTACATGGAAAGGGGACAGCCGTTCCCTGTTACAAAGCTTGATAGACATTGCGGAACCAATTAGATTAAAAACTTTTATTTTAACAACAAGCAAAATTGTGATATTAGGTTTCGGATTTTTTTTTTTTTTTTTTTTGTAAGATGAGGATTTTTTTTTTTTTTTGTAAGATGAGGATTTTTTTTTTTTTTTGTAAGATGAGGATTTTTTTTTTTTTTTGTAAGATGAGGATTTTTTTTTTGTAAGATGAGGATTTTTTTTTTTTTTTTTGTAAGATGAGGATTTTTTTATTTTTTTTGTAAGATGAGGATTGAATATCTGTATTACTTGGATTATTCGGACTACTTTTCTCATCCTCAATTTTATTCTACAAAACGTTTCGGCCGATGTAAACTCCGACCCTCTTCAGGTGTATTTTATCAGACGCTGACATATTTATGTCGATCTCGGAATCTATACGCAATTTCGAACTGAACCCTCTGAGATAGATTTTTCTCGTTCTGTCAGCCATTAATAAGTAGAAGTTTAAGTAATATTTATTTTATTATTAGTTAGTATCGCCTATAATGCGGGTTGAACCTTCAATTCCCAGGAAACTGTTACTTAGAACTGATTTTACTTAACGTTTTTATACTTTTCACTATGCGTATTGTATCATATTTTCTGTCCTAATTCAGTGGTAATAAATCCTGCTAGATTGGGGCTAATTTTATTGATATTCCATCAGAACACGGTCTATTAACGTACTTGTGAAACAAACACACAGATATAACATTGCGGCGATGGGAGAGAGGTTGGAGCTTGGCCGATAGTGCGGGACCTATTAGATTTGAAACACTTTTTTGGACTCTATCTAAGAGTGAGAGAGTATTGTTTTGTTTTTTTTTGTTTTGTTTTTTGTTGTTTTTTTTTCAGCCTCATCCAGAGTACTCCTTTTTTGTCGGATCTGGATTTTCCCCACATTAAGAAGCAACCTTGTTTCTAACTTTGCCCCCGAGGTTAGGGGTGGGGATAAATAGAGACTCCAGAGTCTAATGTACGTGAATAATTTTTTTGTTTCGTTTTGTTTTTTTTATGTTACTTTTTTTGCTTGCCTCCCCACGAGTGCAGTGTTAGACACAATATCGGTTTTAAATGTGGAGAGGGAAAACGAGCTCCCCATAAGCGGCACTGTGGTTAGTAACAAAAATAAAAAAAATGTATCAGTTATGAAGGATTTCTCTTCCACTAACAGAGACCAAAAAAGTGAACTGCAGCATCAGATCAGATACTACACTTTGATCCTGGCCTGAAGGCGAAGAGCATTTTTTTCTATTTTGAATAACATCCAAGATGATAAAGGAAGACCGAAAACCCCAAATTGTAAAAAAAATAAACGATGATTTATATTGTTTTGATCGGAACATTGTTCTCATCTTCAGTGTTATTTGTGCAACGTTTCGGTCGATGTAGATGTCTGACGAAGGTCGGAGGCTACACCGGCCGAAACACTGTGCGAATAACACTCAAGATGAGAACGATAGTTCTATTTAAACAAGAAAAACAGACAATCAGCCCTCATCTAAAAAAAAAAATTAGAAACTAATAAACGAGGAGTTTTAAAGAAAGAAGATTGTGAAAATTTGTGATGAATAAATAAGTTTTTTTAAAAAAAAAAAAAAAGATTCTACTTACTGACTGATTTTCATCCATGTTTAAAAGAATCCGCGGACTTTGTCCTGTGTAAATATCCCCCCGCGTCTGTCGGTAAAATGTCCTCGCGCACAAACAGAAATCCCTTGCAGCCGGTCGAGCAAACATCGGTAAGATAAGAAACAAAAAATACAAGAAAGAATACAAACGCAAAACGTAAAGATTCCACGTTGTTGTTGTTGTTGTTGTTGTTGTTGATGATGATGATGTGATTTTTCTTCTTCCTCTTTTTGCCGAAAAGTTAGTATATAAAAAAAAAAGCACTAAAAGAAAAACAGCTAAGATTCCCTTCTGGCTGATATAGGGTCGGTATCGGGTGGGAACGTCACAGAAATGCGTTATGGTGTGCACCCGTGCAACATGAGGATACAAATTTGGGCGTTTAGAACTACTTGGAATATATATATATATATATATATATATATATATATATATATATATATATATATATATATATATATATATATATGACTACTTCATTTAATCACATAAATTAATATATGAAAGTATAATTTTATGCGTAAACTAAGTATTTACTTAAACAGTACTCAATACATAGGTAGAGCTAGGTAGTAAGTTAGCATAAGCCTGAAGAATCCTATTGTGGATGAAACGCGGAATATTCTGTGTAGCTTAATTGCCATATATATTTTTCTAACTTTATATATATATATATATATATATATATATATATATATATATATATATATATGTATATGAACAAATGATTAATAAAACATGTTAAAAGACATCTTGAAAAAGAGTTAAAAACATATTTAATTTTAAAAAAGGAAGCACAAGATAAGTGGATAGTCCTTAATCCGCGGAGTTTCGAAGAAATACTCTCCTTCTCACCAGAGGGCAGGAATTAGCAAAATGCGGGATCGGATTTTGCATATAAAAGTATTTAATGAAACTACAAGTAAGTCACAGATCTTACTTGGTTAAAAAAAAGAGTGAGGTAAGGGGAATAGGAGATAAAAGAAAAATGATAAAAGATTTCACATGAATGGATAGTCCGGTGAAGGGTAAAAAATCCAATATATATATATATATATATATATATATATATATATATATATATATATTTAGTATAAATGGTAATTAATAAAAAATATGTAAAAGTCTGAGGAAGCTACAGACGGCCAAAAAACGGCCAGGTAGCTGAAACAATAATGTAACTTAACAGAAAGACACGGTAATAAAATATAAAACGTATATATATATATATATATATATATATATATATATATATATATATATATATATATATATATATATATATATATATATATATATATATATCAAAATGAATCTATTCGGAGAAGTAAGCGCCAAAACCAAATATAAATATAGTTATTTATATTTTAATCCCAAACAAATGAAAAAGCTCAATACAATCACTGAGGGTGGTAAAGCTTAGGAGAAATTATAATAAGAACAGAGTTGCAAAATAGAGTTATACATGAAGTTTTATTGTTAGGTAGAATACTCCAAATTATATATATGAAAAATTAAAATGGAGACAAAAAGACCTAGAGGCTCCACTTGCCACTGGTATTAAACAATGTCGACTCAGAAGTGCGGGTTGAGATTGCGCAATTCTTGTCACAAAAAATTTCATTACTGGAACCCCTATGGTAGGTATCTATAATCTGTCAAGACTGAAGGAGCCTTTACTGAACTAATTCTCGAAATAAGTGATCATCCAAGGAATATAGGTCAACTGAGGACAAACACCTTCATGATGGAAGATTATTCCCTTCCTGAGAATTTGGAGCTAGCCGGAAGTCGAAGCTAGTCGAAGCTATATATATATATATATATATATATATATAAGTTCATTATTATTATTATTATTATTATTATTATTATTATTATTATTATTGTTATATTTCTTCTTATTATTATTTTTGTTGTTGGTGTTATTGTTCGTTGTTAGGAAGTCTTATTAAAAGTGAGTCTTAGAGAGTCTTATTAAGAGAGATGTTGCGTTCTGTGTTCGTGTTATGAAGAGATTCATATATATAAAATGTTCATACTTAGAAGTGTTAGAAAGAAGCTCTTAGAGTGAGGAGACAGTGTTGAGACAGTCTTAGTGTTCACATTGTAAATATGAGATGTAGAGACATTGTGTATGTGAAGACATTTTAAAACACAGGATATATAAGACATATAATGACAATTTCACTTTACCTTTTGGTAGAATTACAACACAAAGACGACGTTTATAAAAACACATGACGCGTTTATTTCCATGGACCGGTCGGTGGTTTTCTTAGTCAGGAATTCAAAGTTTTACATTCTATGTTTCAAAGGTGACCGTCTCGCTTCCAGACGTTCGACTGTCCATCTCTGGACTCCAGACTGTCGTCTGTCGTCCTCAGACTCTCTCTGTTTTACTCTAAAGTTTCTAACTATATCGAGAACTTCCCATTTTCCATGACGTCATACCCATGTTAAAACATGTGTCTTCTTTCATGTGTTCTGGAAATGCGTGTCCAAACATTTTCCTTTGTTTACAAAAGGAATTTTAACCTATATTTCCAATATATAAGCATGTTTTTAAACATGCTTATAAAATAATATTATAGTTGCATTCCTCATTCAATTTCATAACAGAATTGACAAATGCACATTCCTTTTCTTAAAACTATTTTATCTCTAAGCTAAACAATGGTTTGTTTTTACATTCCATTTTCTAATTCTCTCTCGCAATCTATTTCTAAACCTAAATTACGAGGTTTGAATTTCGTCTATTCTATTTCATTTTTACATTTAACTAAATCTCTCTATTTTTATACTTACATGAAAAGGAGACAGCCCTTATCATGTAACATATATATATATATATATATATATATATATATATATATATATATATATATATATATATATATGAGAGAGAGAGAATAAATGACAAAGAGTTATATTCCAAAATACATGATGCTGACCATCTTATAATTTATTCCTTTAATTAATTAGATTTATACAATTCTTGAAGTATTTGTATAAGTCAACTAAAGTCAATTAAAGGAATAAATTATAAGATGGTCAACATCATGTATTTTGGAATATAACTTCTTGTCATTTATTCTCTATATTGCTCTGTAATTACATTGAGCTTCTTATATAAAGATTCATATATTAGAAAATATATTTCTACAGAAATATATATGTGTATATATATATATATATATATATATATATATATATATATATATATATATATATATATACAAACAGAGAAAGAGAAAGAGACAGAGAGAGAAAAACAGAGAAAGAATTAGATATTTAAAATCATTTTTCACTCCTAACAAGGTATATTGCCACTCGGAACGTAATAGGTGACTATTTAGAATCGTGTCTAACAAGGGACTGCGCGGGAGTTGAGCAGCGAGATGTCTGTTCAAAGTTCATTTAAGCTTCTGAAGGTAAGTACAGTCAAGAAAGCAGGATATAGGGAAGGGAGACTCTAAAGTTTACGAGCTCGAGGAAAGAAATTATTAGAGTAAAGTAATTTTGCTGCTTGGCGGATTGGTCGGCACTATGTAGAGTGTCGACAAAAAGAAAGTCCGCACTTATAAATAAAAACATTCAAGGCCAATCAAATGAGGTATAGTTTGTTTAAGCAATTGCATTATATTTAGCTTGAATTTGCAGTTTTGGAAAAATTAATAGTGCGGATTTCTTTTTGCCGCCTGTTTACATCAAAGGGGGAAGAAGTACTATAAGTTCATCAGAGTATATTCCATCAACGTACTTATAAACATGACACAAGGATATAACATTGCGGCGATGGGACAGAGGTTGAACATTGGCCGATAGTGCGGGAACTATTAGATTTTAAACTCCTTGAGGACCCTGTTTGAGATTGAGATCATGGTTGTATCTTCATTTCCATACTATGACTCATATATATATATATATATATATATATATATATATATATATATATATATATATCTTTTCTCTCTTACTTTCCCTCTCTATCCTGCTCTAACCAAGTATGCTGACCTGTTCTACAAATCCTAAAACCTCAACATGAAATATCTCTAGAAAAAAACTCGAATAAACCTAGAACCCCATCTTCCAACGTAGACCCCTACTACCATGTCACCTTCTCCAACATCAGGGGTCTACGTTTCAATCTTCCAGAGGTTGAAACCCAATTACAGGAGACGAAACCGGACATATTCTTTCTAAGCGAAACTGGAATAGGGCCGACCACTTCCCTAGATGAATTCATAATTAACAGATACTCTAACTTAACATCTAAATCTAACCCCCAAGATCGCCATGGGCATGGACTATGTGCCTACATTAAAGATGGCTTCCCGTATGGCAGGGATATCTCTAGGGAAGATACTAATTTACCTTATATGTGCTCCCGGGTTGGACTTGCTTACACCACTGCATTTATATTTGCCCTCTATCGGCCCCATAACAGCGGAGTTACTATCTTTAAGCGTATATCTGAGAAAATAGACCACCTCCTGTCTGCACATCCCTCTGTGGTGACTTCCACGTCCATAACGTGGAATAGCTGACCCACTCAAATAAGACAGACGATGAAGGGGGTCATGATTTTGCCATTGCTTATGACCTCACACAGATTTTAGTCATTCAGTAAATTTAAAATTTTATGACGTGAAAAGGTTAAATTTTAAATTAAAAGATTTTTTATTATTCTACGTAAGACAAATAAAATATTTGCAATATTATAACTCCTCATCCTATAGGATTTCGATGTATCCGATCTCTTCAGAGGAGAAAATATTAGCAAATAGTAATAATGGTTTACACCTGAAGAATATATATATATATATATATATATATATATATATATATATATATATATATATATATATATATATATATATATATACTTCAGAATAAAATTATCTTATAATCACCTGGTATGGAGATCTGTGGTTATAAGTCTTACAAAATATTATTAGCAGTAAATGCTATTCCACCTAAATAAAAATTGCTCAATATACAAGATAGAGCAAATAAATCAAATTTTAGTCATTCAATAAATTTAAAAATTTATGACGTGAAATGGTTAAATTTAAAATCAAAAGATTTTTATTATTCTATGTAAGACAAAGAATACATTTGAGATATTATAACCCTTTATCCTATAGGTTTCGATGTCTACGATCTCTTTTACAATTACGATTACAAAGAAAACCCTTTTCAATATAAGAATTTAATATTTATTCATTTAAAATTGTACAGAAGCCCAGAAAAACATTGGTACCGTCGAATATCTTGGTGGCAGAATTTAAATGCATTCAAAAATGTCTATAGCGTTCATGTCATGGGATGAATGGCTTGTTTAACAACATATAGCCGTAAGAACTTAAAAAGATATAATGCTGTACCCCTTATGAAACCGACGGTACCAATGTTTTTCTGACCTTCTGTACAATTTTAAATTAAAATTATATATATATATATAATTATTTTTAATATAAGTAAAAGTAATATAGATAATATATATATATATATATATATATATATATATATATATATATATATATATATATATATATATATAAATTTAAAGGGAGTCAGAACAGGAGTCTAAAGAGCAGAGTGTATTTTAATATGATAGTAAAATTGCTAATAAAATTAAAATACAAGAAAAGAACAGTGCTCGTTGTAATTCAGATATATAATAAGCTCGATAGGCAAATATCCTAGAGCTACTTTAATATTTAGTAATGTGATTGATAATTTATAATTCAAATTAGAATTAAAAATTAAAAAATCTGTTTCATAAGAAGGAACAACAACAAAGTCAATAATTTGTACGGTCGTTTCGGAAACGATGTTTTTATCGTGATAGACATTAAGCCGCGGACAATAATTTTGACATATAGTTTTTTTTAAACAAAGTCTCCTTATCAGCAAAAGTATTGGGTGGGTTTTTTTATGTAAAAGACACCATAAATAAACCTAGCAATTTTTTAGTAAGGCAGTTGTATCTTTTAATTGTTCGCCTTTTGAAAACCGTAATTATCGTCAAAGCATTCATTTGGATGTTGATATTACGGTTATAAATGTACGAAATATTTCGTACATTTATAAGCTACAATCAACATCCAAATGAATTTTAAATTATCAATCACATTACTATATATATATATATATATATATATATATATATATATATATATAATTATTTTTAATGTAAGTAAGAATAATAAAGATAATATATATATATAACTATTTTTAATACAAGAGTAATAAAGATAATATATATATATAATTATTTTTAATACAAGAGTAATAAAGATAATATATATATATATATATATATATAATTATTTTTAATATAAGTAAGAGTTATAAAGATAAAAGTCAATGAAAAAAGAATCATATTTTCTTACGTAAATCTTCCACAACAGGGGGACAAATTCAATTACATTTCTGATAGGAAAACTTAATTGGGCTCATGTCAGATTCCTGCATTTCTTTTATTGTTTATTTATTTATTTATTTATTTTGTTTATTTTTTTTTTGTTTGTTTTTTTTTTTGTGTCTTTATTTTTTCCAAATAATACGTTAATATTGCTCGAGATTCTGAAATTGGAATTATTTAGCCTTACTTTAAAAATGTTATTTTGTTAAAATTAAATTATTACTTCTGTTCCGCTTAGATCATTTTCTTTTCTCTGAATATCTTTTTCTTTACTTTAAATAACTTATCAGTTTTTCTATAAATAACTTCTTTTCTTTTTTGTAAAATATGAGAGGAAGGCATCCCTATATATCTTTTTTCGTTCATTCATCGATTAGATAAACAAGTATTAATTTCACACCAAAGTCTTAAGTTTTCGAATGCGTGTGTTGTGGTTTTCTAGAAAGCTTTCCTTACAATATGATATAAAAAGAAAAATAATATTAAATAAGCGAATTGATCAGTCGTTACCAGATATGAAAACATATGATATCTATTTACTGGATTCAAGTATTTTACAGATAATTGTGACAACATAAAATAAAAGTTTATTTTAATATAAAATAAAAAGTTTCGTAACTAATAAAATATAAACAATCATTAAATGTTGAGAAAACAAATATTTATTTCAATGACACTTTTTAAATAATTGGTTTCTCTGAATAAAATACAAATTTTTCGGTATTTTTTTTTTTTTTTTTTTTTTGCATTAACTATGACTCACTGTTCATATTCGAAATGTCGACTTTTACAAGTTTTCGGGTATGCTGCCAACAAATATTACAGCTAAAGTTGGGGCTGATACCAGACATTAAAATATTTATTATCCAACATAAAAACTAATGTAATCCCTGGAAGCCAATTTTCACAACCGAGGAATTAGTAATGCGCATTCATAACGGCTTTCTGAATAAACACCCCTAACCTCCCCATGTTAAGAATGGCTTTTGGAATAAACACCTCCAACCTCCCTATGTTAAGAACAGCTTTCGGAATAGACACCCAATTTTTTCCAATGGGGTGGTGAAAATATTTTTGCTCTGTCGTCTTCTTCAGTTACACGCATGGCCATTACTAACTACTCGGTTGTGAAAACAAAATGGCTGCCAGGGATTGCATTAGCCTTTACGTTGGATATCATATGTTTTCATATCTGGTAAACGACTTATCAGTTCAAAATTTAACCGTGACATTCGTTTTGAAGCATACCCGAAAATCTATAAAAGTCAACAACAAATTCAAAAACTTCTGCGAGACTGACATCAAAGAATGAAAGGTTGACAGATAAGCAATGATCCAAACATAAGCAGAAGTTCTCTTGCCGATTATTTTTTAACGAAATTCAATTAAATTCGAAATTGCTCAAAAACAATAATTTTTATAAAAGTTGCCAAGTCATTACAATATTGTAAGTACAATTCTATTCTTTTTTCATCTTATTCCGAAATCGTCCTACACTAGATCTTTACATTATTAATATTCCATTATGATATTACTATAAGTTACCCTTAGAATGGTAAAAAGAGAGATAGGTCTAACAAAATGTAAAGAATAAGTAGTTTATCTATCAAGAAAAATGCTTCTGTTCTTGGAAACAGAACGTTTCATTCGATACCAAATTCTTTCTTTCCATTTAAAATGTGATATGAAAATTCGACATATCTTGTATACTATCAGCCGAAGTTATTCTCATTGGGGGTTGGGCGTTAAAAGATTTCTCGTACTTTCAATTCTTTTAGGTTCACGTAATGTTTCGTTCATGTGTTTTTTATTTATTTCTGTTGCAATTCCATGCTTTTGTTAGTGTTCCTAGTTTATGTGCATTGGTTTCCGCATTGAAGGATTTTCCTTGAGATTTTCAACCATTGTCTTGCGCTGTATAGTCTTTGCCTACACGTTGATTTTAATTTCTGTCTTTTTTTCCAGTTTTTTTTTTTTTTTTTTTTTTTACTGTTCACGTGAAAGCCTCTATTCAGTCTCGAAAGACAACGAATGCCCCCTGGATACCTGCATGGAATTGTGAGGGAAAGGTTGCGCAATGCCAACCCCCGCCTCTCGGCTAGGGATTTTTATCCTCAGTCCCCAAAGCCAACAGAGAAATGATCTGGTCTCTGTTGATTGCAGTGTAATGGTTCTGTGCAGTTCTAGAAGGTTCACCCTCCCAGGCTTTGCCTTCTATTTTTGAGAAGTGGTTAATTTATTGGTAATCGTCTGAGGCACCGGGAAATGCCGACGGGGCAACACACGCATCTTTTGTAGAGTAAGAGAGCTACTTTTCTTCACTGACTTTTTTCAATTCCAATTGCTGGTCCTGGTGTCACAGTTCTTGCAGTGGGAGAGAACTATATACTTCCTAACAACAACTCTCCTGAATGGGCACTGCTTGAGTCCAGTGGCAAGGAGAAGTCCAGAACAACCGGAAGCAATGCCGATAAAAGCGGATAACACATACAGTACCTGTTATTTCCAAATGGTCACCCATTGAAGTACTTACCAGGCTCAACGTTGCTTAACTTCGGTGATCAAACGGGAACTGGTGTGTCTACGTGAATTATCCCGTGTGTTCACCGTATTCCTACGATTATCGATATTATATTGACTTTCTGTCTGTCATTGTAGTAGTAGTAGTAGTAGTAGTAGTAGTAGAAGAACAGTAATAGCTGTAGTAATAGTAGAAGAGTAGTAGTAGTAGTAGAAGCAACAGTGGCGGCGGCAGTAGCAGTAGTAGTAGTAGTAGTAGTAGTAGTAGTAGTAGTAGTATGCATAAATAGGATTTAGATAAGTAAACATTGAACAAAATTCCTTTATCCTTTGTGGATAGTCTTGTAGCAACTAGAGACACACGGGGGTTTTGTCAGAGAGAGCATCGTAGCTGATATTTATATTTTCCTACTGGGGGAAGATATGGCACAAGGCTGGAAGGTGGGGAAAGTCAAGTTATGGCCTCTAAAAGAGATGAACTCTGGCATATTAAAAATTTCCTGAGCAGTCCTGTCGAAATTACCCAATCAGGCCACGTTATACAGTAATCAATGAACTTCGCTCCAAAGAGTGGAAGCAAGACCAGACCACCCAGAACGCATACCTCAGCCCGACAAATAAAAAGTGTCCGAAATGACCCTATTTTTGCCTGATTGATTGTCGGGAATGGATTCTCGACTGGTATTTAGCAATCCAGGGTCTCAAAGTATCTATAGCAAGTACTTTGATATAACCTGCTAGGCATACGGAGATAAAAAAAGGGCCTTTTTCAGTTATGATAGAAGAGGAGTTCATGCTGTGAATGTCGTACAAGAAGGAAATAAAGCTTAAGGTCAGCACAGCTTTTTGCATTTAATTTTCACAATAAAGACCACCTCGCGCTCGAAGTGAACTCGTCCAAGACAAGCGGTGACATGTTTTTCTCATCAGAATAACTTTTAGATGTAGGTAGAAAGTAGTTGAGGTTATTTAATCTTTATAAATAAAACAGTCATTGTATATATGCATGTGTATCTGTGTGAAAATATTTAATCGATAAAACCTTAAACACGAAACAGTAATCATACAGCAAAGATGGTTTATTACGAGAAAAATCTTTGTTTGGATAGATGAAAAACGCATACAGTTATATCAATAAGTTGAAATGCAAAATGTTCATTTCAAATTGCTGACGGATTTCTATTACTTTTGCGTATGCGTAAATTCATTCTTGAAGTGTTTTAATTTTAAATTTTTTTTATCTGTCCATCGATACCTCAAACCGTAGGGAACGCGACTGGAGCATTAAATAATGGAATAGGAGTGGGTTTAAATACGCTTTATACGTAGGTATTTCGTCAGAAGTTTTCATTGTAAGAATTTTCTAATTTATCTTTGATCCCCTCATATATATATATATATATATATATATATATATATATATATATATATATATATATATATATATATATATATCGGCAATGTTTGAGTCCAGTGGCAAGGAAAAGTCTAGGACAACTGGAAACAATGCCGAGATAAGCAGAGAACACATAGAGCACCTGGAAGTTCCAAATAGTCACCCATTTAGTACTGACTAGGTTACACGTTGCTTAACTTCGGTGATCGAGCGGGAACCGGTGTGTCAACGTGATAGAAGTGTAGTTAGTGATTGCGCAACCGTTTGTATCACAATTACACGCTACAGAGGGTATCCATTATTTTTCAAGACTGAACGGAGGCATCTCTCTCTCTCTTTCTCTATCTATCTATCTATCTCTCTATCTATCTATCTATCTATATATATATATATATATATATATATATATATATATATATATATATATATATATATATATATATATATATATCAGGTTGACAAGAAAGTTTTTGCGGTTTTCAACTTTTATATTCAGGTGAACATCTCGGATCAAACAAGAAATTATTGATCAAACAAGCACCAACACTTTTTCCAACGCAAAACAAGTATATTGATGTCAGTAACGTAAAAAATATTGTGTTACGGTGGCGATGAAGTCGCCGAAGGCGTTTTTGATATCACTTGGGTTTTCGAAGCATTTCTCGCGCAGAAAGTTGTCGAGATGCTTGAAAAAGTGGTAGCCGGTAGATGAGAAGTCTGGAGAATATGACGGATTAGGCAGAGTTTCATAGCCCAGTTCGTTCAACTTCTGGTCGGTTGTAGGGTCGATTTAACAGCGTATTGTCGGGTAAAGTCGTGAAGGTGAATTAGGCCTTTTCTGTTGACTAATGTTGGGTCTTATTGTCTAAGTCTCTTATGCATTTCATCCATTTGTTGTCCGCACTTCTCTGCCGTAATGGTTTCGTCTGCATTCAAAACACTGTAATGGATGAGAGCGAAGACAACCAGTTAGCATGACCTTCCTTTGGTGCAACTTTGGTTTCGGGTTTCTGTGTCTAACCATTGAGCGGAGCGTCGCCGGTTGTCATAAAGAACCCACTTTTATCACAATTCACAACCCGGTTGAGAAACGGGTCGTTCTTGTTGCATAAAAGAAGGGAAGATGACACTTCTAACGGCGTTTCTTTTGGTTGTCCTTCAATTCATAAGCATCCATTTATCAAGTTTATTTTTGTCTTTCTCTCTCCAATCGTTTAAAATCGTCGTATACGTTATGTGTAATTACAAAGTAAGTTCTCGAACAGTTGTGTGTGGATTGGCTTCGATTAAAGCTCTTAATTGATCGTTGTCAACACCCGATAGCCAACCACTACGCTCATTATCTTAAGAGTCTCGTCGCGCCACGAAATTTCTTAAACCACCATTGTGCTATGCGTTCAGTAGTGGTTCCTGGGTCAAACGCTTCGCAGAATTGTTTCAAAACTATTGTAATTGAAACGATCAGATCAAACTAGCACCATAAAGTGCGTACTCATTTTACATTCAATTTCTAAAGAAAAGTGATCCCCACTTTTTGAAAAAGTGATTTCTCTGTATCATGAAAACTATTTCTCTGTGCAACTTGTAAATGTTATATTCGCTTTTGGCACCCCCGAAAATCTATAAAAGTCGTCATTGTAAAGAGGGTTTTTTTTTTAGAGTTGGAAAGAATCTTGACATTGACCAAAATTCCGTACCGAAGTTAGTATTTTCTGAAAGGAATTAAATAGAATTACATTTTGGTTGTATTAATAAGATTCTACAATAAGAATAAAAAATAAATATCGATTTTGTAAGAAGAAAGCTATTGATGACAGAGAATCAGTAAATAGATTAGGTTTACTGTATTAGATATAGAAATACAGAGAGAGAGAGAGAGAGAGAGAGAGAGAGAGAGAGAGAGAGAGGAAGCTTTCAAAAAGGCATGGAAATGTTTGACTAAAATAGAATACCGCTAAAGAAGAAGACATTTTTAGCGACGGCCATTTTGAATACTATTTGTGACATATTCAGACTTTCTCGCGCCAAAAATAAAAGAACACAAAAAGTCAACAATGAGCAGCGACTGAAACACTCTTCATTCAACACGTATACCACAGGGATCTGCCGCCAAGAAAGATAAAAATACCTATGACATCATTCTGTAAATGATTGGTACAACACAGCATAAATAAACAGAAAAGAAATACAACGCATATATGCCAAGCGAATTAATTTAGCCATTTACCTGGTTTCTGTTCTATACACAATCCTAGCAACATTAACACCGTGACTGTCCTACCTCACAGCTGCTGGTGATTGTTGCTGTTTTTGCGTTGTTGTTCAGCGATTCAGATTTTTTTTTTAATCAAACGGGCACCGTGACTTTAGATTGTCCGCCTCAGCTAATATTTGTTCCTATTTACAATGCCTCACCCCAGGACAGAGTTAGAAACCAGGGTCGTTTTTTAACGTGGAGAAAAGGAACAAAAATAAAAATTGTCTCAGTCATGAAGGATTTCTCCTCCACTGACAGAGAACAAGAAATTGAAGTGGAGCATCTGAAGAACAGATACTACACTGTGTTTATTTATTTGCTTCCCCACTGAGCAAATTAGGCAGGAGGCCGTTTTTTAATGAGGAGATAGGGGAAGGGGGAGGGAAATAGGGGATCTAGCTCCCGAGAGGTGGGAAGTGGGAGCTGGATTAGAAACTGTTGGTATGAACGGTTGCCCCTTCAGTGACCAAGGTCAGATATGTGGGGTTACCCCCACATATGGTCTTTGCTAGTCATAGCTGGTCTTTGCTAGTCATAGCTTTGCAGCATCTGCCGGAACAGATGGTATTTATTTGCTCCCCCACCGAGCAAATTAGGCACAAGGCCGATTTTTAATGTGAGGAGTGAAGGGGAAATGAGGACCAACTCCCCGGGGAGTAGGGGAGCCGGATAGTGACAATTGGTATGAAGGGTTGCCCCTACATTGACCAAGGTCTTATATGTGGGGTTTCCCCCACATATGGTCTTTGCTTGCAGTATCTGCCGGAACAGATACTACGCTTTGAGGTATTTATTTACTCCCCCACTGAGAAAATTAGGCACAAGGCCGCTTTTTAATGTGAGGAGTGAAGGGGAAATGGGGACCAACTCCCCGGGGAGTAGGGGAGCTGGATAGTAACAATTGGTATCAAGGGTTTCCCCTACATTGACCAAGGTCTTATATGTGGGGTTTCCCCCACATATGGTCTTTGCTTGCAGTATCTGCCGGACAGATACTACACTTTGATCTTGATCTTGATCCAAAGGCCAAGAAAGACTTACATGATTGCGGGTTTATCCCTGACAACACTGGTATTAATAGAGCCTCACGCTCTATCAGTACCAAAAACTCAACGAAATTTCCATGAACAGAGTTTCTTTCCTTGAACAGTTTGTCTGGGGAACACAATACCATATGGTTGCTTCCCGGGTTACTATAGCATGATCATATTCAAATCTAAAGTGAATAAGTACCTTTTGAGACGTCCTTTTCAATAAACTAACCCTACCTAAATTCCACCATTACTGATCATGTTGTCTCAGTAACTATATAACACTTCACCTTTATCCTAGAGTGGCCTCTCGGCCTTGATAAGTGCCCCCAAGTAAAATAAAAAGGTGTTGGAATTTTGTTGATTTTACGAAATGGTTTTTATAATATGACTTGAATTAAGGTTTAAGATGTAAAAATCAAATATCATGGTTCTATTGTGCCCTACACAGAAACGTTTATTTCGAACGCGCCCCTGTCTTATCAAAGAAACTACTGTTGCTATTATACGCTGGCTTATTCTGATAATCATTTCATATATATTTATATATTGAGGAGTTTGGCCTCCATATATTTGTGTCATCTGTATTAATATTCTTCAGGAAAAAAATAAAATTAAAAAATATACGGAAAGCATTTGTAAATTATTTTTACCTTTCCATACGATTTGATGACATTTGTGAGTAAAAAATACGGAAATTTATTGAACGAAATGCAACGAACTTATATTTTTTGCCAACTATTTTGTTTCAGCAACAAATTTCTTTTATTAAAATTCCGTATTTTTTTCCGGAACAAATCGTAATAATAAAAAAAACACACACACACACAGGATTATTTGGAAGCAAAATATCAATATATATGAAATGCGTCGGTTTCAAAAAATGAAACAATCTACACGAGCATACAAAATAAAACTATAATGACGTATAATTAATTCTGGACTAAATTGAAGAGGTTAGCTCCAAGGAATTTGCGTTTTTTTTTGGGGGGGGGTTATTATGCCGAAACAAAAAATACGAAAGTTTATTGAACGAAATAAAACGAACATTTTTGTGGCAATAAAATTGTTGATTTCATTTCCGCAACATATTTTTTAAAAATAAAATTCCGGATTTTTTTCGAGACAAATCGTAATAAAAAAACACGCGATTCTTCACTATATAAATATGTATAAAACTATTCTTCACTATATAAATATGTATAAAATGCGTTTGTTTAAAACATCAATCTACACAGGCACACAAAATATAATGAGGTGTAAAATACAAAAATGTTTATATTGTTACGCACACACCATTTGTTTTGCCAATTTGTTTGTTTTGTTTGTTAGGACAAAAAAAAGGAGCGATATTGAAACCTTTATTCCTTATATACACATACGCGCACACACACGCACACACACATGCACACATCTATATATAAATATATATATATATATATATATATATATATATATATATAGTAAGTTATAAAATATATATGGCGATTAAGCTACACTGAATATTCGGCGTTTCATCCACTCTAGGATTCCTCAGGCTTATGTGCGAATTCTGTGGTTGTTTATCGTTTTTATATGGTCCTCTTCTATTGAGGATTTAGTTAGCCAATAATAGGAAGGGGCGCGGTGGATACTAGAAAGCTGATTGGCTAACTAAAATCTCAATAGAAGAGGAGCATATAAAAACGATAAACAACCACAGAATTCGCGCATAAGCCTGAGGAGTCCTAGAGTGGATGAAACGCGGAATATTCAGTGTAGCTTAATCGCCATATATATTTTATAAATTACTAACTAGCTCTACCTACGTATTGAGCACTTTTGAAGTAAATACTTAAAGGTTACGCATAAATCTATACTTTCGTATATTAATTTTATGTGAGTAAATTAAGTAGTTATATATATATATATATATATATATATATATATATATATATTGATTTAATTTTTGTCTGCCTGCACACATATACATGTTTCTTTTTTCGTAAATTATCAGTATGGAGAATGACTGTTCGGTCGAAGTGTGTTTGTGTGAAGAAGTATTTACTTCTCTTCCACTGCAAGAACAGTAACACCAGGGACGGAAATTGGGATTGATAATTCAGCGCCCCCGAGAAAGGTTGGTTGGTTGTTTTTATTTTACGGCATATCAACCCTTTTCAGGTTATTTAATGCCAAATCCAGTGATTTTGAAGAACAATTTTTTTAATAGAGTATATTTGTTTGTTTTTTTAAAGTCGGTTTATATTTAACCCATAGTTGGGACCCTAACAGGTACTACCAGTCCGGGTCAGAGTGGACCTGTGAGCAATGGCAATTAAACGGTGGCTCCACACTCCTCAAAACCCGCAAGCTGGGGCCTCACCATCGGATATAGTTTAAGGTCATATCCAGGACCCCCCCCCCCGAGAAAGGACACTCTGACCTGGTAAAAAAATGCCTGGTAGCCCCTTCGTCATTCTCCGGTAATCATGCGATTAGCAATAAACTAACCCCTTCTTAAAGAGAGAACGCTAAACCTGGGATGCTGGGCCTCCTAGAACTGCACAGTACAACATTATACTGCAATCAACGGGGACTAGACTATTACAGGAATGCTTTAATCTGTTGCTTTTGGCTGTTTAGGATAAAAGACTCTAGTTTTTGTGTAAGGAAAAAAACAAACAATGACGATTGAGAAATATATTAAGGTTTACAGTTCTGACGAAGGGCGTTGGTTCGTTTGTTTGTTTCTCTTATTTTATATTATTTACTCATATTTTTTTTTGGAATGTCTTAGAATGGAGACGAGAGAGTAAAAACGAGATAGGAAGTTATAAATAGAAAACTGATAGCCGTGTCAGAATGACAAAGACAGGAAATTGATGAACAAATACTTGTTTCGAATTCGAGGTGGAAGTGCGTGTTAGGGTGGCCGTGAGGACGATACAAAGCGTGAATTGCATGATTTTGTGAATGAACTGAAGATGTAAAGTGACGGAATTACTCTGTTGTAGATATTGAATCACGTGCATCTTGACCAATAAGCATCTCTCTCTCTCTCTCTCTCTCTCTCTCTCTCTCTCTCTCTCTCTCTCTCTCTCTCTCTCTC
>NC_136507.1:33195194-33202694 GCF_053919585.1 Euprymna scolopes | reverse complement strand
ATTACTCTATTGTCCAATTTCTACTGTACACTCTTTAACCCTTATCCTTGAGTGGCCTCTGAGCCTTGATAATGTGGTGATGCCTATGTAAAAAAAAAGTAGCTTTCTAGCAAGGTAGAGAGAGCCTACCTTCCTTGCAGCGGTCCTGGCAATGCTCTCAGTGTATCTGTTCCAACTCATGCTCCCTGCAAATGTTTGGATGAGGAGTTTAAAAGAAGTACTTTCATGTAATGTATCTAACCATTGCTATTGGTGGTTGAGAAGGGTTTTTTTATAATTATTGAAGGAAACAGGCTTAGTCTTGGCAGCATTGAATGTGACCATCCATTTATGTTATCATTTCACTGCACATTGGAGGTCTTCCTCTACTGTTACTGCCAATTCCTTAGATATGTGAGCATTTGTTTTCCTCCTCGTGCCTGTTATAGAGTGCGGTGTCATCAGCAAATATAAAATAAAAGGGAAACAACTCAGTTGAAAGCAGGCAGAATCTTTTCATGGGTCTGAATTAATGTATATCTTTAAATATCAGTAGGTTTCAATATTTTTCTATAATGAGTAAGGCCTCCTGTTAGTTTTTTCATAGGTTTTATGTGTTTATATGATTTTATGTTTCTCATTCATTTTAAAATTACATCTTTTTTTAATCCGAGGGGAAAAAAAGAAAGAAAACACTGTATATATTTCCCTGAAGAATTAATGTAAGTATCTGATTATGTTTTTGCTATTTTCAAACGATCTAATGAAACACGTGTAAGACATAGCAATAAAACAATATGAATATGAATTAAGTGAATAATTCTGTGACTTTTAAATCTTTTATAATGTGTTTCCATTGCAGGGTTCGAATCTCTCGACCGATAATAACCGTGACACCTGCACTGATGATTCTCGAAAGGACGAAACACTAGTGTCTGGAGGTATTTTATAATTATCATAGTAAATAGATATATAAATAAAAATGAAAAGGTTATGCAAATGTTTTTCAAAAGTTCCGACTTTTTTTTCACTTCAATAAGAACGTGAATTTATGACGTGAATTTATTATGTGAATTTATTCGACACAATATGATTAAACTCATAAAAATAAATAAAAGCTAACGTGAATTAAGATTAAAGTTAAGGTGTTATTGTGGAGCCTCGCCCCTTTTAAAAAACCTTGTTAAACTTTGTGACATATTTACATTCTATGGAGGTCAGGCGCGAACGAACACCCAATAATTTTATTATACCATATTTCTTCAAACTGAAACATAATTATCAAAGTATACTTACCCAAATAGATATGAAAAGTCTTTGTTAAAGTTTGTGCCATATTTCCAGGCGCGAAAACAGACCCCACAATTTTATTATACAATACCTATTTTAGTTGAAACATACTTATCAAAGTATTCTTATGTACATCTATATCAAAAACCCTTGTAAACTTTTTTTTCATTTTTTATTTCCATACTTTGGGGACCAGGCGCGAACGCAGGCGCGAACGCGGACCCCCACAATTTTTAAGAACCACCGTTCTGCCAGATCAAACATACTCATTCCTGATCCTCAATACATCTTCTAGCATTATATGTAATTAGTTTTTAAAATAGTTAACCTTATAGGAGCCTATTCGTGACCAGACACACACACACACACACACACACACAGGCGTTCAGCTTTATATTATATATATATATATATATATATATATATATATATATATATATATATATATATATATATATATATAAAGTGCGTCAATCGCTTAGTAAAATATCAATATTTCACTAAATATACGTCATACAAAAATGAAAATTGTCTCATCAAATGACTAGGTTATATTTTATTATCAAGTAATTTATACTGCCCATCGCTTTATTGCAGGTCTTTTTAAATGCCAACAAATGGATGATTAACGGTTAGCGAAAAGGAAAGGATCGTTGCTGGACTCGCAGAAGGATTGTTAATCAAAGATTAAGCTATGGAGCTGAAAATGGATCGAAGAACTTTGGCTTCATTTATGAACAACCCCAACACGAAACCCAGAAAGGATAAGGGCACCAGGAGAAACCTTCCATATCGTGATATTCGAAAATTCGTAGAAAATGTCAACCGCAACCCAAACCACACCAGTGCTTCCAGTTTTGCAAGATCCCCATCTGGCATCAATTGAAATGGATGGCTCTCGTCTAGGGGAGGCTCCATGTTTTGAGAAGCTTCTGGGTTTGACCTTTACTCCTGATCTGAAATGGAATACGTACATCAAATCTGTTGCCAGGGACGCTGGGAAAATGGTTGGATCCTTCTACCGCTCCAGAAGATATCTCACTACTAATACAATTCTCTATCTTTATAAAAGCAAAGTACGTCCAATGATGGAGTACTGCTGCCACATCTGGGCAGGAGCTGCTAAAAACAGCCTATCCTGCCTTGAAAGAGTACAAAATAGATTTCGTGGTTTAGTGGGAGATGCCCTTTTCTCTTCCCTGCAACCTCTCTCCCACAGAAGAGACGTTGCGAGCCTTTCTTTGTTTTATCGTTATTTCCATGGCAGGTGCTCGTCTGAGCCCCAATCCCTCGTCCCTCCTCGCCAATCTTTCACGAGAAACACCCGTCTGGCTGAAACTACTGTCAATAATTTTCCCCACTCTTTATCTGTGCCTAAATCCAAACGTAGATTCCATGCGTAAAGCTTCTTTCTTAGAACTGCAAGCCAGTGTAACTCTCTGCCGCTTTCCTGTTTCCCACCTGACTACAACTTGGACGTCTTCAAGTCCAACATAAACAAACTCCTGATAAACCGCTCCCTTAAGTAAGACACTCTATCAAAACCCCCAATACTAATGATTACTACAATAGTATCTCATTGATTACTGTATACGCAATAACCCTTATCCCTGAGTGGCCTTCGAGCGAGTAAAAAAAAAAAAGAGCTGGAATCACTCCAAGATCGAGGCAAGGCCGGTATTGAATGAGATGACAAGGAACATCAAAATTATTATAAGGCCTCCATTGAACAAACAAAAAAGGGAAAACGAATGGCTTGGGCACAGAATTACATGGAAATGGATTTCCAACGTGTCCTATTTACAGATGAAACCCGTGCTACTCTTGATGGTCCGGATGGATGGTCCAAAGTTTGGAACTCGAACGGAATTCGGACCCCTTACAGAGTTCATCGCCAACAAGGAGGTGAAAGCATCATGCTTTGGGCGGGAATCATTGGGGATAAGTTGGTTGGACCATTCCGAGTTCCAGAGGGTGTAAAAACTTACCAGCAATGCGTACACAGCCCTTTTTGATAAACATTTGTCACCATGGCTAGATGACCAACCACTGTCACGTCGCTTTCAGATGATTTTTATGCATGACGATGCACCATCCAATTCTGCTAGGGCGACTGCAGCTTCTTTGAATCTATGGGCTCCTTTGGAGAAATCCTCACGAGCTGGCCACCGTGATCTTAATCCCATTGAACATGTCAGATCAATATTGAAAAGAGATGTTTATGAGGGAAGAGAGCAATTTACTTCAAAAGATGCCCTGTGGAGGAAAGTAGTTGATGTAGCAAAATCATAAGTCCTTTTCACATCAAGCAATTGACAAAAGGCTGTTTAAAGTTTTTTCAAAAAATGGTGGATATGGCGATAAATAATTCATTTATTTTAGGCTTAGCACCTAGGATGTGCTTTTGTTTATTATTCTTTAACAGAAAAATATAATAAAAAGTAAAAATTTTCATGATTAGATGTTTTATTTTAGCTCTTAAAAGATCTGCAATAAAGCGATAAACAGTGGAATTTTTTATAAAGAGTAAAATAACCTTGTGTGTATATATATATATATATATATATATATATATATATATATATATAATAGGACAACAAGAATATATATATGTATGTATTTATAATTGTATATATTTATATATATATATATATATATATAATTGTATATATTTGTATATATATGTATATATGTGTATATGTACATACATATATGTACATATATATGTACATAAATATATACATATATATATGTACATATATATACATATTTATATGTACATAAATATATACATATACATATATATAAAAAATTCACACACGTATGATCATTTTCATAATTAGTTTCTTAAAATACTTTACAGACAAAATTTCTTTATGTAGTTTGCTAATTCCTCCTCTCTTACAAGAAGGAAAGTATTTCTCCGAAACTCCGCGACTTTCATCTCTATTTGTGTTTCCTTTCCGAAAAATAAATGAGTGTTTCTCAACATATTTTATTAAGTCGATCGTACTTATTCAGAAGCCCTCTTCTTTGGTCGAGCTTTTCTATCCTTACCAAAAATGTTTGACAAGGAATATATACCCCTCTCTGCTAAAAATATCGCCATCCCCTCTAATTCGTCCGTCATCCACAAACTTGTACAGGCTATCAATAAATTCCTCATTAATATGAGCCATTATTGAAAATCCATGGATTAAGGAAATTAACATAACCCCCTTCTGTATATTCGTTTTGTCAAACAATAAATTCTTAAATGTGTTTGATTTTCAGAATTTAACTTTAATCACTAAACTTAATAAAACATATTAAAAACTACTTTGAAAAAGAGTTAAAAACATATTTAATTTGAAAAGGAAACACTAAATAAACTGCAAGTAAGTCAAAGATCTTACTTGATGACAAAAAGTGAATCAGAGGGAATAGGATAAAGAAAAAGTGATTTCACGTGAATGGATAGTCTGGTGAAAGGTAAAGTATCCAATGACGGTAAAATCCAAAAATGTAATTTTTTTTTTTTTAGTGTCTTTTAAGAACTCCTGCTGATATGTTCTTAAGTTAACCTGTACATTTCAGTTGATCTCTTTTTTTGCCCTATATTTTTATCGCCTTTTAACGTCATCTTGTCTGTGTCATTTTGACATTTGCTTCTCTATTTTATATTTTATTCAGTCACCATTCAATCATTTTTTTTTCTTCTTCACTCATTTTTTCTCTCTTCTTCTTTGCTCAGTTTTCTTAATTACACAATCTCTCGACAGCCGTGTTTAACGCATATCTAATTTTTCTTTTAATAATATTATTGGACTTTTCCCCTCTTTCCTTGTACCTATTTGTTTATTATTCCACGGATTTGGCCTTTTGGATTATTTTGGAGCATCTTCCAATTACGCGATTTCCTTGGATTTTACTTGTGCGAATGGAAATTTAACTAACTTTCTTGGATTTACATTTTTGGATTTTACCGTCATTGGATACTTTACCTTTCACCAGACTATCCATTCACGTGACATTACTTTTTTCTTCACCATATTCCCTCTGCTCCACTTTTTGTTATCAAGTAAGATCTTGTACTTACTTACAGTTTCATCAAATACTTTTGCAAGCAAAATCCGATCCCGCATTTTGCTAATTTCTACCCTCTGATGAGAAAGAAAGTATTTCTTCGAAACTCCGCGGACTTGACAATGAAGACCTGATATTTTCGTTGCAAACTTTGCTTTCCTGTATCGCCTGAAGAGGTCCCTAGTTATTGGTAACTAGCAAACCGAAGCATGCTCATGACTGTGTAGGAACATATTACTGCTTATGTAATAACAAAGTGTATATCCTGCTCTACTTCGGTATTGAGCACTCTTGTATTAACCTCGTTAAACTTCATTGGTTACTTAACCTCTTGAAAAAAAATAACATCAGATTATACGCTGAAGAGGGGTAGGCCCCCGAAACATGCGTGTACGTAGATTACTGTTTTGACAAATAATAAATAAATGAAATAAAATAATACGTCCAAATAAAAGGTGGGCGACTTTCTAAGAAAACATCGGATCTCCAAGATCTGACATAATGATAATTCATTAAAACTGTTGGGTCTGCGTTCGCGCCTGGTCTACAAAGTATGGAAATAAAAAATTGAATAATTAAAAAAAACGTTTACAAGTGTTTTTGATATACATGTATATAATAATACTTTGATACGTATGTTTTAACTTAAATAGGGATAGTATAATAAAATTGTGGGGTATGCGTTCACGCCTGGCCTCCATAGAATGGAAATAGGCAAAAAAATTTAATAAAGACTTTTCATATCTATCTACGTAAGTATACTTTGATAATTATGTTTCAGTTTGAAGAAATATGGTATAATAAAATTACGGGGTGTTCGTTCGCGCCTGACCTCCATAGAATGGAAACATGTCACAAAGTTTACTAAGGTTTTTTAATATAGATCCACAGAATATTGTGATAAGTGTTTCAGTGTGAACAGGTGTGGTATAATAAATTATGGGGTTTATCTATTTTATTTTTACTTTCATCATATTTTGCTTTGGTTTTGATACCCCCAAATTCGAAGCTATCTCTTTACAACCTTTCCTTTTCATAACATATCATACTTTCATAAATCAGAGTCCATTTTCTATAGGCTGTTTTTGAACCCAGTCAACGACGGGCACTTTTTCTAGTATATATATATATATATATATATATATATATATATATATATATATATATATATAGTAATTTATAAAATATATATGGCGATTAAGCTACACTGAATATTCGGCGTTTCATCCACTCTAGGACTCCACAGGCTTATACGCATAAGCCTAAAGAGTCATAGAGTTGATGAAACGCGGAATATTCAGTGTAGCTTAATCGCCATATTTATTTTATAAATTACTAACTAGCTCTACCTACGTATTGAGCACTTTTGAAGTAAATACTTAAAGTTTACGCATAAATCTATACTTTCGTATATTAATTTTATGTGAGTAAATTAAGTAGTTATATATATATATATATATATATATATATATATATATATATATATATATATATATTGATAGCTTAGGTATCGGCTTTTTGTGCTTGCTGTGTATGTTTTGTGCTTGCTGTGTGTGTATGCGTGTCAGAGAGAAAAGGAGAGTTTCTATGTATTTTATATATCTCTTTACAACCTTTCATTTTTCATAACCTATCATACTTTCATAAATCAGAGTCCATTTTCTGTAGGCTGTTTTTGAACCCAGTCAACGACGGGTACTTTTGCTAGTATATATATATATATATATATATATATATATATATATATATATATATATATATATATATATAGCTTAGGTATCGGCTTTTGTGCTTGCTGTGTATGTTTTGTGCTTGCTGTGTATGTTTTGTGCTTGCTGTGTATGTTTTGTGCTTGCTGTGTATGTTTTGTGCTTGCTGTGTGTGTATGCGTGTATTTTATATATTTCCTTCAGTCTTTCTTATCGTTTAGATTTAAGACGAGCTCTAAAGCTGGTACTTACCCTGTTTGTTGGGACAGGGGAAGAAGGAAAATCCACCGAAACAAGATATAAAGATCTGGTTGAGACTGGGTGGAAAAAAAAACGTGAAGGAGCCGATAAAAATCATGTAGAACGAGTACTAATGGCGCTAAGGAAGTTATGCTTTGGACCCAGGTGATGGCGGCTTAGGGCGAGCGGTGATGGGAGGATATATAGTAAATGAAAT
>NC_136507.1:33187694-33190194 GCF_053919585.1 Euprymna scolopes | reverse complement strand
TGGAGAAGGTTCCCATAAGCCGTGGTGACGGCAACCTTTCTAGGAGAAGCAAATCTCTGATTTAAAAAAAAAGCATAAAGCGGGGGACCAGTACCCGCATTAAGCTTTCTGTAGGTAAACTTGTTGCTGGCTATCTTGCTCTTGCTTGTTGCTGGATCTCAACATTTTGAACCGAGAGAGAGAGAGAGAGAGAGAGAGAGAGAGAGAGAGACTTAGCTGTCGTACAAAGCTAAGACTCTGTAACATCATCCGTGTACAGATAATCCCTCAGGCATTTATCTATTAAAATAGTCCTGGAAGTAATTTTTGGGCTCATGGACTTTAAATGTCTGAGGGTGTGGCACTCGTCTGACAAAACATTGCAATCATCATACATACATATATATATATATATATATATATATATATATATATATATATCGCCTCAACTATTACGTTTCTGAACTTTTTTTTGATGAAAATTAATTATTCATATTATTTAGATGCGTCTAATTACTGCTCTCGTATTGAGTGTTATTTTCACTACATTTCGGCCGATGTAACCTCCGATCTTTATCAAGTTTGTTCTGTCGAAATCAAATCTTCTCGAAATAATGCACAAATGGAACTACATTGAAAAACATTACCAAAAACTGATAACCTCTTACAACTTCTTCCTCACACAAAAGACGTTACAAGTCTATCTCTGCTTTATCGTTATTTTCATGGCAAGTGCTCGACTGAGTTCCAATCTGTACTGCCTCTTCTAAAGCATTCACAACAAATACTCGTCTAGCTAGAACCACAGACAACAATTTTCCCTTGTTCTCTATCTGTGTCTAAAACAAAACGTAAATTCCATGAACACAGCTTGCTTGTTAGAACTGCCAGCTGACTACAAAATGATCGTTTACAAGTCCACTGTAAACAAATTCTTGTTGAGCCGTTCTTTTAAATAATCAAATTGAGCGCAATCGTTACCATCATTACCAATCATGACGCTGTTGTCCAATTGTCCATCTTGCACTCATTTAACTTTTATCCTCGAGTGGCCTTGCGGTCTTGATAAGTGGTACCACCTTAGTAACAAAAAACAACACGCCTTCTACACCATTTCTACCACTACCCATCATTACGCGCTAACATTTATTTACACTTATCCTTGCGTAGCCTTTGGGCCTTGATACGTTGTGACTCCCTTGTAAAGCAAAAATACGAACATACCTCTTCTCTTAGAAAAATCAAAAGTCAAGGGTCGTCTAGATTAACTGTTATCCCCTCTCCAAATTTATTATGGATGACGTCATAGCTGTCATATAATTCACAATAAATGTTTATCCCATCTGTCAGAGAACAACGTAATCCTTTAGTAACATGATTCATCATGACGTCATCTTTTCATGACGTCATCAAGTGCGCAGGTTGACAAAGAATTAAGTAAAGGTAATTCTATTTTCAGATAGGATTTTCATGTTAAATTTAATTTTTAGCGTGTATTTTGTTTATTAAGTTGTTAGTTTTAAAGCGCAGAATAGTTAACAAAGCCCACTCCCAACCATGTGAAGAATAATAACGTTATTATTTCAGCACGGACCGTAAACTGCAGAAATACGAAAACAAACGGTAACAAATAAAATTCATAGTTTGTAGTAGAATACTAAATTTGGTCTAGATGTTCGTTTAGATAAAGAATAGCTCCCCTCCCCTCTATTGATGTACGACGTAATAATTTTATGACGTCATCCACGGTGTCTGGTTAGTGCTCACTTTTGTTTTGATGGATAAAGGCCTCCATTTCGTGACGTCATCATTTTGATGCCATTATCTGTTTGAAGGTGTGATGGCGTGTACTCCGGATCACACAAGTAATCATGCGTTGTATACTTACTCCTCACCGCAGGGAGACACAAGATTGGAAAGGTTGATAGAGAATCGCCCGTAAAGGAAGAGCACTTTGAACATTTAAAAATTGCCTTGGCAGCAACGTCCGCATTCCCCGGAAGGGGCACTTCAAGCAATAAGTAATAATCAACTTACTCCACCTGAAAGACGGGAGGCAACAACCTGGGAGGTTGGACCTCTTAGGACTAGCCAGAGCCATACCGAAACCTGACAGATCCAAATGTTACATGCGCTGTGTTTAACAAATAAAAGGACTAGCTGTGTTTATAAAAATGAGCCGCCTTTATTTGACAGATGACGTGTGGCTGATTGCAGTAGAGAGAAAGAGAAAGAGAGAGAAAGAGGATTGAGGTGGCAGGCTTTGATGGCGACGGAAAAATTCAGTCAATACGCGTCTGCTCCCGGCTTTGACTATGTTTTTCGTTAACTGTTATGAGTTTTATATAGTTTCCTGATTCATGAATTCTGTTATTGCCCGTATTGACGTTTTATTGTTGCGTCAGATGTCAAAAATCAAGACGAACTTTGTTCTCATTTTCTTTTGATTTGGGTTCTTTGTCTGCATCAGAGGTCAAAGACCAGGACAGTCTTTGCATCAGAATTCAACCGAATCTTCCTT
>NC_136507.1:33142694-33185194 GCF_053919585.1 Euprymna scolopes | reverse complement strand
TCCATAGAATGGAAATATGTCAGAAAGTTTAATAATGTTTTTTAAAAGGGGTGAGGGTCCACAACAACACCTTAACTTTAACTTTAATTCACGTTAGCTTTTATTTTTTTTTTTAGTTGAATCATATTGCGTCGAATAAATTCACGTCATAAATTCACGTTCTTATTAAAACGAAAGCCAAAAATTTAGAACTTTAAACAATTCTCGACACAAATTTTGCATAACTCTGTTTTTTTCCTTCTCCACTTACACGTGCCACTCTTTCGAAAATAGATAAATAGAAAAATAAGAAAAAATAAGAACGTTACTTGTTATCGTGTCAAAAGAAGGAAAAAATCCTGCTCACGTGATTACGTGTTTTTTTTTTAATATTTGCATAACCTTTTTATTTTTATTTATATATCTGTTTCAGATTTTTTTGTCAGTGTACTAGAAGGAATTCAGTTGATTACAGCCCTTTCTGCTTGTTCTTTACATTACAATAGTACAACCCCGAATCCGACGGCGCAATACTACATCGTTCAATACTGTAAAACTGAAACGAAGCTGTTCTGCTTGAAAAGGGCGCCATTTTCTTCTTATTCATATTTATATCGATTCTTTGCTTTAAAAAACTAAAGTAATTAAGTGTTTACTTTTTAATATCCCATTTTGCTCTTTCGGATTATTTTACTAAAGTAAGTAAAGCTTCATTATTTTTAAAAACTGTTTTTGTTTCTTTGTTTTTCGATATTTCGTCGATATTATTTAGTAAGGGTGTTTAGCAGAAAAGCCAACAAACGACTACCCGAAAAAATAAATATACAAGAAATAAATGTTACCATAGTCAATAAAAGTTCGGTTCATGTTTTTTTTTGTTTTGAAATAGTTTTTTATGCTCTTTACTTGAAATAATGTCAGCGAACGGAAATTAAAACGAAATTTGAGGTGATAACTACTTAAATGAATGTTTATATAAACTACACATGCCATAATCGAATATTCCTCAAGCACAAAATAACGGAAAACATTAAAATATGTTTATAAATATTCCTTACGTTGACGGAACTCTCTTAAATTGTTAACACAGAATGCTCACGTGCCCCTCCTTCAAATTGAAAACGAGGCTCTCCATTTCAAAGTCGCTGCCATTTTGATTATTTTAAACCGGTTCTTGAATTAAAAAAGAAAAAAACTTTTACAAACTACTTAAAAGTCGTTTGTTGGCTTTTCTGCTAAACACCCTTACTAAATAATATCGACGAAATATCGAAAAACAAAGAAACAAAAACAGTTTTTAAAAATAATGAAGCTTTACTTACTTTAGTAAAATAATCCGAAATACAAACCAATGAACTTTTCTACCATAAAAGTAACTTTTATTGACTATGGTAACATTTATTTCTTGTATATTTATATTATTTATTATATATATATAACATTTTCTCCTTGTGAGGAAACATCATTTTGTTGGTCACTCTTGGCTACGAATGGAAACAAAGTTGATATAAAAAAAATATATATATTTACTGCGAAAATTATCTTTACTTTCATCATATTTTGCTTAGGGTAAAATTTTGGAGTATCAAAACCTATCTCTTTACACACCCCCCCCCCTCCGCCTCCTTTTCATAACCTATCATACTTTCATCAATCTCGGTCCATTTTCTGTAGGCTATTTTTGAACCCAGTAAACGACAGGTACTTCTGCTAATATATATATATATATATATATATATATATATATATATATATATATATATATATATATTAGCAGGGAGACTCGACGTGACCCAGAATCGAATGATGATTAACGAATGTTTTACACGCCCATTTATTGTCACTGAAATCGGTGAAACCGTTCATTTTTCAATTAAATCGATTGATTGCCTGCTCTAGTTGGGGACCAACCGCGGTGCCCCTTGGAGGAAACTTCACAAACTTCTTCGCAGTGATTAGTCCACAATATATTGTACTTTATATTGCCCTGTAGAGTACCTACTATGAATTTTATGAAAATAGTTTTATATTTTTTATATTTAATCGCGTGAAACAAAGTTTCAAATGCAAAAGACAAGCATCATGATTTTAGCTGTGCTCAAAACAGAAATATTCATTTCGAACGCGCCCCTGTCATATAAAAAAATCTCTTGTTGATTTTATATGCCTGACCTTACTACTTGTGCTGTGATAATGGCTTGAATTTAATTTTAAAATGGAAAGGTCAAATATCATGGTGCAACTGATCTTTAAATACAAACATTCATTTCGAAGAACATACTGTTGATTTTATATGTTGGGCCTTTCTGCTTGTGCGATAATCATACTTCTACCATGCAATTGTGACGTTGATTAAATTCTCCTGTTACTTCTTTCATCGGATCATTTCGATTATCGATGATCGATACTCATCGAAGACATTCCGGTATAAAATCTACCTCAGGACATAAAGGATCTTCGCGTGAAATTTCATAAAACTTGCTCCAACCGTTTTCGAGTTCATAGAAAACTCTCTCTCTCTCTCTCTCTCTCTCTCTCTCTCTCTCTCTATCTATCTATCTATCTCTCTATCTCTCTCTCTCTCTGTCACACACACACACACAACGTTCCTTATATATCACAACGTTTCTTATATATATATGTGTGTGTGTGTGTGTGTGTGTGTGTGTGTGTGTGTGTGTGTGTGTGTGTGTGTGTGTGTGTACAGTGTGTCCACAAAGTCACTGACGTGTTTAGAACTTAAATATTTTTTTTATTTTTGAAGATATCTTTCTGTAATTTTAACCCAATCTGACTAAGATATTAGGAAAAAAAAAGTTTTTAATGCAAAATTCAAACAATTTTTGTTTATGAAAAATAACGTCTTTTAAATGTTGCCCATTTTCAGCATCGCATATTTGTGTCCTTTCTAAAACATTAGTCATGAAAAATTGCAGAATCTCTGGATTGCCATTTAACTTCCTTTGTTTCGTTCCTGATGCTTTCCTTCAATACTTGCAGGATTTGGGGGTTTTTAATATAGACTCTTTCTTTAAGATATCCCCACAAAAAAAAATCGGTTCTATCTTTTACATGAAAATGCCGTTGACAAGCTCTTTGAGTCAAAACAATTGACCCCTGATTTTGGTAAAATTGCATATGTTGTTCAATGCTATAGTTATATCTCCCTGTGTTTAATTGTTTTCTTTATTTATTATCATACATTCTTTCTCCACGGCGTTTCCTTGTAGGATGGCATTGTGTGTTTCATCCTCATAATAATATATATATATATATATATATATATATATATATATATATATATATATATATTATATTATATTATATTATATTATATATATATAATATATATAATATATTATATATATATTATATATATAATATATATATATATATATATATATATATATATATACAGGGTGTTCCAAAAGAAGCTGACGGATTTTAAATTTGATTAACTTCCTTAATATTTAAGTTATGCTTACCAATTTTCATATGAAGGTAGATGAGCCTGTCCGTGATTTTTAAAATACAGTAAGATATCATAATCTATTTATTCTAATTTTATTTACACAACTTAATCTAGGGTATGTTTTTCACAAGGTCTAATTTTAGTTATGAAAAATGATGTTACTCAAATGTCCACCATTTTTATTTTCACACTCTTGTGCTCTCTGCAGTGCATTGTCCAGCACATCACAATGTTTCATGACTTATGGCCCTGATTTCCTCCTCTATATTGTTTTTAAGGACATTTATTGTGGCTGGTTTGTTTGCGTATACCCGCTCTTTGAGGTAACCCCAAAGGAAGGAATCTGCACATATGAGATCTGGCGAGCGGGGTGGCCAATTTATCTCACAGCCACGAGAAATTATTCGAATATGTCCTGGATTAGATTTAATGTTTTTCGTGCCGTATGCGCCGTTACACCGTCCTGCTGGAACCACGTTGATCGAGATACCCCAATTTGACTTAATCTCCTTCTTACTGATGTGGATGGATCCTTGGCCACAATCTCTGCTAATCTCTGACGATTCTCATCACTTCTTGCCGTACGGGGTCTACCAGATTTAGGGAGGTCACATACGGGCCCTTGCTCATGAAATCGAGCTACCATAGCTTTTATTGCATTGGGAGCAGGGGAATTTCTTGTGTTGAAGTTTCGTCGAAAGTCTCTTTGAGTTTCTGATAATGACTCATTCAACCGAAAATACGACTCTACGATAAATATCCGCTCCTCAGTAGTGTAACGACTCATGATGGCCTCGGAAGGGTTACTGTAGCTGATCTGAAAAAATAAAAGAAAAATATGAAAAATTAAGAAACTTATGAATTTTTTTAACCATCAACTTCTTTTGACCCCTGATTTTGGTAAAATTGCATATGTTGTTCAATGCTATAGTTATATCTCCCTGTGTTTAATTGTTTTCTTTATTTATTATCATACATTCTTTCTCTGACGACCTGTATATATTATCTTAGCATTTATATGCTAGTTATGTCGCTGAATAGATCTTGTAATCTTATTAAATTTACTTATATACTTTTTTTTTTACATACGCGTCACCACTTATCAAGGCTGATAGGCCACTCAAGGATAAGGGTTAAGAGTGTGCAGTAGTGAAAAGGACAATATAGTATCGATAGTAATGGAAGTTCGGTAAATTTGTTAACTTAAGTGGAACGGCTCATCAGAAACTTGTTCACGTTGGACTTGAAGACAACCATATTATAGACAGCTGGAAAGCAGGAAAACGGAAGACTATTCCACAGGCGTGCAGTTCTAAGAAAGAAGCTTTGATCATGGAATCTATGTTTAGGTTTAGATACAGATAAAGAGTGGGGGGAATTATTGATAGTGTTTTCAGCTAGTCTAGTGTTTCTTGTGAAAGTTTGGCGAGGGGGGGGCATAGATTGAAGCTCAGTCGAACACTTTCCATGAAAATAACGAGAAAGCAGAGACAAACTCGCAACATCTCTTCTGTGAGATAGAGGTTGCAGCGAAGAGAAAAGGACATCTCCCACCAGGCCACGAAGTTTATTTTGAACCCTATCAAGGCAGGACAAGTCTTTTCTAGCAGCTCCTGCCCATATGTGGCAACAGTATTCCATCCTTGGACGTATCTGGCTCTTATATAGATAGAGAATTGCATCAGCAGTGAGATATCTACTGGATCGATAGAAGGATCCGACCATTTTTCCAGCGGCCTTGGCAACAGATTTGATGTACGTATTCCATTTAAGATCAGGAGTAAAGGTCAAGCCCAGAAGCCTGTCAAAACTTGAGGCCTCCCCAAGACGGGAGCCATTCATTTTAATTGATGCCAGATGGGATCAGAACGTTGATGATGTAAAGATAGAAGCTTTGTTTTAGATGCATTAAAAGTAACCAACCACTCCTTTCCTCATTGTACAACGTGATCAAGATCAGAGGAGAGAGAATAGGAGAAAACTTGGTCGTTTACTGTCTTAGATGTGCTATTATTAATTATTTTTTTATTTTTGTATATATTAGTATAAATAGTAATTGTATTGTATCTACATTTTGTTGTTGGGGAAGTGGTATTTTCCATTGGAGAGCCATGTATTTTACAGCTGTCCTGCTTTTAAATCTCTGGTAAGCAGTTTTTTTTGTTTTTTTTAGTTTAGGTTTTCTTTTCTTTTTTTCATCCTTATATAGTTGAATTCTCTTTTATAATTGTAGACTTTTGAGAAGTCGGTTTATGCAAGTGCTAAGTCTAATTTTATTTAAGAATTTTAGTTAAGGCTTTCTTTTTCTTTTTCTTTTTTTTTTTGTTGTTCCTTATATAGTTGAATTCTCTTTTGCAATTATAAACCTTTTAGTTTTTTTCCGGGAATCTAAACTGCATTCTTTATTTTTTATTTTTACATTTTTTTACTCAAAGCTTATATATATATATATATATATATATATATATATATATATATATATAAATATATATATATATATATATATACCCGTTCACATACACCTTTCACGATAAAGCTAGAACACAGAATTAGATAGAATCGAGCAATTGCATCGACAACGGCCAACGCCAGACCCAAAGTGGGTTTTGATGTACTGCATCTCATCAGTGACGTGCTCCGACATTGGCGCGAACCCAGATCGTCGCACTCATGAAGTGTGCAATACTGACGACCTTTATCGTGATAGGTGTATGTGAACGGGTATTTATATATCTATCTATAATCTCCTCTTAATGTCTAATATATATATATATATATATATATCATTCAAACACTAACGTGTTTGAATATATGGGTAAGTGGCAGTTTTAGTCATTTAGAACTGCTTTAAAGCAAATATTACACTTTATAGATCACCCTCTCGGCTATATTATGAAAAAAATGTTCAATTCTCGTTCAGTAAAACAAAAGTTATGATGAATTTACTGGTGTTCAAAATCGTAAAAATTCGTAAGGAGGTGAACGACGTTTTTTATGACTGGTTTCCATGGCAACCATGTCGCTTCAGCGACTACTGTTGCTACTAATTCACCGCTCTCGCGGAAAGAGAAGTAACAAGTGAAACAGAGAGAATGAATGAATGAAAGGGAGATATTGGGGGATTTTATTGAAAGCAGGCGAGTGCCGTACATTGTTATCACGTATGTGTCTATCACATATGTGCATGTGATGTTTACGGAGGAAAATACATTAAGACTGAAATTACACAAAGAATAAATGAATTTATTAGAAGCCTGGAAAAATCATGGATCACAATAGGAAAATGAGAACATGAAATGTAATATGGTTAAGCTTAAACATGGAAAAGTGAAGGACTAGTTGTTAAAACTGGAAAAGAAAAAGAACAAGATATTCTAATAAAAAAATATAAGGCATTTATAACTTTAAATATTGCAGCATTGAGAATTTTTTTAAAATTCAATTTATAACCTTATAAGATCAGTTCTTAGCGTTGTAATCTTATTGTAATATATATATATATATATATATATATATATATATATATATATATATATATAGAGAGAGAGAGAGAGAGAGAGAGAGAGAGTATATTTTGTCGCACTGACATTGATAAAAAAGACAGGCAAATAGATAAGACGAATAAAGACTTTGCCATACAAATATATATATATATATATATATATATATATATATATATATATATAACTTTTTAGATTGTGAAATGATATAATTATTTCCACAGTTAAACAATTTCGCAGCTTACACGAACTATGCAGTCTAACAAACCGGTAATCAAGACTCGTTTCGCTCTCATTTGAAATCATCAGCTGAACATATCCGAACTTGAGATAACAAGCCCACATCTCTCGCATGAGAAGCGACTACAATGCTAAAATGTCAATTAGCTAACACGGATCAAGCAAACCTCGACGAAATGGAATGTAACTACTTCGTCTCAAACAGGTGGTATAACAATCCAACCAGCCGATGTCTCACAAGTAGGATTTTTTCACTCGGTAGGACGTTGTCATCCAACAAGCTAACTTGTGAAAGGTCTCACGTTCAGGTCAGCAACTGACCTCTGGCCTCATCGAAACTGTTGGTCGTGATCGTCTAGTCCCCGGGAGTCCTTCACATGAATTCTTAGCGTCTCAGCTTCGTGTTGGTTTCTGCTGAAAAGCAAAAAATGCTTTGCCGGAAAAGAAAGACAGACTCGAGTTTTCTAACTACAAAGAAGTTAATTTCATGAAAGTTCAAGTTTTACATATATACAACGTTCAGTTCAATTACACCAGAAAATATCAAGATTTCCCTTATTCTTCATTCTCTCGATGGCGGTCAGGATGGATGGAGGGGGGCGTCCACCGGGAGCCTGTGTTTCTCTCGAGATTTGGCTTCAATCTGTCTCTTTTGACCCGAGTACCCGCTCTTATAGTAAGGTAACGGGGTGGGTCTGACGATCTGCTAAACCAATCAGTGTGCACCACACATTCTGGGAAATCCCCAGATACGTTTTTGCGTGTGCGCATTTCAGCAATACGTCCAGGGTTCTGTAAATCTGAGACCAAAAATGAAATCTTTTCACACGACCCCAAGGCGTCAAACCCTGTCAATTTTCTTTACTCAGAAACCCAGAATGTCTGAGCCGGGGTTCCTCAGGTCAGACGAATGTCATCGTTCCTTATTCTGACATTACCTGTCATTGTTTTAAACAATAAAAATATCTATCTATCTTTTTTATCAAACACAATAACTCGTCCCTTTTTATAGGTCACCTGCCGCTGTCCGAGATTCGATTAACGTTTAACGGAAAATCTCAGCATATTTACTCGGTCTTACTCAGAGTTTTAGGGGTTTTTAACTTCCCAACGGGAAGCAGTATCGCTCCTCAAGACGGTCACGTTATAAACCAACCGAGAAAATTACCTCTATTATTATATAAAAGTGACTTTGTATGTGCCTGTGTCTGTGTGTCTATGTGCCTCTGAGTTCGTTTTATGACATCTGGTCGCCATTTTTTTTATTAGTTTAGGATTTTGTAAAACATTTTTAGTACTTCCTCCAGTTTGTGTCTAAAGCATTTGTCTGGGAGTTCAAAATGCAATTGTTTGAATATTATTTAGTGCACTGCCTTCCTTACATTTCTGAGTCCGCCTTTGTATGATTTTTATGCAAGTTTTCGAAATTCATTTATGTGGTTTACCGTTTCGTTTCTTTGTCCATAGAGTCTACATTTGCTCCAGGGATCAGCGTTTCATGGTTCAATTCGAAGGCATTCATAACAAAAACAATGGTTTTACGCTCTCTATTGCTACTCACATCGTTCAGTTTCTTTGTTCACATTTTGATGGCCGTGAAAACTAAAATGGCCGTAAAGAGACCCATATTTGTGTCGCAAACCGTTGGGCGAGAAACAGAAAGACATGGCATGGATCTATTTCAAATACGTGGCATTAGCGGGAGCGCCACCCAAGGGGTTTTTATACAAACATGTGGACACACCCAACGTGAATGAAGTTTGTTGAATTAATTCTTACGAAAATATAAGAATCTAGATAATATACACCCCATGGCTCTTGTGTTTGCATAAAGATTGTATACATATATATATATATATATATATATATATATATATATATATATATATATATATGTTTTATATATATATATATATATATAGCCGCTGAGTATATATATAAATATAATTGACCATTTTTTTTTCCTCAGCATACACTTCAAAACACCTGGGCAACGCCGGGCACCGATTGCTAGTATATATATATATATATATATATATATATATATATATATATATATATATATATATATATATATATATATTAGTGTTGTAATTTGTTTATCTAATTATATATAAACATATTTCCGGATTAATGGCACCCGGACGGTTAAAAAAAAATCTTTCCTAATCGTGTAAAATTAACAACTTTTCCGAATGATCGCTCAAAAATCGAATATTAAACATAATTTTCCTACGAATCGAACGCCGACGACATTTTTTACAGCTTTGTTTAACAACTTATGAAGAATTTAAAATATTAAATTTGTTAAAAAAAAAAAATGGATTTAATATGTGTAAAAAATATGACCGAACAGATTCAAGTATTTGCTGTTTAAAAAACATCAAAAGAAAACACTATTTAATGTAATATGAACGTGTGAATTTACCGATCCGGATTTCCGTTTGGCGTGTGCAGATAAAATACAGGAGTATGCCAAGCTATGGTAAGGCTATTCAGTTAATGGAAAATCGCCAATAAGAATGTAAGCAGACGACTTTTAAAAAATTGGAAGAAGAAAAAAAAAGATATTTAATCACGCCCTCTAGTTATAAAGGACCGCATTAGTTCAATGGTTATTAATAGTGTAAGGGGGATAACTCTGTCCAATTGTCTAAACGTTAATGTTTATGCACGCATGCGCAACCGGATGTTGTAAACCGGAAAGTGGGTTTCATCACTCGTTACAAGATCATTTGAGTTTTATATATATATATATATATATATATATATATATATATATATATATATATATATATATATAAACTAGCAGATTGTCTGGCGTGGCCCGGGGAATATACATTCATTTTTAACACCTTCCGAATACATGAAATTACATGTGACGGCGTACATGACAGCATCTGCTATGACGTCATACACGACGTCATGACATATATATTATATGTTATTATATCTGATGACACTCAACTCATTTATTTTTTTTTATACAATAGGTTCAAGTGTGCAACATTTTGGGTTGGCGATTTTTTGGAACCCTGCCTATGAATGAGAAACTAGTGGTAGATGTACCAGCACAAATGTGGCAACAATACTCCATGCATGGGCGAATGGTGGCCTTGTATAGGTCCTTTAGTAACAACAAGTATATTTTAAAACGTTGCATAATATAAAATTCACGTATTATTCGTAGTTATACAAGAAATATGTATTGGAATGTTACAGTTTATAAATTTTAGAATACAATAAAAGTACGCTTTATTTTAACGGTAGTGTTCTGGCAGATCGTGTGTATATTTAATATATGCACATTGTTTTCTAACTTGCAACGTTTCCCTGCTTTCCAGATAACTACAATATGACCGTCTTCAAGTCCAATGTAAACAAGTTTTTGATGAGCCGTTCCCCTTAAGTAATCCAATTTACCAAATTTTCACTTCTAACGATTACTATATTGTCCTTTTGACCAATGTACACTCTTTAACCCTTATCCTCGAGTGGGCTCTGAGCCTTGATAAGTGCTGATTCTCTTGTAAAAAAAAAACGAATATTTTCCGCGTTATTATATATGTCTCAATTAGCTGGTGTTTTTTTCAAGGACGCCAGAAGATAAGTAGCATTAATACATTATGAAATTATGTTTAGGACTGTGACAACAGCATATTCTTTTCATTGTTTTGACTCTTGAGTATGTATCCGTTAATATCGTATATGTTTTTTCTCGGTTGATTAAGTGTGTCTAATAGTGTCGGATATATACCCGAGAGTCAAAAGAATTAAAGAATATTCTATTGTCACAGTCCTAATTATGACTGAAATAATGTGTGCCCCCCCATGCAATAAGCCTAAATATTTCAAAGACATAATGTGTAATAGAGCCTTGATTGAATTTATCATATTGTACAAGCGAATTGATGTAACGCCGGGTACGTGTTGTTTATGCAGTACAACCCGGATATAAGAGACCTCTTCTCTTCTCCCTGTTGTTCTCTTATATTCGGGTTACACTTATATCCGGGTTACACTGTGCATTAACACAGGCTCTAATTTAGAACTTGAGAAAATCTATCTTTTTCCTTATATCTTGATCTCTTATATCCGGGTTAGACTGTATATATATTATGTTCAAGCAGGGAGACTCGAGTTTGCCCGGAAATGAATGATGATCAATAACTGTTCCAGACTTCCAATACTTTTATTAATGTATCCGATCTATGCAGCTCTCTTATATCCGGCTTATACTATATCCGGGGTTCTTATATCTGGGTTACTCTCTACATTCACATGGGCTCTAATTTGTGACTATAGAAAATCTCTCTTATATCCGGTTTTCTTATATTCTGGTCTCTTATATCCGGTTATACTGTATATCTGTTATTAATCTTATATATATACCTATATATACATATATATATATACATATATATATACATATATACATACATATATATATACATATATTTATTTATACACATATATATATATGCATATATATACATACATGGACTCTGATTTATGAAAGTATGATAGGTTATGAAAAGGAAGGGTTGTAAAGAGATAGCTTCGAATTTGGGGCTATCAAAACCAAAGCAAAATATGATGAAAGTAAAAATAAAATAGATAAAACCCATAATTTATTATACCGTACCTGTTCACACTGAAACGCTTATCACAATATTCTGTGAATCTATATTAAAAAAACCTTGTTAAACTTTTTGACATATTTCCATTCTATGGAGGTCAGGCGCGAACGAACACCCCATAATTTTCTTATGCCATATTTCTTCAAACTGAAACATAATTATCAAAGTATACTTACGCAGATAGATATGAAAGTCTTTATTAAAGTTTGTGCCTATTTCCATTCTATGGAGGCCAGGCGCGAACGTAAACCCCACAATTTTATTATACCATCCCTATTTAAGTTAAAACGTACTTATTATGTAAATCTATATCAAAAACACTTGTAAACGTTTTTTTATTTTTTATTTTTAAATTTTTTATTTCCATACTTCGTGGACCAGGCGCACCCTACAATTTTAATGAACCACCCTTCTGCCAGATCAACTATACCTATTCCTGTGTCTCGATACATCTTCTATCATTATATGGGATCAGTTTTTAATGTGCAGAGAGAGGGAGGGGGATGGAAAAAGGGACCAGCTCCCGATGGGTGGGAAATGGGAGCTGGATAGTAACTGTTGGTATGAAGGGTTGTCCCTACATTGACCAAGGTCTGATATGTGGAGTTACCCCCACATGGTTTGCTTGCAGTATCTGTCGGAACAGATTGTATTTATTTGCTTCCCCACTGAGCAAATTAGGCGCAAGGCCGTTTTTAATGTGGAGAGAGAGGGAGGGGGAGGGAAAAAGGGACCAGCTCCCGATGGGTGGGAAATGGGAGCTGGATAGTAACTGTTGGTATGAAGGGTTGCCCCTACATTGACCAAGGTCTGATATGTGGAGTTACCCCCACATATAGTTTGCTTGCAGTATCTGTCGGAACAGATGGTATTTATTTGCTCCCCCACCGAGCAAATTAGGCACAAGGCCGATTTTTAATGTGAGGAGTGAAGAGGAAATGGGGACCAACTCCCCGGGGAGTAGGTGAGTTGGATAGTGATAATTGGTATGAAGGGTTGCCCCTATATTGACCAAGGTCTTATATGTGCGGTTGCCCACACATATGGTCTTTGCTTGCAGTATCTGCCGGAACAGATGGTATTTATTTGCTCCCCCACTGAGCAAATTAGGCACAAGGCCGATTTTTAATGTGAGGAGTGAAGGGAGGGGGAAGGAAAAAAGGGGACCAGCTCCCGAGAGGTGGGAAATGGGAGCTGGTTAAAGGTCAGGCATGTGGGGTTGCCCCCACATCTGGTCTTTGCTAGTCATAGCTAGTAATAGCTTGCAGCATCTGCCGGAACAAATACTACACTTTGATCTTGGCCCGAAGGCCACGGAGGTTGCCTAGTCGTGACCGGACACACACACAGACATTCAGCTTTATATTATAGATATCGAAATTAAAACCTTGTCTTGGAGTGAGAGATGAGTGGCAGATGTCACAGCACGAATGTGACAATAATGCATGGTTAGCCGATGGTATTTACGTCGAGGGGGTACAAGGGCTTGGAGTTTGTCGGAGCACTTTCCATAAAAGTACTTGAAAATAGACACAGGTATACAGCATTTCGTCTATGGGATGCAGGATGGACTTTTGTTAACGGTGCACGACCTATTAGGTTGGCGACATTTTTGGAAACCTGTCTATGAGTGAAAGACTAGTGGCGGACGCACCAGCAAAAATGTGGCAACAATACTCCATGCATGGGCGAAATGATGGCCTTGTAGAGATATAAGATTCGAAACCACATGAAGTGATGTACGTGTTGTTTATATATCTGTTTTTATATCGAAATTAACAATCTACGTCATAAAGTGGGACTCTGTTTTCCTAAGGCAAAACAAAACAACCGATGAACGATTGACAGAGGCGCCACACAAAGTGTTTCTTCATTAAAGTAAATATGGCAGATCGTCAGTCGTAGAACTGAACACCAACTGTTGGTGATGGTGGGGATTAAGGGGGGGAAATGGTTACGGAAAGAATGGAAAAGACATTAAAAATGGAGAATAAACAAAGAAGGCAAACTAAAAAAAAGGGGGGGGGGGTAAATAAGAAACTGAAATGAAATTTAAACGAAAAAGATAAAATAGGAATCAGAATATAAAAAATTTTAACACGGAAAAAAGGCGGGAAAGAAGCATTAAAATTGCAAAGAATGATGATCTTTGGTAGAAAAACGAGAAATAAACAACGAAAAGCAAAGAAGAAAAAAAATGAAAAGACAAAATAAAACAAGAAAAAGGAAGGAAACCAAAAATAAATAAATCAAAGAAATTAAAAAGAAATAAATGATGAAAAAAGAAGCAGGAAAAGAATAATTTCAAATATGAATAGGGAAAATGGTTACGTAAAAAAAAAAGGCATTAAAAATGGAAAGAAGAAAAATATGATAGGATAACAAGAAAAGACAGACGAATAAAGGAAAGAGTGAAAGGAGGAAAATAAAGAAGGAAAATAAAAATAGAAATCAAATGAAATTCATGAAAACACTAAAAAGGAAAAAAGGCGGGAAAGTGACATTAAAATTGATACTCTTTTCAAAGACAACAAGAAATGAAAACGATATGAAAAATGTGTTGAGGCGATTAATCGGAATCGGGAATCGGAAAAATAGGATCTTTTGAGGGTATCGGAATCGAAAAAATTTGAGCCTATCTTTCGATGCCAAAACCGATTCCTTAAATTATCTTTTTTTTTTTTATTTGATTTTGGTTTAAGAAACATCTTCCTCTGCTTGTAGTAATCATAAAATAATAAATATTGATTTAAACTTCCAATAAGATTAAAATCTCTAGATCACGCCCCCCCCCCTCAAAAATGTCTTTTAACGTTTGAGAAAATATATATTCACATTTAAGTTACATTTTTATAGTTAAATATTTACAGATTTATAAAGAATCGGAATCGGTAATTGTATCTGAATCGGAAATAAATTTTGGAATCGTCCCTTCACTTATAATTTGTTGAGCTTTGCATTATCCTCTTGAAAAATCAATCTTATTCTTTTAAACCCCCTCCCTATATATATATATATATATATATATATATATATATATATATATATATATATATATATATATATATATATTGCTGCTCGGCATTGCCCGGTCGTAAAATACGCTTAAATATGATATTTTGATTAATCCAGATTTCGTATATATTTTCATAATATATTAGACCCAATATATAGCAATGATTTTGAAAAGTAAAAAAAAAAAAAATGACTCGCGCCATCATCGAGAATCAGAACCAAAACGTTTAGCTTACGATTTACGTTTTCCTTTGACGTTAATGCCTGAGCTATGAAGACATGTTTGCTGCAAGGTTAAAACATAAACCAGTAGTTATTACGTTACGCATGCATATTCGTAATGCCGTCGTTCGACCATCCCCTGGCAAATGCTATTTTTTTTTATTTTTACACTTTTGCATTGATTTTCCCTGGCTAAAACCCAAAATATAAAGTTTTGCATTAGTTCGAATAACCTATATATTCAATATTTTTCTTCTTGGCCTTCGTTATCAAAGTGTAGTATCTGTTCTGTTATCAAAGTGTAGTATCTGTTCTGACAGATACTGCAATCAAGGACCATATGTGGGGGCAACCGCACATATCAAACCCAATCAGTATTGGTCAATGTAGGGGAAACCCTTCATACCAATGTCACTATCCAGTTCCCCCACCCCCGGGGGAGCTGGTCCCTCTCCCCTCATTCACATTAAAAAACGACCTTATGCCTAATTTGCTCAGTGGGGAAGCAAATAAATACCTAAATAAATAGAAAAAAGGGTTTTAATATACAAAAAGGGAATATATATATATATATATATATATATATATATATATATATATATATATATTGACAGAGTTATTAAACATTGACAGAGTTATTGCGTAGGGAAATGTACACAGACAGACAGACACACAGACACACAGACACACAGACAGACAGACAGACAGACAGACAGACATTCACGTTCACTTTTATAGATATAATATATATATATAACTCTGTCAATTTTTAGTCTATAGACTCGAAATTTGAAATACCGGGTACTGAGATTTGGGAAAATCGATGTGACGGGTGTCAGCCAGAAATTTGGTGTTAAGGGGTCAAATTTCAACGATTTGACCTTTAAGAACTCTACCAAACTCCTCCGACAATTTTGGGTCTAGACACTTGAAATTTTAGATATAGGTTCCTTGAACCTGGATCTAACTTAATAAAGTGATTTGAGCCCGAAACAATAAATTTTAAGGGGTCATAATAGGGGTCAAAGTTTTAAAAAATTAACCATTTTTTTTTTTTTTTTTTTTTTGCTTTTTTTGCACAGCATACACCTCCAAACACCCGAGCAACGCCGGGCACCCCTGCTAGTATATATATATATAACTATATATATATATATATATATATATATATATATAACTATATATATATATATATATATATATATATATATATATATATATATATATATATATATATATATATATAACTTAGCTTTTCTTTAGCTTTCCCCACCTCCTTTCTGGCATACACTTTTCTGATTCCATTAGTCAAGGTATGCAGTAGATGTAGAATGAGATTCCGGATAGAAAATACGTTACGTTTTTTAACCTTGAAAGCGGAACCACTTAATGCTTGCTGCCATCGACATTTCCCTCCCAATCTCGTAAATCCTTCTTCAACTAACTTTTTGTAGATAGATAGATAGATAGATAGATAGATAGATAGATAGATAGATAGATAGATAGATAAATAGATAGATAGATAAGATAAGATAATTAAATAGATAGATAGATAAGTTTATACATAGATAAGATGATTGAATAAATGGATAGATAGATAGATAGATAGATAGTTAGTTAGTTAAGATAGATAGATAGATAGATAGATAGATAGATAAGATGATTAAATAGATGGATAGAGAGAGGGGGATAGTGGCTAGATAGCAAGATAAGATAGATAGATAGATAGATAGATAGATACATACATACATACATACATACATTCATACATACATACATAAAGAGATAGAGAGATAAATAGACAGACAGACAGATAGATAGATACATAGATATATAGATAGATAGTTAAGAGAGATGAGATAGATAGATAGATAGATAGATAGATAGATAGATAGATAGATAGATAGACAGACAGACAGGTAGATAGATAGATAGTTAAGAGAGATAAGATAGATAGATAGATAAGTATTTCAATAGAAAGTGAATTGTTATATAATAAAACTTTCATTTCAATTCACTGTTAGAATATAATTTCCTATTTCTATAACTTCTAAGGCTAAGTGTCATCTCCCATCTTTATAGTAATTATTATTCGTCTTCTTCTTTCTCATTTAATTATTCTCGCTCATAATTTTTTATATCTTCTATTTCTCTCGATTTTAAATTTTTTATGTTGCCCCCCATTTTTTTTATTTCTTAGATTTTTTTTTTATTTTGATTTTTCGTTTAGTTTCTTTTTCTTGTTCGTTTCTTTCTTTTTTTTTTTTTCTTGTTTTTCTACCAAAGTTTATCTTCTTATAAGTTTAATACTTCTTTCCCGCCATTTTTCCTTGTCACTGTTTTCATATTCCAATTCCATTTTTTTTGTACATGTTCGTTTTAATTTCCTTTCAATTTCTTTTTCTCCCTTTGTATTTCTTTTTTTTTTAATCTCTCTTTTCTTGTTTTGTCTTCATTTCTTGTAATTCTATCATATTTTCTCTCTTTTCCATTTTTAATGTCTTTTCCACCCTTTCCGTAACCAATTTCCCCTTCACCCCCAGTTGTTGTTCCGTTCTAGCATATTTACTTTAAATGGAGGAACGATTTGCACATCGCATTGCATGGCTCGTATGTCAACCGTTCATCAGTTGTTTTCTTTTAAATGTAATGTGAACAAACATCTCGCGAAACAGCCCCACCCCCATTTAGACAGCCCTATAAATATGGCCGCTAATTAACAGTATCCTCTTACGTCTTTCGTCTCAGTGCTTTTATTAGTAATATAAATATAAGTTAAAAATGAGTCATGAATACCCAATGATCTTGGGATGGATACCAGCAGCACTAATACTATGCGGATTAAACCGGCTTTCTCTAAAGGAAGAAGCATCATGGGAATTACTCTCGTAGGTGAGACGTTGCAAGCCTGTCTCAGCTCTATCGTTATTTTCATGGCAAGTGTTCGACTGAACTCCGATCTATGGTTCCCCAATCTTTCATAAAAACTCTCTTCGAGCCCAAATCACTATCAATAAATCCCTCCATTCTCTATCAGTGCCTAAACCTAAACATCATCAAGAAATCTTTTCTATAAATCCTCGCCTGTTGAACTCTGTTCCGCTGGCTTGCTTCCCAGCTGGCTACAATATCGTCATCTTCAAGTACAACGTAAACAAATTCTTATTGAACCGTCCTCATAAATAATCTGATTATACCAAATTTCCACCAGAAGCGATTGCTACGCAACTGTCCTAATGACTACAATACACACATAGACCTTTATCCTCGAGTGGTCTCCAGCCCTTTATAAGTAGTAACCGCTTTATATATATATATATATATTCAATTTACAATCTGTTATCTAACCGCATGTATATCCTGGCCACGACAGATGACAGCGTTAGGTTTTTGCAATTCTTGTAGCTATGGTGTCGACGTCCTCCTGCATACAGCGCCTAGTTTTTCCAAATGGTCACGCATCTAGTACTGACTAGGCTCAATGTTGCTTAACTTCGGTATGTAAACGTGATTATGTCGCATAGACATACTGGATAGTCTGCTTTTTTTCTCAAGTGTTACACCTGAATCAGTGCGTGTGTGAATTCATCCATCGAATTTGGCACAGCGTTTCGTAAGTATTTCAAGGTGCGCATTACAAAGCGTGAGGTGTGGTGGTATTGGTGGGGGGGTCAACCGGAAATACGTGATTCATCGTCAAATACAAATGAGTGCGCAATGTCCACAAGAGAAAAGCGCTTAATAAAATAGAATCGTGTTATAAAATAGTCCCTTAAGTAATCGTAATATTTTCAGTGGAAATATTTCGTCTTGCTTGGCTCATTTAGAGCCGGGGACGCATATAAGCGAGAAATATAGGTTTGTCTGTCACACTTAAGCTTGATATAGTATTTTCATCATTTAAAGCGTTCTTACATTACTGTAAAAGGCTCGATGTTTTTCAGTCGTTCAGTTTGTCTGTCACGATACATGCGTTAATTTAATTTATTCAACTCATAATAGATGCGTCCAGTTATTTCTGTAAAAGACTCTGTCTGTCGGAGTGTCAATTTTTAGTTTCAAATAACATTTCACCAATTTGTCACGTTTTAGTGCGAAATGGCATTTTTCTCTGTAAAATAGTAGCTTCAACTGCCGTTTCGTTGGTCTGTCAAGCTAAATTTTCAAATACCATTCTATTAGTCTGTCATGCTCAATTGTCAGATAGCATTTATAGTATATCTGTTTTGCTTAAGTTCCACATATTATTTTGTTGGTTTGTCACGCTGAAGTTTCAAATCGTATTCCGTTGGTCTGTCATGCTTAAATTTCAATCATCATTTCGTTATTTTGTCACACTGAATTACCAAATAGCATTTTAGCCTGTCATGCTTAAGTTTCAAACAGTATATGTTGGTCTGTCTCGTTTAGGTTTTAAATAGTATTTCCATCGTTAAACGCGCAGATTGAATGGACGTATCTTAAGAATCATTTTCTTATTTTGTATGCTTGAATAGGCGTATCTTAACAATATCTGTATTTCACTTCAAAGGTCGATTTACATTCATTTATAAAACCTTGATAAAAAGAAAAGAAAAACCGTTGATAAATACAAAAGAAGTTTGTACTTGAAAAAGGCAGGAAATGCGGTCGAAATGAGGTTAGAGTCGGCTCAGGTAAATAGTTAGATATTTGTGCAAAATTTGAACCACACGTAATTAACCGTCCGCTAGGCTTTGCTCAGAATGTCATGCGCACGGATTTGACTGTAATCTGACATAAGATGCCGATCAATGCGCAGCAAAAAAGCAGACGATTTTGGGGAAAATATTGGAAGAAAAAATCAATAAATTAAGTAAACGACACACACTCAAACGGGCTTTATACATGATGAATATCTTCACCTTGGATCAAAAGTTGCAGACGCCGGAAGTGTTGTTTCATATTGCCAAACAAAACGATTAATCGCTGCAAAGAAAACGTGAGATTGTAGGAAAGTCGGCGTTGTTGTATATGTCTATCTAATCCTAAGGGAATATCCCGGCTGTCTTAATTTAATTTATTTAAAAAAAGAAACTGTTATCCAGTATCCTACACCTGCAGGAAAAAATTGTTCATGAAAATAAAAACAAATTACAAAAAATTTTATTTTACATTAGTTACTAAAATAAAGAAATGAAAAAATAAGAAATGAAAATATAAAGAAATGAAACAAAATGAAAAAATGAAAAATGAAAAAAAAGAAATGCAAAAATAAAAATTGAAAAAATAGGGAAATGAAAAAATAAAGAAATGAAAAAAGGAAATGAAAAAATAAAAATTGAAAAAATAAACAAATGAAAAAAGAATGAAAAAATAAAGAAATTAAAAAATAATGAAATATAAAATGAATAAAAATAAAAAATTAAAAATTAAAATATAAAGAAATGAAAAATATAAAATTAAAAAATTAAAAATTAAACAAATTGAAAATTAAAAAATTAAAAATTAAAAAATTATGAATTAAAAAATTAAAAATTAAAAAATTAAAATTAAAAGATTAAAAATGAAAAAAATAAAAAATGAAAAAATAAAAAATGAAAAAATAAATAATTAAAAAAGCAACAATTAAAAAATGAAAAAATAAAACAAAAAATTAAAAAAATAAAAAATGAAAAACTAAACAATGAAAAAATAAAAAATTAAAAAATTAAAAATAAAATTTAAAAATAAAGAAATAAAAATAAAAAATTAAAAATAAAGAAATTAAAAAATAAAGAAATGAAAAAATAAAAAATGAAAAAATAAAGATATTAAAAAATAAAAAATAAAGAAATTAAAAATTAAAATTAAAAAATGAATAAATAAAAATGAAAAAAATTAAAAAATGAAAAAAATAAAAAATGAAAAAGATAAAAAATGGAAATATAAAGAAATGAATACAAAAGTGTTTTTAAAACTTAAAAATATATGAAAATCACAAAAAAAATTCCGATTAATTTTGTTCAATAACAATGATTGAAAAAAGATACAAGTTACTTGGTTGTTTGTTTGTTTTTTTGTCATTTTTTTTTGTTCTTTTTTTGTTTTTATTTTTGCTTTTTGTTGTTTTTGTTTTGTTTTGTTTTTTGCTTTGTTTTTGTTTTTTTGTCGTTGTTTTTTGTTGTTTTTTGCTTTTTTTTTGTTTTATTTTGTTTTTGTCTTGGGGAGGCTCCATGTTTTGACAAGTTTCTGAGCATGACCTTACTCCTTATCTAGAATGGAACACGTACATCAAATCCGTTGCCAAGATCGCTGGAAAAATGGTGAGATTCTTCAATCGCTCCAGTAGATATCTCACTGTTGATGCAATTCCCTACCTATATAAGAGCCAAGTTTTTTATTTTGCTTTTTTTACATGGAGGTCATCACTTATCAAGGCCCGGAAGCCACTTAGGGATAAGGGGTATTGTGTGTACAGTAATCAATGGGACAATATCGTAGTAATCGTTAGTATTGGAGATTTGATAAAGTGTCGTACTTCAGGGGGCGGTTCATCAGGAATTTGTTTATGTTGGACTTGAAGTCATCCAAGTTGTAATCAGGTAGGAAACAGGAAAACAGAAGCGAGTTCCACAGTCGTGCACTTCTAAGAAAGAAGCTTTGCTCGTGGAATCTACGCTTTGATTTAGGCACAGATAAAGAGTGGGGAAAATTACTGACAGTGGTTTCAGCTAGACGGGTGTTTATCGTGAAATATTGGCTACGGGAGACCAGAGATTGGAGCTCAGACGAGGACTTGCAATGGAAATAACGATAAAACAAAGACAGGCTCACAACGTCTCTTCTGTGGGAGAGAGGTTGCAGGGAAGAGAAAAGGGCATCCTCCACTAAGCCACAAAGTCTATTTTGTACTCTGTCAAGGCAGGATAGGCTGTTTTTAGCAGCTCCTGTCCACATGTGGCAGCAATACTCCATCCTTGGATGTACTTGGCTTTTATATAGATAGAGAATTGCATCAGTAGTGAGATATCTTCTGGAGCGGTAGAAGGAGCCCACCATTTTCCCAGCGATCTTGGCAACAGACTTGATGTACGTGTTCTATTTCAGATCAGGAGTAAAGGTCAAACCCAGAAGCTTTTCAAAACACGGGTCTTCTCCCAGACGAGAGCCATCCATCCCAATTGATGCAAGATGGGGATCAGAGCGTTGATGATGTAAAGATAGGAGCTTAGTTTTAGATACATTAAAAGTAACCAGCCACCTCTTCCGCCACTGTACCACGCGCTCAAGATCAGAGGAGAGAGAATCAGAGAGAACTTTGTCATTTACGACCTTTGATGTGCTGCCATAGATTGTCGTGTCATTAGCATAGACATAGGTACGTCGAAGGATTAAGTACTGTTGCCACCTCTGGGCAGAAGGTGCGAGAAAGCACTTATTCTGCCTTGACAGAGTTCAAAATAGACTTCATAGCCTTGGTCAAGGAAAGGCAGATGTCCATGAAATTCTGTCCATCAGAAAAATAATATTTGTTTCAATGAAAGGAAAATATAAATCTGATAATGGGATTCTTTGGAACAAGGGAGCCTGAGGAGAGAGATTGTTTTTCTAGTTGGTTTGGTAAAAATGGATTTTAAATAACTCATTGAGGGAGACAAGTGCAATAACTTAGATTCAAAATGTCTGCTTTTGTGTCTGGGAAATGTTGTCATTTGGTCAATATGTTGTCATACCTAAGTGCTAGACCATCAAGTAAGTGATGGGAATTGAACCTTGAAAGATAATGCAGTTTCTTTGAGAGAAAATTAATTTAAGTTGAAGAGAAAGAAAGAAAAATAGAAAAAGAGAATTAAGGAGAGATATGGTTTCGAAAGAGAAAGAAGACATTCACAAGAAAAGGGAAAAGAAAAAGAATATAAAATAATGGGATATAGACAGAAGAGATTCAGATAAAAAGAGAGAGAAAGATCTTCAAATGAGAGAGGGGGAAGTAACCAATTTAATAAAAACTATTCTGTCTTTAGATATAGGAGACTTTTGCTGACTGGCACCGAGAAGTGCATATCGCCTTGGCCTCCAGCCCGGTGGGGGGGGGGCCAAACTCCCAGAAAAGCTAAGTTGAAAAGCTCTTGTTCCTAGCTGGGAAAATGTCTAAACGAACTTAAGTTGTACAACCTGCATCACAAGGCCGTTAAGAACCCAAAGAACTCAACTTTATACAAGTGTATCCTTAAGACTATTTTATCAGTAATTATTTTTGTGGCGCTATATCTCAGTGTCACGGTTGCTAACACATTCTTCCGCATGGCCGGGTGGTGATTTGGCCATAAGCGTAGAGATACACAGAAGTGCAGCTCCAGAATTTCCTTTCTTGATCGACCTCTCTTTTTCGTCCGGACAACATGGGGTAAGCACGCATATTTCTGTCTCTCCGTGAATGATAGGGGGCACCCCCTCCCTCTCAACACTAGTTAAGCATAGTTAGTTTGATAATTGTAGGATATGTGAAGTATAAATTGTTATGGTCATATATAGTGTATACATAATGTAAAATAAATAGTTAATTATATTTCAGGAATATTACGATTGTGTCGTGTTGTGTGTTTTCTTGTGTCTGCCATGAATGCCTCCATTAAACAACGAGGACGAAGAAAGAAGATTCCAACCAGAATGCCACCAGGGTGAAGAGGTCATTTTGAGAGAATGGAGGAGCCACACATCAACATCTCAGGTATGATTTTATTCTCGATACACAGACCCTAATGACTTGCCCAACATCACATCTTCATGTGACCGTTTTTAAGACATTTAGTGCATCACGTGACACCGGTCACATACCAGTGACTGGCTGATAGTGTAATGAATGTTGCCTTTAGACGAAAAATTGACTCTTAAAAATAGTCTACGGCATAACCAAAAATAATAGGCACCAACATCATGACCCGGTTTTGTTGATGTTTCCATGTGCTTATCTGTGAAAATCATGTATTTTGTTTGTTTATAAGAAAATGATCCCGAGTTTTTCTTTGCTTCTCGATTTCCGGCCTAAATGAAGATGCAGTTCATTTCAGATATGCCCTTACGCTAGACGATGGAAGACACAGACCAGATTCAGCACGAAGTCAAAGCGACGGCCGATGTAGGCAGTGTTGCCACACGTGTTGCATAAGGGACATTCATATTGGAGAGAGACGGCGGGCGTGTATATAACAATGGTAAAAGGGAGAGAGAGAAGATGTTTATACGTATTACAGTTTTATGGATTCTTATAACATATATTATCGAGGGTTGAGATAGGGGATGCACGTTCTTGTAAAAGTTACATAAAGTTCATAATAACGATGAGGGAGACAAAATTCATATTAAGGATGTTTCACACATTGCCTTTTGCTGTTGAATGATGAAACGACACAGTTTTACAAAAACATGATGATAACTTCTTTATTATCAGATCGACCGGTCGAATGATGACGACGTCAAGGAATTCAAAGTCGTACTACATGATTAAACGTTCTCCCTTCACTTCTAAAGGGACCCTCCTCTGATCATGTCAGCTCTGTCTGACCGATTCTGCTGACTGTTCGATCTGGACTCGACTGCCTCTGATCTTCGACTGAAACTAGCTCCTATTTTTAGAATCCATTTTTGCTATGACATCAGATGTGCGTATATATATATTATTCCTTAATTGGAATTTTTTTATTTTGAGATGAGCATTTTTTGTTAATTTTATTTTTATTTCGGACTACTAGTCTCATCTTTATTAGTTTTTTTTTTTTTTTTAAATCTTTTTTTATTGGTTCACAACGTTTCGGCCAACTTCCTCTGGCCTTCGTCAGGTGGTAACCGCGACGGATAGGAACTTCGAATCTCCTAACTGCATTCTCAGCCATCACTGCCATCCGTAGTTGTTGTTGTCTCACCACATTTTTGACCAATTACCTCTGGCACGCTTTGGGTGGGATTGAAACCGCTATCTTCAGACAATGTTCATCTGGAATCGTAGAGATTCAACGTCTCTATCAACTGCGCCACGGGCCCCGACTAATAAAGATGAGACTAGTAGTCCGAAATCAAAATAAAATTAATAAAAAATTATCAGATGTGCGGTTTCAAAACGTGATCGACTCACGTGGCTTTAACATACGTGGCTCGGCACATTCTCCAAACACACTTCTGCAATAAAGAATTCTCACTAACCTATTTTTCAACCTAACTTATTTTTTTTCAATATATTTTTAAATTGTATCGTTCATTATTTTTTAGCTGAGCTTTTTAATTCAGTTCCCATAAAAGAATGCACAATTAAATTCTTTTTACAACATCTATATTTCCAAAACAATAGCCAAATTCCAACATTACAACTCCGAATCTATTTTGAATCTTGCTTACAAGGTTCGAATCTCGGTCTATCCTAATCTCATTTTGCACTTATCTAATGTTTTTCTTATTTACAAGAAAAGTGGACTTAGGGTCATGCACGTTTCGCGTATCCTGAGCAAAAGAGTGGTATTTTCCAGTGACCAGTGAGAGTCTGATCACCCTTGAAGGATCCATCACTAGACAGTTACGAGTGTAGCCCTGATGGGTTGCATCTATGATCATGTGAGCCGGGATCGACGAACACGTCCAGGGGTATATCACAAATATGGTTCCGTGAACCAGGATTCGACGGATGCGGCCTAGAAGACTTATAGAGTTATACGATAGTGTTCTATGGACTACTGTACACTTATTAACCCTTATCCTCGAGTGGTCTCCGGGCCTTGATAAGTGATGACTCCTCTGTTCTGACGAAAACCAATTAGTTACATCTGGTTCAAATGTTGCACGAGTACCACTCAGTAGTTAATAAATAAACATTTCTGTGATGTTGCTGTAGGGAAACAACCGGATAAAATAAAAGGACATTTTTTATGTAATTTACAAAATGTTCTTCCTAAATATTGATTTTTTAAAACTCTTGTTCACCTTAAACAAGGTACATTGACACTTGACCGTAAGGGGCTTCTTTTAAGGACCATCTCCTCTGGGGACTTTTCGAAGAGTATATATTTATTTGCTGCCCACCTCAGCAAGATGTGACACAAGGGTAAAAAGTGGGAATGTCCAGTCAGTGCCCCTAAAAGAAAGGGAACTCAGGCCGAGCAAAAATTGTCGGGGCATCCTCATCAACATTTCCCAGTAGGGGCACTTCAGACAACAAGTAATGAATCTGTCCCCACCCTAAAGGTAGGTGGCAAGGCACTTATCAAGTTCCGGAGGCTACACACACACACACACACACACACACACACACACACATATATATATATATATATATATATATATATATATATATATATATATATATATATATATATATGATTTTTTATATTCAAATTTCATTCAGAAAAATATATTTTTTCAAAACAAAAATTTATTATTTGAACAAAGCATGCAATTCGAAATAATTTTAATTTTTATTTTGCTCTTTTTTACTCTGTCTAGTATATTGAACTATTCTTTTTTTGGCTAGGATATTTTTTTATAAAAATATTATCTTCCAAAATTATTTTGTAAGACCTGAAACCACAAAATTCAATAATTTGAGATCCTATTCACTTCAGTATTTTGAGATATATATATATATATATATATATATATATATATATATATATATATATATATATATATATATATAAGAGAGAGAGGGAGAGAGAGAGCGAGAGAGAGAAAAGGAACAAACCAAGTTATGTTTCGTCTTTCTTGCGAGACTTTCTTTGGATGAATGAAATAAGAAAACAGAAACAGGCCTTGGGGGCGGACCGCTAGGTAATACCCAGGTGGCGTACTTCAGTCTTGCAGGTTTATTGTCAGAAACTTTCCACCCAGTTTCCAAGCAAGGGAGAGTATTATAAGGAGCATTCAAGATGTCAACGTGATTATGTCGCACATACATACTGGAGAGTCTACTTTTTTCTCAGGTGTTACACCTGAATCAGTGCGTGTGTGAATTCATCCATCGAATTTGGCACAGCGTTTCGTAAGTATTTCAAGGTGCGTATTACAAAGCGTGAGGTGTGGTGGTGGTGGGGGGGTCAACCGGAAACACGTGACTCATCGTCAAATAAAAATGAGTGCGCAATGTCCACAAGAGAAACGCGCTTAATAAAACAGAATCGTGTTATAAAATAGTCCCTTAAGTAATCGTAATATTTTCAGTGGATATATTTCGTCTTGCTTTGCTCATTTAGAGCCGGGGACGCATATAAGCGAGAAATATGGGTTTGTCTGTCACACTTAAGCTTGAAATAGTATTATCATCATTTTATGAATACATTTAAAGGACGTATCTAAACAATACTCGCGATTGTTAGTTTCTAAATGCGTTCTTACATTACTATTAAAGGCTCGGTTTGTCAGTCGTTCGGTTTGTCTGTCACGATACATGCGCTAATTTAATTTAGCCAACTCATAATAGGTGCGCCCAATTATCTCTGTAAGGGACTCTGTCTGTAGGTCTGTCACGTTAAAGTTTCAAATAGCATTTCACCAGATATGCATGAATTAGTGCAAAATAATGTTCTAAAGTTTAGCAGTCCGAGAGAAGAAGCCATTAGAGTAGAGGCTTCTGCCATGTAGGGACTCCAACATTGAAGGTGTGGGACTTTGCTGCTTGACGGATTGGTCGTGGGTATGTACCTCGATAGGGGTATAAATGCAATGAGTTCATCAGAACACATTCCGTTAAAGTACCTGTGAAATAGACACAGTGATGCAACATTTCGGCGATGGGACAGGGGTTTAAGCTTAGTTGCTAGTAATCAGAGCTGCTATATCTTTTGCTAGCAAACCATATTTTTTGCACTAAGGAAGGACCCGGATATCCTCATATTCATCTCATCAGTAACTTTGGCTGAGTCTGACTCAAGGTCAATGGGGAACTGATCATAGCATGAGCTTATTATACAAGGTGCGCAATAGCAGAAAGACATTTAGCAGAATTAATGCAAAACAGAGGACAAGTAAAAATTCTTAACTAATACGCAATAACCCGTTAAAAATAGCAGAATAAGATTCTCTACCGAACCTTGCTAGTTTTAACATATGGTATCGATCTGTAAAGTTTTTGATCGTTTACATGAAATAATATAAAGTCCGCAAGGATCCGTGGTGCAATGGATAAAGTACTTGGTTAAAATCATATGTAAAAGCTACACTCTTCTGAAGATTTGAGACTCTTTTTGGACGCTGTCTAAAAGTGAGAGACTAGCGGCAGATGCACCAGCTCAGATATGGGAGCAATACCCCATGCATGGGCGAATGGTGGTTTTATAGACATACAGGATACTCCGAGGTATGAGTATTTTTCTAGCACGGTAGAGGGAACCCACCTTCTTTGCAGCAGTCATCGCAATGTCTTCAAATTGATTAATAGAAGTGTTACAAAAAATATATAAATACACAAATCACAGTCGAAAAATCCTTAAAAGTTCTTGAAATCATATGAAGGGTGACAGGAAGTTGTTTTCGTCCTTCTGTCGGAAATTGCTTTGAACATTTAATCTAATATTTGTGTTATGTTCTGTAGGTAAAAGTTCAAAATAGTTAACTACTTTACAATTTCTCCACTCTCTTATATGCACTGTATTACATATCTTCCCTTCCAACAAACTTCTTGTAAAGAATTTATTTAAAACTGCCTGAAGCAATAAAAGAAAACAAGAAAACTCAAAATTACACACAATAAAACATAAATAATTGAATCCAAAAATGTCTTAGTACAGAATCTGTTCGACATTTCCATTTTATTCTTTTTCGTTAGAAGTTGCTTTCTTTATTTATTCTTTCTTATTTTTTTTGTAAAAATAAAAAAAAAGTCCAACATATTTTTCCAAATATTTAAAGACAACGTTTTAATACGTTGAAAGTGTTAAAAAAAATTAAGTGACTTGTTTAAATAGCAAGGATGTACGTTTTTTGTTTGTTTGTTTGTTTTGTTTTGTTTTGTTTCTTTTCTTGGATTTTTGAAAATTTCGCTGAAGCAGCGTTGCAATTGGGAAAACTATTTCACAAAGACAGTCAAATAATTGCATGTGCAAATCAAAGTTTACATATTCTTTGATGTTTGTTGACTCTGCGTTTGTAAACTCACCAAACTGAAACGGGATATTTTTATTTTAGAAATGAAATTAATTTATTGCTTCTGGGCAGTCTCGATAACACATATAGCTTAATTGTGTTTCAAGATACCTTTATGCATATATATATATATATATATATATATATATATATATATATATATATATATATATATATATGATTGTTAAGCTGGATTAAATCTGACAATATTGACCATCCTCTTGAAAAAGCCCGCATAAATCGGGCGAAACGTTGAGTATTCAGGTCCTTCCACCATTTTCATATATATATATATGCGTGTGTGTGTGTGTGTGTGTGTGTGTGTGTGTGTGTGTGTGTGTTTACATCCAAATAAAAAATGTACGATTTTCTAAAAAAAAGAAAAAAAAGGTCCTGAAATTTAAACGACGGATGGCAGTTGTCTACGTCGTTGTGCCGCTGATCACGGAAAGTGTTTTGGGCATCTAATCTTTCTAAGACAGGGAGAAGGCAAAGCCCAGGATAGTGGACCTCCTAGAACTGCACAAGACAAGTAACATACCACAGTAAACGGAGAAAAGACCCATTTTTCCGGCCGACTAGAATATATCTGTCTTCAAGTCCAATGTAAACAAGTTCTTGTTGAGCCGTCCTCTAAATAATCAAATTCCACCAAATTTATCCCATAAACGATTACTACACTAATACCTTACATTCATTAACCCTTGTCCTCAAGTGTCTTTCGGGCCTTCATAAGTGGTGACTTCCTTATAATAATGAGAAATGACTTAGACTCTTTGATTTTGGTGCTGACGGAAAATATCCTAATTGTTACTCCTCTTTAAAAAAAGCGTTCAAAAAGTCTTGGTATAAAATGCAAGTTTCCGTTTGTCTATTTACGAAGGCCTGGAAAAGCTACGTTTAACAGCAACTCCCCGCTTTTTCAACAAGTGTAAACGCCATCCACTACAAACAGATGCTTAAGATTACAACGTATCGCAATGCAACTAGAGCAGTAAAAGCGTATTGCGAATAATCACAGAACGTATGTTTTATGTTTTACTTTTACAAAGTTGGGGAATCAGTTTGAGTCTGAAATACATTGCGTTGTTTTGCAATTGAGGTGTGTCGCGAATTGAAGGCGCGGCTTTCACAGAGCTTTCAAAGAGAATGGAAAAAAATATAAATTTTCAGGAATTCGTTCGAGTGTACAGCCCTGTAGAGATATCTCACCCTTAATTATATTTAAGTACACAAGAAATAAGGGAATGCGATAAATAGATATACATAATACAAGGTTTATATATATACTAGCGGGGGGGTACCCGGCGTTGCCCTGGTTTTTAAAGGTGTGTGTGGTTGGGGGGGGGCTGGTAAAATGAAAACAAAGCGAAGTCATAACCCTGTTTAAATATTATAAAAACAAACAATGTTAAAACTATTTAAGAAAATCGTGTAAAAAAAAAACAATTAAAATGAACGTGATGCAATACGAACGGTCCGGCAATGGTCGTGTGTTTGAAAAATCCCAAAAAAAGTTTGAAGGGGGGTCGAACTGGAATCATTGAGGCGTAAGCGCCAAAAAAAACGTGATGGATTAACTAAAAAGTGAATTAGGTCAAATATCAATTCCGCAGTGAAGTTTGTTTTGGTTTAGTTTCAGTAGTCACATGTCACTGGAATTCTAAATGAATGTTTTTGTTTTCTCGAATTCTAAATGAATTTATTTGTTTTAATTTTAATTGCAAGTGAAATCACGATATCGTTGCGTTGTAATCTTTGTGTAGAAATAAATGTGGAGTTGAAAGTAATAATAAATAAAGTTCATAGTTAGATTTCACGGTTAGAGTCGTTAAAACCGGAAGTAAAATCTTGTTAGTCTCACAGATTGCGTCTTACGCTAACGAAAAAAAGCAAAAAGAAAACAATAACAGTAATCGCGTTGGCGCGTTTGTTATTTTTTGGGAAGTTTTTTTTTTTCTATTTTATTATGGAAAAAACAGAAAGCATAAATCAGGGAAAAAAGATTTTAAAAAAAAGAAAGAAACGGTCTAAGTAAACTTGTACGATTCCAAACCGGTGTGTTTCCTCGTAGTGTTCCTTGTGAACGCATCCACTGCGGTGTAAATGGGAAGATGTTGCAACTTCCATTGAATCTAAGCGATTTTGGCAGTGGACTCTCACCGGAAAAAATATAGTAATGTACCATTGTCGAGAAACTGTAGAGGTAATAGGCCTATAGCAAACCTCAGATAATGTGCTACAGTTTGTACGCATTACATTTGCATGTAATGTCATGAGTTTTAATCCTAATAAGGTCAAAGTTGGAGGGGAAAAAATGAGTTCATTTTATATATATATATATATATATATATATATATATATATATATATATATATATATAATATATATATATTTATATAGGAATAGATAGATAGAAGATAGAAAGAATAGAAGATAGAAGAAGATGGAAGATAGAAGAAGATAGATAGATAGATAGATAGAAGACAGATAGATAGATAGATAAAAGAAGATAGATAGATAGATAGATAGATAGATAGACAGAAGAAGAAGAGAAGAAGAAGAGAAGATAGAAGATAGAAGAATAGATAGAAGACGATATATATATATATATATATATATATATATATATATATATATATATATATATACTAGCAAAAGTACCCGTCGTTGACTGGGTTCAAAAACAGCCTACAGAAAATGAACTTTGATTTATGAAAGTATGATAGGTTATGAAAAGGAAGGATTGTAATGAGATAGCTTCGAATTCGGAGGTATCAAAACCAAAGCAAAATATGATGAAAGTAAAAATAAAATAGATAAACCCCATAATTTATGATACCATACCTGTTCACACTGAAACACTTATCACAATGTTCTGTGGATCTATATTAAAAAAACCTTGTCAAACTTTGTGACATATTTCCATTCTATGGAGGTCAGGCGCGAACGAACACCCCATAATTTTCTTATACCATATTTCTTCAAACTGAAACATAATTATCAAAGTATACTTAAGCAGATAGATATGAAAAGTGTTTATTAAAGTGTGTGCCTATTTCCATTCTATGGAGGCCAGGCGTGAACGCAGACACCACAATTTTATTATACCATCCCTATTTAAGTTAAAACATACTTATCAAAGTATTATTATGTACATCTATAACAAAAACACTTGTAAACGTTTTTTTAATTTTTTAATTTTTTATTTCCATACTTTGTGGACCAGGCGCGAACGCAGACCCCACAATTTTAATGAACTACCGTTCTGCCAGATCAAACCTACCCATTCCTGTGTCTCGATACATCTTCTATCATTATATGTGATCAGTTTACTATAATAGTCAACCATATAGGAACCTATTCGTGACCAGACACACACACACACACACACACACACACACATACACGCACATACACACACACACACAGATGTTCAGCTTTATATTATAGACATATATATACTCCTATAAATTTGGATTTTTTGTGTTTTTTGATATTCATATTAAACCCCCTTTTTTCTATTTATTTTTAAAAATACAACTTTGTTATATATGGGTCGTAGAATTGCATTCACTGGCAAAAGATCTAGCTAATTTGCATATTCTTTTAAACATTCATTTTAATTAATTCCTTATTAGTTTTTCGGTTGTCTTATGGGATTACCCTCTTTTGTTATTATGTGTAATTATATTCATACAGATATTCTACATGATTTATATTGTAATATTTGCGCAAAAATGTAAGCACAAACCTCTTTCTATATATATACTTATATATCTATATATCTATAAAAGTGAAAGTGCCTGTGTGTGCATGTGTGTGTACATTTCCCTACGCAATAACTCTGTCAATTTTTAGTCTACAGACTCGAAATTTAATATACAGGGTACAGGGTGATTGATGGATAATGTACCACCAAACACCTCGGTCCGCTGCAAGGGTTGACCATTGGCGGCAGTCAATGTGATAGGTATCAAGAGATTTCTTCAGATAGTCTTTGTACTGTATCCTTTGGTGCTCTTTTGTGGTGGTGGCCAGTGGAAAATTCTCCATACAAGGTGATTTGGGGAAGGCAGTGGTCTTCCATCATGGAGACGTGGCCAGCCCAGTGATTTCAGCAACATGGTCTCGATACTGCTGATTTTGACCTGTTCGAACACTTCAGGATTGGTGATGAAGTCAATCCAGTGAATGTTGAAAATAGTACGCAAGCAGCGTTGGTGGTAACGTTCGAGGAGCTGCGCGTGACAACGATAGGTGACCCACGACTCTGAGACGTGTATAGAGCAACCTAAAAACATGCCTCTCATGAAATCGTTAATAAAGTTCACAATCCTTTCTGAAACGTAACCATATTTTAGTGAAAAACTAGCAGGGAGACCCGATGTTATCCGGAATTGAATGAGGATCAATAAATGTCCCACTTTCCCAGTACTTTTATTGTCACCGAAATCGGTGAAATCGCTCAGTTTTTAATCAAATCGATTGATTGCCTGTTCTTGTTGAGGACCCCCACCTCCGCAGTGTATCGGGAAGAAACTTTACATGCCTCCCGGCACTGACTTAGTCCACAGTACATAGTAGTCTACATTGCACTGTAGAGAATCTGCTGTTATTAAATTATCTATAAAATGGTGTCACTTACAGTTTAAAATGCAAAAGTCAAGTACCATGGTTCAATTGTGCTCTAAACAGAAACATTCATTTTGAACACGCCTCTGTCTTATCAAAGAACCAACCGTTGATTTTATGGAATTATTTTTACATAATCACTTGAATTAAAGTTAAACGTATTAAAATGTTCATGGTTCACTTGTGCCCCAAAAAAGAAACATTCATTCCGAACGTGCCCCTGTCTAATAAAAGAGTAAACAGTTGATTTATAAAATGATTTATTTTGCTCATGGAGTGATAAATCTTCTCAAATTCACTTGTGATTTTAGGCTGTATAAAAGTGTTGACTTTGGTCAATATCGGACTTTCTTTCTTTAATCGGATTGTTTCGATTATCGATTTTCGATACTTATCGGAGACATTCCGATACAAAACCTACATAAGAACACTACCAGACATATCAAGTACCTTTGTGTGAATTTTTTTTTTAAACGGCCAGGCCGTTTCGGAGTCCATAAGGTACGAACTCACACATACACACAGACACCGTTCCTTTCATATACTAGAAGAGATAAAATCCAGACTATCTCTGACTTGTCCACCAAGTTTCTGTCATGAATGTTCAACATTCTTTGTTCAATTCCGGAGATACTTTCATTATTTACAACCACTTCTATTTATCGACAGGATAGAACAACACAAACGCAGTAAAGAGAGAACTAACTACTGTTACGGGTTATCTACACAACGGGAATCATTTGGATTATCGTCATAATCATCCTGACATATCGGTTCCCATTAAATCACCGAAGTTAAGCTACGTTAAACCTGGTCAGTACTAAATGGGTGACCAGTTGAGAATACAAAGTGCTGTATGTACCATCTGCTTATCTCGGCATTGATTACAATCATTTTTGAATTTTCTTTGCCACAAATAATACAGAATATGTGTGGTTGCGTCTTGCACAACACTTGCTTCAAAATTTCACGTACAGCCACCCTCATAGGGGACACCCATTGTCCGTCAAGACTGAACGAAGGCCATGAGTAGAAGTAGGAGTTGTAATTTTGAATAGGTTTTGTTATATAGATCACTGCAAAGTGCTCTTCCTAGACGGCTGTAAGGACATAGCATCCTTAAAACATAAAATATATCCTATTTGATTTGTATCATATGTAGAAAATTTCCACGGAAAACAATGGACGTAGTCCCAAATATCTGTATGACACCACCTCTAACTGATCTATTGGTATTGACCCGTCTTAAAGCGTAAAACTTGTATATTCGATTTTAATGATATTTAAAATATATGGTATATAGAGCACCGCCGTGGCAATACTAAGTAACCTGGACGATCATTATTATGATAAAGTACAATACTTGGTAAAAAAGATAAAGTACAATACTTGGTAAAAAAGATAAAGTACAATACTTGGTAAAAAAGATCAAGTACAATACTTGGTAAAAAAGATAAAGTACAATACTTCGTAAAAAAGATAAAGTACAATACTTGGTAAAAAGATAACCGTACAATACGTGGTAAAAAAGATAAAGTACAATACTTGGTAAAAAAGATAAAGTACAATACTTCGTAAAAAAGATAAAGTACAATACTTGGTAAAAAAGATAACCGTACAATACGTGGTAAAAAAGATAAAGTACAATACTTGGTAAAAAAAGATAAAGTACAATACTTCGTAAAAAAGATAAAGTACAATACTTGGTAAAAAAGATAACCGTACAATACGTGGTAAACAAGATAAAGTACAATACTTGGTAAAAAAGATAAAGTACAATACTTGGTAAAAACTATAAAGTACAATACTTCGTAAAAAAGATAAAGTACAATACTTGGTAAAAAGATAAAGTACAATACGTGGTAAAAAAGATAAAGTACAATACTTGGTAAAAAAGATAAAGTACAATACTTGGTAAAAAAGATAAAGTACAATACTTCGTAAAAAAGATAAAGTACAATACTTGGTAAAAAAGATAAAGTACAATACTTCGTAAAAATGATAACCGTACAATACGTGGTAAAAAAGATAAAGTACAATACTTGGTAAAAAAGATAAAGTACAATACTTGGTAAAAAAGATAAAGTACAATACTTCGTAAAAAAGATAAAGTACAATACTTGGTAAAAAGATAAAGTACAATACGTGGTAAAAAAGATAAAGTACAATACTTGGTAAAAAAGATAACCGTACAATACGTGGTAAAAAAGATAAAGTACAATACTTCGTAAAAAAGATAAAGTACAATACTTGGTAAAAATGATAACCGTACAATACGTGGGAAAAAAAGATAAAGTACAATACTTGGTAAAAAAGATGAAGTACAATACTTCGTAAAAAAGATAAAGTACAATACTTGGTAAAAAAGATAACCGTACAATACGTGGTAAAAAAGATAAAGTACAATACTTGGTAAAAAAGATAAAGTACAATACTTCGTAAAAAAGATAAAGTACAATACTTGGTAAAAAAGATAAAGTACAATACTTCGTAAAAATGATAACCGTACAATACGTGGTAAAAAAGATAAAGTACAATACTTGGTAAAAAAGATAAAGTACAATACTTGGTAAAAAGATACAGTACAATACGTGGTAAAAAAGATAAAGTACAATACTTGGTAAAAAAGATAACCGTACAATACGTGGTAAAAAAGATAAAGTACAATACTTCGTAAAAAAGATAAAGTACAATACTTGGTAAAAAAGATAACCGTACAATACGTGGTAAAAAAGATAAAGTACAATACTTGGTAAAAAAGATAAAGTACAATACTTCGTAAAAAAGATAAAGTACAATACTTGGTAAAAAAGATAAAGTACAATACTTCGTAAAAATGATAACCGTACAATACGTGGTAAAAAAGATAAAGTACAATACTTGGTAAAAAAGATAAAGTACAATACTTGGTAAAAAAGATAAAGTACAATACTTCGTAAAAAAGATAAAGTACAATACTTGGTAAAAAGATAAAGTACAATACGTGGTAAAAAAGATAAAGTACAATACTTGGTAAAAAAGATAACCGTACAATACGTGGTAAAAAAGATAAAGTACAATACTTCGTAAAAAAGATAAAGTACAATACTTGGTAAAAATGATAACCGTACAATACGTGATAAAAAAGATAAAGTACAATACTTGGTAAAAAAGATAAAGTACAATACTTCGTAAAAAAGATAAAGTACAATACTTGGTAAAAAAGATAACCGTACAATACGTGGTAAAAAAGATAAAGTACAATACTTGGTAAAAAAGATAAAGTACAATACTTCGTAAAAAAGATAAAGTACAATACTTGGTAAAAAAGATAAAGTACAATACTTCGTAAAAATGATAACCGTACAATACGTGGTAAAAAAGATAAAGTACAATACTTCGTAAAAATGATAACCGTACAATACTTGGTAAAAAAGATAAAGTACAATACTTCGTAAAAAAGATAAAGTACAATACGTGGTAAAAAAGATAAAGTACAATACTTGGTAAAAAAGATAACCGTACAATACGTGGTAAAAAAGATAAAGTGCAATACTTCGTAAAAAAGATAAAGTACAATACTTGGTAAAAAAGATAACCGTACAATACGTGGTAAAAAAGATAAAGTACAATACTTGGTAAAAAAGATAAAGTACAATACTTCGTAAAAAAGATAAAGTACAATACTTGGTAAAAAAGATAAAGTACAATACGTGGTAAAAAAGATAAAGTACAATACTTGGTAAAAAAGATAAAGTACAATACTTCGTAAAAAAGATAAAGTACAATACTTGGTAAAAAAGATAACCGTACAATACGTGGTAAAAAAGATAAAGTACAATACTTGGTAAAAAAGATAAAGTACAATACTTCGTAAAAAAGATAAAGTACAATACTTGGTAAAAAAGATAACCGTACAATACGTGGTAAACAAGATAAAGTACAATACTTCGTAAAAAAGATAAAGTACAATACTTGGTAAAAACTATAAAGTACAATACTTCGTAAAAAAGATAAAGTACAATACTTGGTAAAAAGATAAAGTACAATACGTGGTAAAAAAGATAAAGTACAATACTTGGTAAAAAAGATAAAGTACAATACTTGGTAAAAAAGATAAAGTACAATACTTCGTAAAAAAGATAAAGTACAATACTTGGTAAAAAAGATAAAGTACAATACTTCGTAAAAATGATAACCGTACAATACGTGGTAAAAAAGATAAAGTACAATACTTGGTAAAAAAGATAAAGTACAATACTTGGTAAAAAAGATAAAGTACAATACTTGGTAAAAAAGATAAAGTACAATACTTCGTAAAAAAGATAAAGTACAATACTTGGTAAAAAAGATAACCGTACAATACGTGGTAAACAAGATAAAGTACAATACTTGGTAAAAAAGATAAAGTACAATACTTGGTAAAAACTATAAAGTACAATACTTCGTAAAAAAGATAAAGTACAATACTTGGTAAAAAGATAAAGTACAATACGTGGTAAAAAAGATAAAGTACAATACTTGGTAAAAAAGATAAAGTACAATACTTGGTAAAAAAGATAAAGTACAATACTTCGTAAAAAAGATAAAGTACAATACTTGGTAAAAAAGATAAAGTACAATACTTCGTAAAAATGATAACCGTACAATACGTGGTAAAAAAGATAAAGTACAATACTTGGTAAAAAAGATAAAGTACAATACTTGGTAAAAAGATACAGTACAATACTTCGTAAAAAAGATAAAGTACAATACTTGGTAAAAAAGATAACCGTACAATACGTGGTAAAAAAGATAAAGTACAATACTTGGTAAAAAAGATAAAGTACAATACTTCGTAAAAAAGATAAAGTACAATACTTGGTAAAAAAGATAAAGTACAATACTTCGTAAAAATGATAACCGTACAATACGTGGTAAAAAAGATAAAGTACAATACTTGGTAAAAAAGATAAAGTACAATACTTGGTAAAAAAGATAAAGTACAATACTTCGTAAAAAAGATAAAGTACAATACTTGGTAAAAAGATAAAGTACAATACGTGGTAAAAAAGATAAAGTACAATACTTGGTAAAAAAGATAACCGTACAATACGTGGTAAAGAAGATAAAGTACAATACTTCGTAAAAAAGATAAAGTACAATACTTGGTAAAAATGATAACCGTACAATACGTGATAAAAAAGATAAAGTACAATACTTGGTAAAAAAGATAAAGTACAATACTTCGTAAAAAAGATAAAGTACAATACTTGGTAAAAAAGATAACCGTACAATACGTGGTAAAAAAGATAAAGTACAATACTTGGTAAAAAAGATAAAGTACAATACTTCGTAAAAAAGATAAAGTACAATACTTGGTAAAAAAGATAAAGTACAATACTTCGTAAAAATGATAACCGTACAATACGTGGTAAAAAAGATAAAGTACAATACTTCGTAAAAATGATAACCGTACAATACTTGGTAAAAAAGATAAAGTACAATACTTCGTAAAAAAGATAAAGTACAATACGTGGTAAAAAAGATAAAGTACAATACTTGGTAAAAAAGATAACCGTACAATACGTGGTAAAAAAGATAAAGTGCAATACTTCGTAAAAAAGATAAAGTACAATACTTGGTAAAAAAGATAACCGTACAATACGTGGTAAAAAAGATAAAGTACAATACTTGGTAAAAAAGATAAAGTACAATACTTCGTAAAAAAGATAAAGTACAATACTTGGTAAAAAAGATAACCGTACAATACGTGGTAAAAAAGATAAAGTACAATACTTGGTAAAAAAGATAAAGTACAATACGTGGTAAAAAAGATAAAGTACAATACTTGGTAAAAAAGATAACCGTACAATACTTCGTAAAAAAGATAAAGTACAATACTTGGTAAAAAAGATAAAGTACAATACTTCGTAAAAAAGATAAAGTACAATACTTGGTAAAAAAGATAACCGTACAATACGTGGTAAAAAAGATAAAGTACAATACTTGGTAAAAAAGATAAAGTACAATACTTCGTAAAAAAGATAAAGTACAATACTTCGTAAAAATGATAACCGTACAATACTTGGTAAAAAAGATAAAGTACAATACTTGGTAAAAAGATAAAGTACAATACGTGGTAAAAAAGATAAAGTACAATACTTGGTAAAAAAGATAAAGTACAATACTTGGTAAAAAAGATAAAGTACAATACTTGGTAAAAAAGATAAAGTACAATACTTCGTAAAAATGATAACCGTACAATACGTGGTAAAAAAGATAAAGTACAATACTTGGTAAAAAAGATAAATTACAATACTTGGTAAAAAAGATAAAGTACAATACTTCGTAAAAAAGATAAAGTACAATACTTGGTAAAAAAGATAACCGTACAATACGTGGTAAAAAGATAAAGTACAATACTTGGTAAAAAAGATTAAGTACAATACTTCGTAAACAAGATAAAGTACAATACTTCGTAAAAAAGATAACCGTACAATACGTGGTAAAAAAGATAAAGTACAATACTTCGTAAAAAAGATAAAGTACAATACTTGGTAAGAAAGATAAAGTACAATACTTCGTAAAAAAGATAAAGTACAATACTTTGTAAAAAAGATAACCGTACAATACGTGGTAAAAAAGATAAAGTACAATACTTGGTAAAAAAGATAAAGTACAATACTTGGTAAAAAAGATAAAGTACAATACTTCGTAAAAAAGATAAAGTACAATACTTCGTAAAAAAGATAAAGCATAATACTTGGTAAAAAAGATAACCGTACAATACGTGGTAAAAAAGATAAAGTACAATACTTGGTAAAAAAGATAAAGTACAATACTTGGTAAAAAAGATAAAGTACAATACTTCGTAAAAAAAGATAACCGTACAATACGTGGTAAAAAAGATAAAGTACAATACTTGGTAAAAAAGATAAAGTACAATACTTGGTAAAAAAGATAAAGTACAATACTTGGTAAAATAGATAAAGTACAATACTTGGTAAAAAAGATAAAGTACAATACTTGGTAAAAAAGATAACCGTTCAATACGTTGTAAAAAAGATAAAGTACAATACTTGGTAAAAAAGATAAAGTACAATACTTCGTAAAAAAGATAAAGTACAATACTTTGTAAAAAAGATAACCGTACAATACGTGGTAAAAAAGATAAAGTACAATACTTGGTAAAAAAAGATAAAGTACAATACTTCGTAAAAAAGATAAAGTACAATACTTCGTAAAAAAGATAAAGTACAATACTTCGTAAAAAAGATAAAGTTCAATACTTCGTAAAAAAGATGAAGTACAATACTTGGTAAAAAAGATAACCGTACAATACGTGGTAAAAAAGATAAACGTACAATACTTGGTAAAAAAGATAAAGTACAATACTTGGTAAACCGTGAAAAAAACGTAGACGCAATGCGTATCAAAGGGTGACTTGCGTTAAGGTTGCTACGATCGCAATGAAAGTATGGCGATGGAATAGGCATCACTCGTCAGTCTAAATGCTGGTATTAGAGTAGCTACCGCTCGTTGGTTGCGAGGTGGAAGGAAAAAGAAAACAAAAACATGTGTGATGAAATAAGTTTAGGACGGGGGGTAAAGGGGGTGAATGTAATGGCAAGGAAGAAAAATTAGTAATTTAAAACGAGGAATTGCTTCAAACTATTTAGATTTGTTAATTTACTGTCAGTCAGTTTGGTGCTTGTGAAGTGATTATTTTGCCGTGTGTCAAAACGAAAGCGCCCATCTCGATGATGCGAGAAAAACAAGGCGTTTTAAACTCACCTATTTGTAGCATTAGTTCTTATTTATTTAGGCACAAACTGTGCTTTTATGCCCGCCATTGCTTTGAAACGTTCGCCTCTTGAAATCCCAGAAACGAACAGTTTAAGTAATAAATATTTCATTCATAACGTTTCTTGTAAACAAACGACTAAATCTTTCGCATTCATTCGTATGCATAGCTAAATATGAACCTTTTGCTAATGTTGATAAAAATGTATCTTTTAAATCTTTTTTTCTAATTCAGGAGAAAGAAGAAATCGATTCGCATGAGAAAATTACGGCGCCGTTAATGAGAGAGGGGAAAGAGTGAGAAAGAAAGAAAGAAAGAAAGAAAGAAAAAGAAAGAAATAAGAAAGAAAAAAGAACAAAGAAAAAGAAAAAAAGAAAGAAAAAAGAGAGAGAAAAGGAAAGGGAGAAAAACGAAAGAAAAAAATAAAGAAAAAGACAGAAAGAAAGAAAAGAAAGAAAGAAAAAAATAAAGAAATACAGAAAGAAAGAAAAAGAAAGAAAGAAAACAAGAAAGAAAGAAAGAAAAGGGAAAGAAAACAAGAAGGAAAGAAAACAAGAAAGAAAGAAAAAAGAAAGAAAAGAAAGAAAAAGAAAGGAAGAAAAGAAAAAGAAAGAAAGAAAAAAGAGAGAAAAAAGAAAGAAAGAAAGAAAGTAGAATGAAAAAAAGAAAAAAGGAAAAAGGAAAGGAGAAAGAAAAAGAAAGAAAGAGAAAAGAAAGAAAACAAGTAAGACAGTCAGTTACGCAGCACCTCTCCCTCTTCCTTTTCCCCTTCTCGCTTTTGTTTGTCAGTGAGAATTCTAGCGAGCAATATTAGAATAAAGATTTTTAGTGAGTTAACCATCCATGTTTTATTCAATCGTTTTTAAGTAATTAATGCTAATATCGATGACATTATTGCATATATAGAGATAAAATAGGACAATAAAGGTATAAATATATAACACGAAACATTAATTTATCATGAATTG
>NC_136507.1:33087694-33137694 GCF_053919585.1 Euprymna scolopes | reverse complement strand
ACAATTTTAAATCTACGGGAGATATTCCAAAAGTAATGCCTCCTATTTTTATTCCGCCCGAATTGATCACAGGGGATTGCAAATTGCATTGTTTTGATGACTGGTCTTATGCATTCATGGCCAGAAAGTTCAATCTCTCTGTTGCAGATATTGACGGTGTGACACTCTAAGAAAACAACCCATGTTGTGAACCTGCGTCAGAAGCAAAGAGACCTAATCGAATTCCTCTATCCATAAAAAACTGAACCAATTAATATTCACTTATGCAGTTGATATCAGCATTAGGAGATGGGTTCGTCGATTTCAGAGTGGTGATACAGATGTGAGTGACAAAGCGCACTCCGGATTTTACAGTCGAGGCATCAAAAGAGGCTGCAAAAATGCATTGAGAATCGTGGTGACTTATGTAGAAAAATAAATTCTGGAGCAGCAAACGTCGCCCGTTTTAATGTTCCTATTTACTTGTCTCCCCACGAGGGCAGAGTTAGACACAAGGTCGGTTTTTAATGCGGCGAAAATCCAGCTCCCCAAAATGGGGCACTCTGGATAGGAACAAACAAAAATTAAAATTGCGTCAGCCATGACGGATTTCTTCTCCGCTAACCGAGGACAGAAAAGGTGAAGTGTAACATCAGAACAGATACTACACTGTGATCTTGTCGCCAACGTTACCACTCTCGTATTCGTCAGTTTTCAATTTTTTAGCTTTTTAATTTAAAAAAAAATAGGAGGCCTTACTTTGGGAAGGACCCTCATAGAATATAGCCTTGAGTAATTCCAACATTTATAAGAAAAGAAAACGAAGAGACACCATCCTGAGTTACACGCAAGCTTCGATGGTAGTGGTAGTGGTGGTAGTAGTGGTGGTCTTTGCTAGTATAGACTACAAAATGATATGTACTCCTGGAAAGGAGAAAAAACATGGTATATCGATTTCAGAAAAAAAACTCACTTCCATGCAAAATAAATGCGTTACTCAAAATAAAGGTGGGATTTGCAAACGCCGTCAGAAGACACAAAAATATGACTCAATGCTAAAAAGAATTTAGTCATATTAGGTTAGAGACACATGTCCATACACATATATGCACGCATGTACATACACATATATGCACGCATGTACATACGCATATATGCACGCATGTACATACACATATATACATACATGTCCATACACATATATGCACAAATATAAATACATATATATGCACACATGTACATACACATATATGCACACATGCACATACACATATATGCACATATATATATACATATATGCACACATGTAGATACACATATATGCACACGTGTACATACACATATGTGTACATATATATATACACATATATGCACACGTGTACATACACATATATGCACACATGTACATACACATATATGCACACATGTACATACACATATATGCACACGTGTACATACACATATGTGTACACATATATATACATATATATGCACACATGTACATACACATATATACACACGTGTACATACACATATGTGTACACATATATATACACATATATGCACACATGCACATACACATATATGCACACATCTACATACACATATATGCACACATATACATACACATATATGCACACATGTACATACACATATATGCACACGTGTACATACAAATATGTGTACACATATATATACACATATATGCACACATATACATACACATATATGCACACATATACATACACATATATGCACACGTGTACATACACATATATGCACACGTGTACATACACATATGTGCACACATGTACATACACATATATGCACATATGTACATATACATATATGCACACATGTACATACACATATATGCACACGTGTACATACACATATATGCACATATGTACATATACATATATGCACACATGTACATACACATATATGCACACGTGTACATACACATATATGCACACGTGTACATACACATATATGCACACATGTACATACACATATATGCACACATATACATACACATATATGCACACATGTACATACACATATATGCACACATGTACATACACATATATGCACACATGTACATACACATATATGCACACATGTACATACACATATATGCACATATGTACATATACATATATGCACACATATACATACACATATATGCACACATGTACATACACATATATGCACACATGTACATACACATATATGCACACATGTACATACACATATATGCACACATATACATACACATATATGCACACATGTACATACACATATATGCACACATGTACATACACATATATGCACACATGTACATACACATATATGCACACATGTACATACACATATATGCACACATGTACATACACATATATGCACACATATACATACACATATATGCACACATGTACATACACATATATGCACACGTGTACATACAAATATGTGTACACATATATATACACATATATGCACACATATACATACACATATATGCACACATATACATACACATATATGCACACGTGTACATACACATATATGCACACGTGTACATACACATATGTGTACACATATATATACACATATATGCACACATGTACATACACATATATGCACACATGTACATACACATATATACACACATATACATACACATATATGCACACATGTACATATACATATATGCACACATGTACATACACATATATGCACACATATACATACACATATATGCACACATGTACATATACATATATGCACACATGTACATACACATATATGCACACGTGTACATACACATATATGCACACATGTACATACACATATATGCACACATGTACATACACATATATGCACACATGTACATACACATATATGCACACATGTACATACACATATATACACATATGTACATATACATATATGCACACGTGTACATACACATATATGCACACGTGTACATACACATATATGCACACATGTACATACACATATATGCACACATATACATACACATATATGCACACATGTACATACACATATATGCACACATGTACATACACATATATGCACACATATACATACACATATATGCACACATGTACATACACATATATGCACACATGTACATACACATATATGCACACATGTACATACACATATATGCACACATATACATACACATATATGCACACATGTACATACACATATATGCACACATGTACATACACATATATGCACACATGTACATACACATATGTGTACACGTGTACATACACATATGTCGCATACAAAAACTGAATCATCTAAAAGTATTAAAAGGTTTTCAAAAATACATTTTTTTTATCGAAATTGCTCCAGACAAGGCATGAAGCTACTTGATGTAAGAGGCTAAAAAATACTTCAAGATCAAAAACTTGCCAATGATAAGTGTTAAATGAAATAGATTCTGACCAAGAAAAAAAAACACGCAATGCTTGCCTCTTTGTTAGAAACATCCCTCCTGGAATGTGAGAACTAAAGGATAAAATAAAGGCTGCCGAAAGTAAACTTAAGATTCACTTTAAAAAGAAAAAACATCAAGGTTTATACAATTTTGCAACCTTTTCACAAAGAGTGTGATTTTTCTATTAACCGGGTTGGTCGGCGGCATTTAACCTGACAGTGTGCAAATACAAAGCTTTAGCAATTTGAGATTAGAGACGCAGACACATCGACTGACCTCCAATCTTTGGTCTCCCACTGTAAAACTTTCGCTATCTGTACTTAAAACTAAATAAAAATTCCATGAGTAAAGTTTCCTTCCAAGAACTATCTGTTTTGGAACACAATACTGTTGGGCTACTTCCCAGCTGACTATAACATGGTCATTTTCAAATCTAATATAAATAAATTCCTGTTGGGCCGTTCTCTTAAATAATCAAGCTCTACCTAAGTTCCACCATTACTGATCATGTTGCCTCACGATCTACCTAAGGCTTATTAGCCCTCATCCTCGAGTGGCCTCCGGGAATTGGTTAACGACGGTCTCCCAAGTAAAAAAAATCTTTTTAAGCGCATGCATATGTGTAATGTTTAGTAGATATGAGAGTGGATAAGCATAAAACAGATAGGTAAAAATAATAACACATACACATCTTTAAAGCTTATTGATATTTCGGTCGTTTCAAACGACCTTAATCTTTAGTGTATATATATGTGTACACATATGTGTATGTACACGTGTGCATATATGTGTATGTACACGTGTGCATATATGTGTATGTACATGTGTGCATATATGTGTATGTACATGTGTGCATATATGTGTATGTACATGTGTGCATATATGTGTATGTACATGTGTGCATATATGTGTATGTACACGTGTGCATATATGTGTATGTACACGTGTGCATATATGTGTATGTACACGTGTGCATATATGTGTATGTACACGTGTGCATATATGTGTATGTACATGTGTGCATATATGTGTATGTACATGTGTGCATATATGTGTATGTACATGTGTGCATATATGTGTATGTACATGTGTGCATATATGTGTATGTACACGTGTGCATATATGTGTATGTACACGTGTGCATATATGTGTATGTACACGTGTGCATATATGTGTATGTACACGTGTGCATATATGTGTATGTACATGTGTGCATATATGTGTATGTACAACCAATATCATACTTTGTCGATCAAAACTAATGCGTGATGTCAGATGTTTATTTTTTGCTTTTATTTTGCTTTGTTTGTTTGTTTTGGGGGGGTTGTTTATTTAGTGCGTTTTTTCTCTGACTATCATCTTTAAGGTGAGTTTGTTTTTTGCTTTTCTTTTTTGTTTGTTTGTTTGCTTGTTTTTGTTTAGACTTTTTCAAGCACCTGTCTTTCATTTATTTTGTTATTCGGAACACTGTGACGGTATTTATTGAGATTTGATCGCTCCTGACGATCAGTTAAATAGACTAATGACACTGCTTTTTCGTTGTGAATTGCGAAACGCGCGTAAAACGATACAGAGGGAAGTATAGGCATTCTCCAAAATGAAAAATTAAAATTAAAAATAAATAAGCGAAAATCATGATTATGAACTAGTTCTTTTCCTTAGTCACTGCAATACACCGTAATATATTTGTTTTTACATAAGCAGTAATATGGTGTTACACAGTGATGAACATGCTTCGGTCATCTGGTTATCAGTAACTACAGACCTCTTTATGCAATACAGATTATACGAAAGCAAAGTTTGCAATGAAAACATCAGGTCTTCCTCGTCACGGGGAGTTAATATCAGGAGGTTACGTCAAATATTGTGAAAATAGAAAATTTGACAGAACTTACTGATATTAACTCCCTGTGACGACGAAAAACCTAAGATTTTCATTGCAAACTTTGCTTTCGTATAAGTTGTATCGCCTGAAGAGGTCTCTAGTTACTGGTAACTTGCTGACCGAAACATGCTCATGACTGTGTAGCAACATATTACTAGTTGTATAAAAACAAATAAAGACTACACCCTGCTCTACTTCGGTAGTGAGCACTCTTGTAATTACCTCGTTTCCAGTTAGTTCTAGTGGTTACTTAACCTCTGGAAAACAATAACCTAAGATTTTATATATATATATATATATATATATATATATAATTATTTTTTTACTATAATAATTAAATATATGCTATATATATATATATATGTGTGTGTGTGTGTGTGTGTGTGTGCGTGCGTTTATCTCTCATTTTGTTGCACTGCTAGTAGTAGTAGTAGTAGTAGTAGTAGTAGTAGGAGGAGGAGGAGGAGGAGGAAGAGGAGGAGGAGGAGTATTTTAGCTATCCCAAACTTTAAAGAACCACAAAGTTCATTAAACTGAGGCGGGCAGATACATAAAAGATAAAACGATCTAGCCAGACATTGTAATATGGAACAAGTCCGAAAGAACTGCGCTCATTGTCGATGTCATAGTCCCAAATGATTTTGGCCTTAATAGAGCTGAAAGAGAAAAAATTAACAAAAGATCAGGACCTAAAAACTGATCTAAAAACGACATGGTCCCTGGAAGAAATAAAGATTATACCGGTTGTGATAGAAGTGGTCTAATAAAAAAAAGAATCTTCAGAAATACTTAGAAGCAATCCCTGGAAGACCAAGCTGCAATGAAATACAAATAGTAGTCATAAAGGGAACAAAAACTATTCTAAAAAGAGCCCTTGGATATAAATTCAAATCATAATGAAATCAAGTGTTAGCTCCAGAAGGAGTTAGCTCCCTTGATCTCTTAAAACTAATCAAGGTAAAATAATTTAAAAAACAATACTACTACTACTACTACTAATAATAATAATAATAATAATAATAATAATAACAACAACAACAACAACAAATAAAATGATAATCATAATTATAATAATAATTAATAAATAATGAAGATCTCTCGACAGGCTCTGAACTTCTCCAAAAAGAGTCTGACGGTAGTGAAACTCTTGCAGGATGGTAGTCACAGTGACAACTCTTGATGTGCATACAACGGATGACTCATTGGCGTTGCTCTGCTTGTAACCCTCTGCTTTTGCTGGACGAATCTGTGGCGGAGCAAAACACACTGATATAAAAGAGAATATAAAGTTGTAGTAATTAAAAATTATTAAAGTTTTCATTAAAAAGCATCTTGTTGAGTACTGAGTCATTAATTGGCAATGAAAGTCCATTTCCTTTCTCTTTCTCTATATCTATCTACCCCCTCTTTCTTTATCTGTCTATCTATCTATCGATCGATCTATCTATATGTCTGTCTGTCTGTCTTTTTTCTATCTCTTTCTCATTTTGTCTCCCTTTTAAAATTTCAAAATGTTAATGTATACAACTACAGAATAGTAAAATTTGTGATCGAAGTTAACTCCTCTTCATCTGTCGTGTTCTAGATCCGCCGTGCATATTAATATTTCAACCCCACATATATCCTATATTAATATTCTATTTTAAACATTCAGTACCTTTTATTGTTATCAAGTTTAGAGTATTTTATTTTTCACTTTATGTATATATATTTATATATATATGTATATATATATATATATATATATATATATATATATATATAACTACTTCATTTACTCACAAAAGCGCTCAATACGTAGGTAGAACTAGTTAGTAAGCCTCAAGAGTCCTAGAGTGGATGAAACGCGGAATATTCAGTGTAGCTTAATCACCATATATATTTTATAACTTACTATATATATATATATATATATATATATATATATATATATATATATTGAGTAAGATGATTGATAATTTATAATTAAAATTAAAAATCGGTTTCATAAGGAAGAACAAAGAAAATCCATAAATTGTACGATCGTTTCGGAAACAATGTTTTTTTATTGAGATAGACAATAAGTCTTGGACAATAATTTTAACATATAGTTTTTTGAAACAAAGTCTCCTAATCAGCAAAAATATTGGGTGCGTTTTTTTTTAAGACACCAAAAATAAACCTAGTATTTTTTTAAGTCAGGCAGATGTATCTGAAAAATATTTAAAATATGAAGGAAAATAGTTACGTTTTGATGTTGAAAAACAAAGTAAGAGAAAATGAAAATAAAATTAAAATTTCAAATAAAAATAAAATAAAATGGGGTTGAAGGGTAAGGTTTAGAGAGGATATATTTTTTTTAATTTTAACAAAAATATATTAAGTAAGTAAGAGAAAATGAAAATTAAATTAAAATTAAAAACAAAATAAAATGGAGTTGAAGGGTAACGTTAAGAGATGCTATTTTTATAAAGATTTTTAACAAAAATATATATACCTTTTAATGGTTCGTCTTCTAAAAATCGTAAGTATAATCGTCAAAGCATTCATTTGGATGGTAAATATAGTTTATGAATGTTTGAAAATGTTGATATATATAAACTTTCAAAGGAAACGCCAATGGAATAATATTACCAGTTTAAAATCGTTAGTAACGCTAAATTTGACATCCACTTAAATATTTTAATTTCAAGGGGAGATAATTATGTTCAGCTAGAAAAATAAAGAATTAAACTTTTCAAAGGGAGATAAACACTAATTAGTTATAAGTTGAAATTGTTATATAATAAATGAATCTTATTGGTAGTAATTAACATATTTTTAATAGCAATTATAATATTTATAGAACTTACATTAATAAAAATAGTAACATAAATTTAAAGTGAAATAGATAAAATAAAGTAGAAAATAATGGTAAAAATATAAGATAAGATAATAATAATAATAATAATAATAATAATAATAATAATAATAACAATGATAATATTAATAATAATTATAATAAGGATAATAATAACGACTATAATAATAATAATAATAATAATAACTATAATAATAATAGTTATTAATTTATAAATTATAAATTTTAAGATAGATTAGTAATAAGAAAATTTTATGATTTATAGTGGCTTGAATTTGTCGAATCTAAACATACGTTTATGAATGCATGCCGAAAAAAGTTTGTCTTTTAAATTTAAAAGAATGGTTTTATTTTTATTATATTTTAAAATCTGAAGGACTTCATAGCTACAAAGTGCACAGAATCAGTCCCCGGCATATATGCTTTATATGATCCTATTATTTGCCATTTTAAATTGAAAGGAATATTTCTATCATTGAGTCGCCAAATATGTTTAGATAAAGCAATCAGGTTTCTCAAGGAAGGATTTTTAAAGGAGTGCTTATGCGTTGAAATCCTATGCTTAATAAGTCCAGATGTGGAACCGTTTAATATATTTGTTGTCAGGTAGATTAGGAGTGATATTGGTATGTAATAGGTTTGGTTGTATTTTATTGGTAGATTGGTTAATGGGGGTGCAGTTATTGAATAACTGTGTGGTTGAGTTAGAATGTGAAAAGGGATTTGTATGGTTGCTATTAACATAATTTATGTTTGGGGTTTGTGACACTGTGCAGCTATAAATCACATTTTTTTTTATCTTGCAGATGTCTTGTAGAGGACATTTTTCTTCTACAGTTACAGCCTGCTATAGTTTCTATATTTGCATTTTGTATCTTACTAACTTTTTTTATTGTTAGAACTAAATATTTTTTGATGAAGGTTTGGCATAGTTGAGTAAGACACTTTGACCGTGTTCTTATTAAAGATTTTATTGTATCTATGAGGGGCTTTTAAAGATTTTTTCTAATATTTTAAAGAATTCCCTGGCTATGTTTGTCTCAAGATTTTTAGAATATGGAGGGTTGAACCATAGGATTTCCCTATGTCTGTTTTTACGCTTACGGATTTTGGTTCGTTGTTTATTTGTGTTAGTGGCTAATGCTTGCGGTTTAATTTGGTTTTATATTGTATTTCTATTATTTTTTGCCATTCCTATGCGGGATGACATGACCATATTATAGGTTATTATGTTTTTAGTAGGTTTATTATAGTTTTGAATGCAGTTTGTGTTTTTATCATTTTGATTTAGGTATTTGATTTGTGATTTGTATCCTGAGTTTTTAAGGGCCTCATTGTAATATTTTGTGTTTTTGTAAAATATAGATTTGTTAGAAGATAGTTTAGAAATTCTTAAAGAGACATTGGGAACTATTGATTTCAATATTGACTTAGAGTGGCTTGATTCATTAGTTTTCAAGATTTAAGGTTACGCCTAAGAAATTAACTATTTTTTATTAGGGTCGATTTTTATCCATAATTTTTAAAGAATTTATGCAAGGAATTTAATTGCTTTTTCGTAATTCTTATTTGTAGAGCTTGTTACGAAAAGTGCATTATCTCTATATAGACCCCTCCATTTTGAATTGTTTATGGAGTATACTATGAATTTCATCTAAAAGGAAAAGGCCAACCAGATCAGTGATCTGAGCTGAGTCTGTCGAGCCCATTAAAACGTTAAAATGGTCAGGGGTATTGTTTTTGGTCCAATATTTGTTATCAAAGGCTATTAAAGATTTTCTAGCTAAGAGTATTATTTTAATTTCATCTGGTGTTATATATCTCAATAAAAATATCGTTTCCGAAACGATCGTACAATTTATTGATTTTCTTTGTTCTTCCTTATGAAACCGATTTTTAATTTTTAATTTTAATTATAAATTATCAATCATCTTAATCAATATTAAAATCGCTCTAGGATATATATGCCTATCGAGCTTATTGTATATCTGCATTACAACGAGCACTGTTTTCTTTTGTTTTAATTGTATTATTAAATTTACTAATACATTAAAATATACAACAAAAAAGGGGGGTTAGGATTTATTTTTTATAACCCTGATGTCAATGATTGCTATCTTTAAGCTGATGTGACTTATTATGACGTCATTTGACATCCGGTGCTACCTAAATAAAAAAAAACTCGCTTCTTTCAAATTTATAAAACAACAACAACCCAAAGGGTAAGTAGAAAAAAGAAAAAGAACAAAAAGGAAAGGGCAAAAGGAAAAAAGAATAGAAAAAGAAAGTGAAGAAATAGAAGAAGAAGAAGAAGAAGAAGAAGAAGAAGAAGAAGAAGAAGAGAAGGAAGGGGGGGAGAATTCCAACAGCAACAACAGAAACAACAAAAGAAGAACAAGAAGAAGAAGAAGAAGAAGAAGAAGAAGAAGAAGAAGAAGAAGAAGAAGAAGAAGAAGAAGAAGATGATGAAAAGGGGGAAGAGGAGGACGAGGAGGAATTACAACAGAAATAGCAAGAAGATGAAGAAGAAGAAGAAGAAGAAGAAGAAGAAGAAGAGGAGGAATTCCAACAGCAACAACAACAAGAAAAAGAAGAAGAAGAAGAAGAAGAAGAAGAAGAAGAACAAGAACAAGAACAAGAACAAAAACAAGAAGAAGAAGAACAACAAGAAGAAGAAGAAGACGAAGAAGAAGAAGAAGAAGAAGAAGAAGAAGAAAAAGAAGAACTACAATAACAACAGAAACCAAAAGAACAGCAACCAGTACAAGAACAAAAATAAACATAGAAAAAAGTAAGAAAGAAAGAAGAACGAAAGTAAGAAAGAAAGGAAAACAGAAAGAAGAAAGAAAGGAAGAAAGAAAGGAAGAAAGAAAGGAAGAAAGAAAGGTATTATTTAGAAAGTAATAGTAAAACTGAATCGGTCCAACCTTGTCGGAACATGTTAATAACAGATGTATTAGTCAAGGCATCAAAAGAACCGAAAGGGGAGTCCGAGGGGAGGGAAGGAAATGGGCGCGTCGTTGATTTTTGCAGGACGACGGGTCAAATGATAACAATTTGCAATCCTTTCTTCAGTTCGTCCCCCTTTCATTAACGAATGCCTGTCGGCATGACTGCCATGTTTACCGTGTGACGTCATCGTCGTCAGTTGTTTGTTGTGCGACCTCCAAAGGTGCGACCTGGTAGCCAAAACCTTCGGCGGTCGGTTTGCTGGTCGGTGGCGTTCGAATATGGGAGAGTATGCTCCTGCATAAACACACACACACACACACACACACACACACACACACACATACCTACATACGTACCCACACATATGCATATGTACGCATACGTACATATGGAAACGGACAGATACATACAACAGCAAACACACAAATGACCACACACACACACACACACACACACACATACACACACGTACATATGCGAAAACATTTATGAAAACATACACATACAATATGCATATATTATGTCACGATTATTCTTCCGTTCCTTCTTTTTCTTCTTCTTTCTTTTCCTTCTTTTTTTCTTATTTCTTTCCTTCTTTTTCTTCTTATTTCTTTCTATTTTCTTTTTTTCTTTTTTTCTCATTTCTTCCTATTTCTACTTCTTTTCTTTCACCCTCTGCTTCTTTTTCTCTTCTTGTCGTTTTTCTTCTCCTTCTTTTTCTTCTTCTGATAGTTACTACTCTTTTTTTTTCCTCTTTCTCTTTCTCTTACTAATGTTGTTGTTCATTTGTTTAGCGAGTCGAATTTCTGAACAGATCCCCTGGAAATTCCCTCCTCATCTGTATAGACTTTTCCTTGTTGCTCGTAGCAATTTGCTAAACCGGCAAGGTTCACCCTGACACCAACAGCAGCAAAGCTGAGCAGTTGCATACGAAATAGATGAAAGTTTGGTTCAGAACACACAAAGAAATGGTAGTTGCATATATTTTACGAGGGAATCACTACTTATTAAGGTCTGAAGGCCACTCGAGAATAAGGGTTAGTGAGCGTACAGTGTTCACTGTGACAACGGCGTAGTAATAATTAGTGGTTGGAAAGTGTTCTGTACTAAGATGCAGAAGACCAATCTACAGAATATTTAAATACTGGGTAAACTAATGAGGTTTGCCAAGGTGCTAAGAAGCTTTCTCATTTGGACATCAGTCGAACAGCTTTGCAAGAATGGGTGTTAGTTCCGGTTGCTACTTTTAAGTTCTATGACTGGAATATTACAGGACCACTTGTTATGCATTGGCCTCCCAGAAGACGCCAGAATGTCCTTGCGAATAGTCGATTATAAAATCGACTATTATTATTAAAAGTTCGGTGTTTATTTAAAGAAGGTATTATTATGAAAGAACATTTTTATGATTATCGGTATGAAAATTACATTGTGTTTCAAAGGACAAATAATGTTCAGTAGTTCTGGAATGCAGTGGACATCTTAGGAATAATAAACAAATTGAAAGCTACATCAAATAAACAAAATAGGTTTTCAAACCTAGGTATCAACAATAAATTTGATCAGAGAAAACGTGACTGAGAAGTCACCTGTTAGGGCTTTGTGTAATGGAATGACGCAAGCACAAAGGATTAATTTTAATAGATACAGGCAAGTTAGTTAGTTGAAATGGGGGGAAGGTGAAGAGGAGACGTCAGATAATCCAGACGGGAGAAGAGTTAGTCGCTCTTATGACGTTAGAAAGTGGTCTATTCCAAGATAGCCTGAATGCGAAAAGAACGTTGTAATCTCAAAAGATGTCTGATCGGAACCAGAGAATAAATGTTGTTATATATAAATATAACTATTGTGTCATGTCGTATTTGAACCAACAGGTACGTGTTTATTTGTCGTTTAAAATGAACTGTTTTACATGTTCTGTCCAGATCTGCTGAACATACCATCATCACACAACATTTTAAATGCACAGATGGTCTATTATATAAACCGCTATGATATACATTCTCTTCGTCATTCATGGAAGAATTCGTCTCCCTCTCTTTGTCATGTACAAGCATTCGTTTGTAGAAATAATTGTCCCCCCCTCTATAAAGATAATGTGTCAATACGTGCACGTTATCGTTTTGTCAGCATCACAACACAAGTAATACGTCCATAAGATTTGGCCACCAAGAAAGTAACGTCTGCATAATTTGGTACAACAATTATATACATACAGAATATACACACCCGTTACGTACATAAACTACACCCCACCAAGATATACAGAACTATGACAATGTAACATAGTTGCCTTGCTGGCGGTCCTGGATATGACCTTAAACTTTATCCATATAGAATATATAGAAACCAACTTAAAAACAACAAATATATTCTATTAAAAAAAAATTCTTCAAAATCTTTGAATTCGGCATTAAATAACCTGAAAAGGGTTGATATGCCGTAAAACAAAGACAACCAAACATCAAGGTTCTTGATGATTGTGACAACATTACCAACACATATGTGGATGCCACTCAGATTATTTTTTGTCTTTGAAAGAAATTCGAGAGATAGGCGGCGCTGATTGCATAGGGATGAGTTTGACGTAATATTCTTGGCAAAGAGTTTGTCTTTGGCATAAAAGAAACGTAACCACATTAACTCCGTTGATTTGCGATTCGATGCCAAACACATATTTGCTTGAGGCGTGCAGTGATAGAGGCCTCCAGAGCACGATGGATTCTGATATTAACTCTTCCTCAGTTTTCACCAGAGCTCACTTATCTGTTTGTGGTTCTAATACAGGCATATCTGTCCTGAATGTAATGTTACCCAACACGTTGTAGCCTCAGTCACAAAGTAGACAAAGAGTAGTGAAATCCTTCGAATCGCCTTTTCCCGTTGTAACGACATTCATTTCCTCATTCTCCACGCCACGCGTGACTTTTCATTACAGCTGTGCAGTCACCCACGTCTCTAACGTGCTCTCGAACGCCATCTAAGTCTCTAACGTGATTGCCTTCTCCAACGTGCTCTTTCTTTCCTCATTTTAATAGTCTTTTCCCCTACAATGACGTCATTTCGCATTTCGAATACATTTGCATATACGCGTCCGCGCTCTGTTACACTGTTACAATGAGTGCTCTTGTCAAAAACTGAAGTTCCAGACAGCATAGCTCTAACACCCCATGTCGCCGATACACTTGAAAAGAGGAAGTTTTGTCTTCTTTTTTATCTATTAGTTTCGTTTCAATGACTTCAAGAAAATAAATAAAGATTATTAAATTGCGAAGACGTAGCAAGCGACGAAAGCCTACAAGTAGTAAGTGAATCGACAAGAACCGATGGCGTTAGGGATAAAGTGCTAAGTAATATTCAGTTATAATTTCAAGTCTTCTGGAGGTTGAAGGTTCAATCTTCAGTGCGGGTTTAAAAAATAAAATAACAAACTAACTAACACGACTGAATGAACACGACTGAATGAACGAGAACATTGTACCTTCGTGGATTAAATAAAAGGTTTCTTCCGAAATTCCATACAGCTTCCCGTGTCCGACAGAAGGAGATCATAGGTTACATCAGCCGAAACGCTGTAAAAGTAATATTTAAGATGAGAACAGTAGTCTGAATAAGCTAAATAATACGAAACCGTTAGATTTTTTTTAATATACAGGAATAAAAAAGAATAACTTTGCAGTTGCGGTAAAGAGACGAGTTCTTGCTGTGAATATTTTGCGTGAAATAGAGATTTCGTGTGAATAAAGCGCCTGCTTTATTGTCAATTGTTTGACATGCTCTTAGCGGGGAATACCGACGGATCTTATCACGCCCTATTTGTCACCTATTTGGAGTTCCCATTTGGGTGGGGGAAAGATTTGCTTTCAAAATACAAACTGACGTCATGTCTAATCTTGCTGCGGTGAAAGGAGACAGAAAGAGTGGACATACAAAGAAGATAGACCGACTCGGGAGTGGGTGGGGAAGGACACATACTTATACATAAAAAGAGAGAGGCGGAGATAGATCACGCATCTCTCATGCGAGAAAGAGGCTATATCACTAAATTATTCGTTTTTACTTATTAATGCGCTAACAGCTAAAAGAATTATTCTTGCCGCAACGCTGTCACTTCTTGTAAAACGAGATAACCTAATTCAGATGAAAACTTGAATACCTACTGGAGAGAACTTGAATGCCTACTAGACACTATTCTCGAGTGCCTAAAGTCTTTCTGAACAGGGATTTGCCAGGACAACCTTGCATGAGGACACTTCCCTCCTCCAAATACTAAATATCAAAACCTAGTGGAGGGGCGCTCGGCTTTGCTCATGCGTAAAATACGCTTAAATATGATATTTTAATTTGTCCAGATTTCATATATATTATTAAAGAGTCGTGATTTCAAAAGTAAAAAAAAAGTATTTGGGTGCCATCAGCTGGAATCGAAACCAAAAGCAAAACTGCAGCTTGACGTTACCATTGTACCAACGTGACACGCTTATAAACTGATTAAAAATTAAAAATTAAAAATAAACTAAGATGAATGTACAAAATATTCAACGATTTTTTTTTTCAATTTTGACCCATTTTTTACCCTTAAAAAAAAACTATTTTAACCGGCGAAAGATTCACAAAAGAACGGCCCGTAAAAAATGCAATCATTTGAGGGCCCCTAGCGCTACTCTGCGACTTTTAGTTTCGGAAGAGATAGAGTTTGAAAATATGGAGACAGACAGACAAACATTTAGCCGTTTATATATTAGGTAACATAATATTCACACTAGCTGATGCACCTTATCCAAGTAACGTTATTTCTACGAACAGCACTAATCTGGATACTCCACCAGACTAGATTAATTCTTGCCCTGGAATCTGGTAATACCAATAGGGTACAAGAAAGATATAGCATAATATAACTGGTCTCTATTTTTTTGCAAACTAAATCTTAGAATGGTCAAGGAGAACTTTAATGAAACACTCAAATACCTATGTATATATAGAGGTCAAGTGTTAGCCCCTGGAAGGGGCCTCTTGACTTTTGATAACTTTTTTTTACTGTTTTTCTCTCCAAATAAGGCATATTGCCACTTGGGGCTAATATTTGAGATCGTGTCTAACAGAGAAATGTGTGGAGTTAAGTATCGAGATACCTATTCACATTACATTTAAATTTCTCCTGGTCAGTAGAGTCAGAGAAGCAGGAAATTCCAGAGTCTTGATGTCATAGGGAATAAACTATTAGAAAATGAAATAAAATGAAAAGAAATGTAACGCTCATACAAAACTGAGAGGTATGGAATTTTTTTAATTAAAGAGGGATGGCAGCAGAGTACTCATAATTTCCGGAAGTAGAAAGTACACTCCCCAGTTGGTTAGTACAATTCAGAAGAGATAATTTGCACATGCTTTAACGAAGATAACTTCTGTATATTCGTAACCAACACCAGCAACGTAGAGTGTATATTGAAGAATAGTGGTATATTGTCTTGTTGCTTCGTTATTTGGTAAAGTTTGGAATTGCCAGGTGTCTTTACAGGCGTCACATGACCAGGTGCACGTGAACGAGAGTTGGCGAGGTTGCGACGAGAATCACGTTGAGAGTGAGATTTGAAAAGAGAGTTAGACAATCTGTTCTGGAGTAGCGACTGGAACAGATCATAGTCTCCTGAAAACGGCGAAATCGGGCGGGAGTTTTATTCTGGCAACTGAGAAATAATTCATAATTCATAACTGGAACTGGAACTGAAGACACCCGTCGTCGCTTAACCCATTAGCGACCGAATTAAGGGAAACTTTTAGATGTAATTTTTTCCCCGTGGAAATAGGATCTATGGATCCTTAAGAGATTATTTTGAAGGTTTTAGTATTCTACGAAAACCTATTTTCAAATTTCTGTCAACCTGTGCATTGTTATAGCGATCAAAAGCTAACGGGGAAATAACTCTAATGAAGGAAGTAAGAGTTATTGCCCTTATATAGATGAAAAGATAAAGACTAGAGAGTTCCAGGGAGAATGCACAAGATGGCGGATGCGCTAACACATGAATATCGTGCTGTAAATATAATTTGTTTCGACTGTAATAAATAGTATTTAAACTAAACTGAGCTTGTTAACTGTTCATTTAAATATTCCATGATTTCGACAACTCATTTCTCCGAACACAACATGCATGAATGCAGTAGTTCGGATCTTAATACACAGATTTCACCTAATAAGAACATTTTTCGTGTATTTCTCGGAGAAAAATGACTTTATAGAATATTGTCTGAAAAACAATTAAAACATGATAATCCAATGCTGCATGGATTATAAATTTTGTTGGAAATTTGTCAAACAATAATTTTTAGGGAATGAATAAACATGAATAAAGAATACTAGACTCGCAAAATGTATTTATTCCAAGTAACCATTGAAAAACGGCAACTTTTTTTGCGTCGTATTAATGGGACTGTTGTCTTGAGTTAAGAAAACAGGAATTTGTGTGTCGGGCGAGGTCAAGCAATAAAGAGAGATTAAAGATGGCGCCTGTGGTTTTATAAGCTGTGGTCTCGCAAAATCTCGCGAAATCACGCAAAATCTCGTAAAATCTCGCGAAATCACGCATGCAAATGGGGAAGATAGGCTGTATAAAAGCAGCCTGAGTTGAGAAGTAGGATTGTGACTTTTGACGATTGTTGGATTTCTAGCCACGTGTTTGGGGGGGCACTGTTAAGACTTTTCACAACTTGATCAATAAAACAACAGCGGTTAATGGGTAAAGGTGGGCTTGTCAATCGTCTTCAAAAACATCACAAGACGAGAGTTGGCGAGATTGTGGCGAGATTCACGTTGGTGCTGAGACTTGAAAAGAGAGACAATCTGTTCTGGGGTACAGGAACAGATCACAATCTCGTGAAAACGGCGAAATCGGGCGGAAGTTTTATTCCGGCAATTGAGGAACAATTCGTGGGTTGAAATATAACTGGAACTCAAGACACTCCCCGTTGCTTAAGGTGGAAAGCCAACGAAAAAATTCGCGACGTGCGTCCGACCAGATGAAATGCGGAACCAAACTCGCTTTATCCAAAAAATACACAAGAGACTTACGTTCATTATTGCTATGATCCGAAGGTTTTTCTTTACAGAGTGCAGGGAACGATGGGCGATACAAAAGCAATTCGAAGATAACACCAGCAATTTAAAATTGTAATTCCTAATAATCGATAGATCAAATGTATTGATATCAATTGCGACTCTATCAAAGAATAGTGGCAGGCTGTCTTATTGCCTCGGCTATCCTGTTCAGCTTGGAACTATCAGTCGTCTTCAAAGAGAACTCTTTGCTTTTTCATATTCGCTACAGAGTGTGATTGTGTTCTCGTCTGGCATGGCTACGGTGATAACTTTGAAGATACGATAAATAGATATATGAACGCCCACGAATACGATACACAAGACAAACAGGTTCTGGATGTGGTTTGAAGCATCAACTTGCTGAGTGGTCGTACCTGGTGATCTGTAGATGACGTTTCAGATAATATTTGCTGTTCACAACCTTGACACGTTCTGTTTCGCAGCGACAAACAGAGAGTCAGGCTGACATTATGAGCTGGGGAACAGTTGCACTTGGGACGAAACGGCGAGACAGATAGCAAGGACATCAAATATAAGTTATAAAAATAGTGGGAAATCACAGACCAATAAACAGACAGACATACGATCAGGTCGACCGGCAGACATGTAGACAGACAAATAGATAGACATACCAACAGATAAACAAGCAAACAGACAGCTAGATAGCAAACAGACAAACAGAGTGACATACAAACAGTCAGACAAGAAGGCAGATAAACAGACAGACAGACAGACCGATGGACAGACGGATCGACAGATACAAATGGGTAGACAGGCAAACAAGCAGACAGATAGATGACACACAGACCAACATACATGCAAGCCGGTAAACAAACAGACCGGAAGATAGATAAACAAAGCAACAGACATACAAAAAGACAGACAGAAAGATAAACGGACAGACACACAAACAGACAAACAGACAGGTAGGCAGGCGGACAGAGGAAACCGAGAAACAGGAAGGCAAGCGGACATAGAAAAATGGACACGCATGCGGAAAGAGAGAGAGAAAGAAAAAAGAGAGGGAGGCCTTGACCCTGTGCCTGGCACAGACCCTTTGAGTCACATACTTTTCTAGTGCAAGCCTTCCATCTTTCAGAAGGGAATATAGTTCTATTCAGTCTTAGGCATTACTCCTCCTTCGAGAGCGGGGTGCTTTATTATCAGACGCCAGCGGCGCTCTTAGTGGGGAATACCGATAGTCCGATCGCACCATACTTGTCACACATCTAGAGTGCCCTTTATATTTAGGATGGGGAGATTTTGATTTCAAAATATAAATTGACGCCATGTTTAATCTTGCTGCGCTGAAAGAAGGACAGATAAAATAAACAGAAAGGGTGGACACTCTAGGAGTAGATGGAGGAGGGCACATACATATAGAAAGAGAGGGGGAGAGATAGAAAGGCAGACTGACATGAAGAAAGGGAGAGTGGAGAGACAAATATGCGCGAGGGAAAGGGGGTGGGGCACATCAGTCACGCTTATTAACCTCATAAAGAAGGTTGCGATTACCCGCGTTAATATCTGCATTTAGTCACCTCCCACCGCCACACACGCGTTACGCAAGATTGAACACAAGTTGCTTATGTCACTTCAATAAATCGGTAATACTTTTTCTTTATTTGAAAGCCATCGTTTATCGAAGCCAGGAGGCAACTGAAAGATAAGGTTTAATAAGATAAGGTTTAATTAATACTTTAGCCTGAAAGTATCCTGTACCTCTATAAGGCAACCATTCGCCCCTGTATGGAGTATTGCTGTCACATTTGGGCTGGTGCATCTGCTGCTTGTCTCTCACTCCTGGACAGGGTTCAAAAGAGAGTTACCAACCTGATAGGTCCTGAACTGTCATCTAGGCTTTAGCCTCTGTCCCGTCGACGAAATGTTGCATCCCTCTGCCTGTTCTACAAATACTTTAATGGTGGCTGCTCTGACAAACTGCAAGCACTTGTACCTCCTCGACGTGACTACCCCCGACGGACCAGACAAGCAGCTAAGTCCCACCCCTTTACAGTAGAGATCCGTAGGTGCAAGAAAGCCTTTTACTCCAATAGTTTCTTCCCCAGAACTGCAAGTCTTTGGAACTCCCTTCTGGGATTCTGCTTTCCCAACTGTACTGACATGCAGAAGTTCAAGTGTAAATAAACATCTTTCTACTCATCTCCCTTCATAATGCCCCCGCAAATTATGTCCCCGAGTCTAGCCTCCTATTTCAAAGTGGCACTGTGCCTTGTTTGGCGTGAAGATTGAATAAAAAAAATTTTTTAAAGTGACACATAGTTATATGACATTGTCCGGGAACAAACATGTTGTATGCTCAGTCGTAAAGCGGACCAAGAATAGAAAAGAAGTTCAACTCGCTTTTTCTTTGTAATAATGACATTTATTTCCTCATTTGTTACGGCCGTGACGTCATCCACTCGATTGTCTTCACTAACATGATCTCGAACGGTATCGTGTTCCGGGCTTTACATCTCTCACGTGATCGTCCTCTTTTTCCCTTTTATAGTGTTTTTTTTTCTTTACCGGTGACGTCATTTCGCATGCATCTACATACGCGCATCCGTTACAGTTTATTTTTTATTTTTTTTTTTTTTTACGAGCTTGTCATGTGAGGGATGGGTGAATATATGGCGGATAAAACTTCGTTAAATTAACGGTTAACAGCCAGAGATTATATATATATATATATATATATATATATATATATATATATATATATATATATATATATATATATATATATATATATATACATATATATATATATATATGTATAACTACTTCATTTACTCACATAAAATTAATATACGAAAGTATAAATTTATGCATAAACTTTAAGTATTTAATTCAAAAGTGCTCAATACATAGGTAGAGCTGGTTAGCCATATATATGTTATAAATTAGTATATATATATATAGTCTTTTTTATAGTATTCCGAATTTTACTGGATTTATATAATTTAAAATTCAGTAATCGTTCATATACCAATAAGTGTTAAGCCAAAAAGAGATGACTTAAACTGTAAGCTACAAAATTATCATATTTCATAATTGAGCATTTATATATTGTTTAAAAAAAGCAAGACATCAAGGAATGGATTGATAGCAACAAATAGTGTATTTCATCGTTAGTTACAATTGTTTCAAGACTATTCGGACAAATTCAAACATTATGTCGTTTGAAAATTTGCACAAAAACAGCCTTTCGTCAGACTTATTGAATAAAAAACACTTTAACAATGAAACATTATGAAATATTATGGCTTCCATAATTGTTTCACTGTTAAAGTGTTTTTTATTCAATAAGTCTGACGAAAGGCTGTTTTTGTGCAAATTTTCAAACGACATAATGTTTGAATTTGTCCGAATAGTCTTGAAACAATTGTAATTAACGATGAAATACACTATTTGTTTCTATCAATCCATTCCTTGATGTCTTGCTTCTTTGGCAGACAATATATATATATATATATATATATATATATATATATATATATATATATATATATATATATATATCATTCAAACACGATACCTAAGTGGCAGTTTTAGTCATTTAGGACTGCTTTAAAGCTTCACCACACACTCATTTTTCGACCAAATTTCAAACAATTATTACAGTTTATAGGTCACCGTCTCAGCTATATTGTGAAAAAACATTTTTTCAATTTTTGTTCAGTAAAACAAAGTTAGAATGAATTTTCTGGTGTTCAAAATCGTAAAAATTCGTAAGTAGGTGAGCGACGGTTTTTATGACTGGTTTCCATAGCAACTACGTCGCTTCAGCGACTACTGTTGCTACCAATTCACCGCTCTCGCAAAAAGAGAAGTAACAAGAGAGAATGTAAGAATGAAAGAGAGATAATTGGAGGGATTTCATTGAAAGTAGACGAGTGTCGTACATTTTTATTACGTATGTGTATGTTATGTTTGCGGGGGCAAAAAATAAGACTGAAATTAAACAAAGAACAAGTGAATTTACTGGAAGCCTAGAAAAAATCATGGATTACAATAAAAAAATGCGAGCATGAAAAGTAATATGGTTAAGCTTAAACATGGAAAAGTAAAGGACTAGTTGTTAAAACTGGAAAAGAAAAGGACAAGATATTCTAGTAAAAAATATAATAAATGTATAACTTAAAATATTGCAACATTGAGAACTTTTTTAATTCAATTTAACATTATATAATCAATTCTTAATGCTATTCCTTTTACTTTTTGTATGCTTAATCTTAACCATATTACTTTTCATGCATTTTTCTATGTAATCCATGATTTTTCCAGGCTTTGATTTTGAAATAATATTTTTTGCGAGTGTTCAATATCATACGCATTGTCAACAATCCGTAAAAAAGTATTCCCAACTTCTTAAATTGACTAAAGAAAAAAGATCAAATAAAAGACGTAATTAAGTAAATCAGCAGAAAGAAGAGAAAAAAAGAAAGAAACAGAATTAACAGGCGACGTCGTAAGCGAAATATTATCAACCCTAGCACGGCAAAGAGCATCACTTTTTTTTTTACTCTATATAATTCAAATAAGATGGCATGCGAGCGACATTACTGCTAGGATTAATGAAGATGCCGACGATGAAAAAGTTGCTATGGTAACTAACAGCCAATCAGAAGAAATCGTTTCTCACGTTCTTTACTAATTCTGATAATTTTGAACACCGTTAATTTTATTACGACTTTTATTTTAATGAAAGAAAATTTCAATTCTTTTATTCAAAATATAGCTGAGAAGGTGACATATGGACTGTAAAAATTGTTTGAAATTTGGTCGCAAAATGAGTGAGCAGTGAAGCTTTAAAGGAATTATAAATGAGTAAAACTAACACTAAACCATGTATTAAAACACTGTAGTGTGAATGATATGTATATATATATATATATATATATATATATATATATATATATATATATATATATATATAACTACTTAATTTACTCACATAAAATTAATATACGAAAGTATAGATTTATTCGAAAACTTTAAGTATTTACTTCAAAAGTGCTCATTACGTAGGTAGAGCTATTTAGTAAGTTATAAAATGTATATGGCGATTCAGCTACACTGAATATTCCGCGTTTCATCCACTCTAGGATTCTTCAGGCTTATGCGCGAATTCTGTGGTTGTTTGTTGTTTTCATATACGCTAAAATATCCAAGCTAAATAGAGCACACACAAAGGAACAGGTCAATCAGAGGTCAAATAGGCCTTTGTCCGATAAATGCATGCTCATTGGCTGATAGGAAGGGCGCGGTGGATACTAGAAAGTTGATTGGCTAACTAAAATCTCAATAGAAGATGTGCATATAAAAACGACAAACAACCACAAAATTCGCGCATAAGCCTGAAGAATCCTAGAGTGGATGAAACGCGGAATATTCAGTGTAGCTTAATCGCCATATACATTTTATAACTTACTATATATATATATATATATATATTTATATATATATATATATATATATATATATATATTTGTAAATATCTCAATTAACCTATCTATTTATCTATCTATTTATCTATCTTTCAATATCTATCTACCTATCTGTCTATCTCTCTCTCTTTCTCTCTTTCTCTCTTTCTCTCTCTCTCTCCGCCTATTCATACCTATCTATGTTTCTTTCTAATTTGTTATGTATATACCTGCCAACATATTTCCAATGGTATCTCGGTTTCTTCATAGCTGTTGATGTACCTATCTGACCTAATTTATTTACATTTACTCTTTCTATTTTCTCCTTTTTTCCTTTATGTCCCATAAGACAAAGGAAGCAATGAATTTGTTCACAGCATTCTTTCCGCTGCTTACGCCTGGCACACACACACACACACTCACACACACACACACACACACACACACACACACACATGTATATATTTAATATAATATATATATATATATATATAACTACTTCATTTATTCGCATAAATTTAATATATGAAAGTATAGATTTATGCGTAAACTTTAAGTATTTACTTCAAAAGTGCTCAATACGTAGGTAGAGCTAGTTAGTAATTTATAAAATATATATGGCGATTAAGCTACACTGAATATTCTGCGTTTCATCCAACTATAGGATTCGTCAGGCTTATGCGCATAAGCCTGACGAATCCTATAGTTGGATGAAACGCAGAATATTCAGTGTAGCTTAATCGCCATATATATTTTATAAATTACTATATATATATATATATATATATATATATATATATATATATATATATATATATATTAAGTACCCGAAACAGTGTTTCATGGTAAACAACTGATGATCTCTTGAAAAATAAATTATTAGTACTATAGTAAATTCGAGAGCGAGTTGATGCAGTGATTGCAGGTGATTAAATGACTTACTGACTAGATGGTTTTCTAACGAATAATAAAAAATATTTTTTGTATAGTTTTAAAGGTTAAAAACTTCAAAGACTATATATATATATATATATATATATATATATATATATATATATATATATATATATATATATATATATATATATATGAATAAAAATAAAATAAAAATACCAGCGATGGTTGAGTTATGTTGTTTTGAAAAAAAAGAAAAACCGAATGAATTTATGAAATGATCAACATTTCGTCCCTATTGCAGGGAAAATGCAAAATATACACACATAGTTTTCTTCCCGATGTGGGTAGGATTCTAACACTGTTTCCTTTTCATTTTCGTATGGTCCATGATCGTTTTCTTTTTTTTACGTTTTTCCTTTTAATATCCTGAAGATGTCCTCTGCAATAGGGAATAAACGTTTATGATTTCATGAATTCATTCGGTTTTTCTTTTTTCGAAACAACATATATATATATATATATATATATATATATATATATATATATAAATATATATATATATACATATATATATGTATATATATATACATATATACATATAAATATATGTATATGGTATTTTATATATATATATATATATATATATACATATATACATATCGTATTTTATATACGTATACATTGTAATTTATCGTTTTATATATATATATATATATATATATATATATATATGTATATATTAATATATATATATCGTATTTCATATATGTATACATTGTAATTTATCGTTTTATGTATGTTGTGGGGGTCGCCTGGCCTTTTTTTGGGACTGACTTCCTCCACAAATAATAAAAATGAAAATAAGAAATCTTATGCGCAACACAAACGGAGGTTTATTTCCGGAATAGAAATAACAAACAATAACAAGCAAAACATAGTTCTCAATATTTCAGAGTTCTTTTTTTTTTTTTTTTTTTTTTTTTGAGTTCATATGAAAGATGGAGAGTCTCTTTTTTTGTGTTCTTTGAATGTTCAAATATGTAACAGAGACAATATTAATGTTCGTCTGTTAAAAGAGAGTATTAATGCGCGGAGCAGTGGAAATGAAATAATTGATGTTTGCACGCGTGGCAAGTCCTAATGAGAAAGCGTTGAATGAGTCGGAAGAGTTTAAAGAGACGAAAGAATGCTCGAAAAGGCTAAGAGACTAAAGAGATAGATTTTGTGTTTGTGCATGTTTATATATGATTTGATCGGCTCCAAACGAGCTCTAGAAAATCAGTTTTAAAATATGTCCTAGGAGGAATTCCATTGGACGGAAGACATCACATGGGGTGCTTTCAACTAGGTCCGCACCTTTGGTATATAAAGGTCACGCCGGAATTTGCGTGGGTGTCATTTTTCATTTTTTTAACGCGCCGAAACAATCAATTGCACTGCGCGCCTAAATTGTATTTAACGATTTTAAATTTGAATATTAAACTGTGCCAACTGGCACAATGTATATATATATATATATATATATATATATATATATATATATATATATATATATATATATATATATATATATATACACACACATTTTATGTGTATATATATATATATACACACACACAGTCACATATTTTATGGACTTCTTTGTTTGGGTTCGTTTTATATATTTTTGTTTTTTCTCATGCCCTTTTTTCGTCTTTGCTTTTTTTTCTAATTCAGGCATTTTAACAATTCACACAAACAATTTTATCTTTGTTATTTCTTATCTATTTTGGTTTCGGGTTTTCTGTGATTTCACACTTCTGATATTCATTTATATTTTCCGTAGTTTTTTTTTTTTTGTTTTGTTTTTTGTTTTTTACTTTGGTTTTTCATATACATTAGTTTGCCTGTGCGTTGGGGATCACTTTCTAACCTTTGCTTAAATTAACCATCATGAATTATCTCCCTTTTCGTCATGACTTTTTTCTTCGACTTTATTCTTTCTCTTTTTTGTCGGCTCTCCTGTTTCCTTTTATGACTCTTCAACTCCTCTCCCCCTTTCTCCACTTCCTTTCTTCTCTTTCTTGTTTTTCTCTTGCCCTCTTCATCTTCATCAATCTATCTTTCTTTGCTTTCCATCTCTTTCACGCATTTCTTACCCCCCCTCTCTCACACACTCTCTCTCTCTCTCTCTCTCTCTCTCTCTCTCTCTCTCTCTCTCTCTCTCTCTCTCTCTCTCTCTCTCTATTCTCTCTCTCTCTTTATAAACTTTATCATCTTTACCTGTCTTTCTTCCATTCTTTTATCTTGTTCTTTTTTCTTTCTTTATCTCTCTCTCTCTCTCTCTTCTCTCTCTCTCTCTCTCTCTCTCTCTGTTTCTTTTTCTTTTGTAGAGCTTTTCATTTTCTTATACATCGCTTTTTCATTTTCTAGTTTTTTTTCTTTCTATTTTTTATAGAGCTTTTTCTTTCTCCTCATAGAACTTCATTTTTTTTTTTTTTTAATTTGTAAATTAATCGGCGATGGTTGTGTCCCGGCGTTACCGCGAAAAACTAAGGAATCAAAAAACTACTTCTCCCAACCTTGAAACTCATATTACTATTCTTGTCTTATGATTTCCAATTATCTCTAAAAGTGAGAATCTGTGTGAGGATACTTCTCAACCTATATACTCAACGCACTTTTGATCTATAAACTTAAAATTTGGTATATAGAATATTTAGACATGTGGAAAAATTTTAATCCGTATTTTTCCAGAAAACAGGGCTGCTAAAGAGTAAAAATTGACAAATTGGTGCGCGGGAGGCCACCGGATTTTTATTTGTCTTCATATGTTTCACGACTGCGCATGCGCGGTTATGAAATATGACAGCTTCCTTATGCTATGCATGTGTTGGTTTGAAAACACTCTTGGAAAGTCATATCAAGCTGACGTAATGGTCATCGTACTTGACTCACCGTTTTTAGATTTGGTTTTCAATCCCAGGTCGAGTATTATTTTACTCTACAAGAAGTGAACTGTTTACAAAACATAATACTTGCATGCATGTGTCTCAGTTTCTTTCCTTTTGGGGGACGTTTTATTGTTTTTTTGTTGTTTTTATTTTAAGAATTTAACGTTACGTTTAATACCTACGGTGTTTCTGTTTATACTAAATACAAATTCTGCATTAATGAAAATACCGATCGCTAACTGATGCGGTTTCCGAAGTTTCCTATCGGAGCTACACTTACGCTCTATATTTAAATATAATGAGTCTGATTTAGCATCCGACTGAAATGATTGGTTAACCATCGGCATAGACAGCTACATACCCTCCAGGAAATTCCAACAGAAACCGTGCAGTCAGCTTTTGTATATACCTGAATGTTCTGCCGCCATTGCACACTAAAAAACATTACTTCAATTGCTTTATCGCAATGGATGTTTTGAAACTAAAGTCGCCTTTAGAACTGCCAGAAATCACTGCAAAAAGACCATAGAAAACGCGAGTCAGTCTATTAAGTCCAAAATAGAAAAACAGCTTGGTTCCCATGAGATTTTTGGAATAACAAACAAGGTCCTGAACAAATATGTGTCCTCTATCCCGACCATCATCAACGGGCCTACAATGACTTCGTCAGCATCTGACAAAACTAAATTATTTGCCAACACTTTGCATCAAATTCAACCCGATCAGGGCCATTTACCTTTCGAATTTTCTACCAAGATCGAAAATAATCTTAGTAACATTCATATATCTGTTTGTGATATTGCCGCATTCATCAAGAAACTTGATGCCAGCAAAGCAATTGGACCTGACAATATTCTAGTTATAGTACTCAAAAAGCTGCAATCGGAACGAGCACCCATTCTTGCAAAATTGTCCAGTCTGTGCCTAAAGGAGAAATATTTTCGAACATCGTCGAATACCCCAATAATTTGCCCAGTATTTAAAAATTCTAGATATCAGTCTTCAGCATCTCAGCACAGGCAATTAGTCTTCTGTGTGCCATGAGTAAGTTACTGAGATTCGTGTTAAATAGAGAAATTGTCAACCACCTCAGCAAAAACAACCTTTTATTTTTTTTTATTACATTTTCACCCCAAACAAGGTAAATTGCCACTTTGATGTAGGGGGCTACTATCAGGGGCATAACCTACAGGGGTACTATGTGGGGAGTTGGGCAGCAAGATGTCGGTTCACGTTACACTTGAACTTCTGCATGCCAGTACAGTTGGGGAAGCAGGAACCTGGAAGGGAATTCCAAAGTCTATCGGTTCTGGGGAAGAAACTACTGGAGTAGAAGGCTCTCTTATATCTAGGGATCTCAACTGTGAAGCAGTGGGAGTTTGCTGCTTGTCGGGTTTGTCGGCGGTATTTACGTCGAGGGGATACAAGTGCTTGCAGTTCATCGGAGCATTCACCGTTAAAGTACTTGTAGAAAAGGCAGAGGGATGCTACATTTCGTCGATGGGACAGAGGCTGAAGCCTAGATGACAGTTCAGGACCTATTAGGTTGGCGACTCTCTTTTGAACCTTGTCTAGGAGTGAGAGACTCATTGACAAGTAATATAGTTTCCGTCCTGCGATATCTACAGCTTATGTACTGACTGTAATTTCACATAGGATCAATGACGTGGAGGGTCCTCTCAAAGGCAATAGCTCTTGACATATCAAAGGCATTTGATAGGGTTTGGCATAAAGGTCTACTTCGCAAGATTTCCAGCTATGGAATATCTGAAAATGGCATTTAACCATCAAATCTTTTCTTTTCAACAGGTTTTTATAAGTAGTCGTCGATAGGTAAAAGTCGGAAGCTCAAAGTATCAACGGTAGCGTGCTTCAGGGATCAATCTTTGGCTCAACTCTCTTTCTTGTCTTTATCAATGATCTCCCAAGACACGTTCTAAGTTCATTTATCGTACGCAGATGACACTACAATTACTGGCAGCACTTCAAATGCTTACAACGATTAAGATCTTTCCGAGCCTTTCTCCTCCAACATTGACCTCGTGGTGCAATGAGGCAAAAAGTAGCTAGTTAATTTGAATGCATCGAAAACCAAGCTTTTATCTTTTTTACTATAAACGCTCTGATCTCCACTTGGATCCAGTTGATATGAATGATTCTCGTCTCAAAACTTTGACAAGCTTATGAGTCTGACCGTCACTCCTGATCTCAAATAGAAGACTTACATCAAACTTGTTGCTAAGGTCACTGGAAAAATGGTTGCGTCATTTTAACGCTCCAGAAGATATTTCACCACGACCACCGAGATATAGAAGGCCTGTTAACTGAAGAATGCCTGCAGGCAATGTAGGTAAGATTTGTCAAACTATCACTGTCGGACACTATATGAGGGCATTTTTAAAAAGATTTAAAACATGTTAAGAAAGAAAATAAAAGGGGCCCAATTCGATTAATAATGAAACTGAACTTTATTCAATATAAAATATAAATATTATGTAAAATTACGTCATTTTAAAAGCAATATACAATTTAATACAATTGAATTATGAATTTAGGGAACAAACAATTAAAGAAACATATTAAACACAAGCATTTCTTGGCCTTCGGAACAAGATCACAATGTAGTATCTGTTTTGATGCTGCACTTCACCTTTTCTGTCCTCGGTCGGTGGAAGGAGAAATCTTTCATGACTGAGATTATTTTTGTTTCTATCCAGAGTGCCCCTTATTGGGAAGCTGGATTTTCCCCACAAGGTTATATGTTGAAATATTTAAATAACTATTACTTTTAATACAGAAATTATATTTAAAGTTTTGGTTTTATGTTCTTCTATGTTCATTTTTCTCCATGTTTTTCATCAAAATATATAGCATATTTTCATCAGTTATATGGTTAGGAATCCTATACTCCACTATAATCTTCATTTTCATATCAGTGCAGAATACATGAATACGGAAATGAAGTTCACATAACTACTAAAAGACAATCATACCATGATGTAAACATTGGTTAAAAACTAAGAAAATATAGTATCTACGATATTAAATCAGGGTCGTGGTTAATTTGAGAAGGGACATTATTATTATTTTTTTTTTTTTTATATATATATATTTTCACCCCAAATAAGGCACATTGCCACTTTGGTTTAGGGGGCTACTATCAGGGGAAACATCTACTGGGGTACTATGTAGGGATTAGGGCAGCGAGATGTTGGTTCACGTTGCACTTGAACTTATGCATGTCAGTACAGTTGGGGAAGCAGTGACCTGGAATGGAATTCCAAAGTCTAGCAGTTTTGGGGAAGAAACTACTGGAGTAGAAAGATCTTTTACATCTAGGGATCTCTACAGTGTGGGGGTGGGATTTTGCAGCTTGTCGGGTCTGTCGAGCGTGGTCACGTCGTGGGGGCACAAGTAGGAGTTGTTTCACAGGCCATCATCAATGATCGCTCACTGGCAGTAACATGTGGTGTTCCCTGGAGACCAAATGACAACAAGTCTTCCCAGATTTCCAGTATTCTCCACCTCTTGACCACTTGTGCAGATGATTGCACATTATCGCAACAGCCGTTGTCACTGATTTCTCGTTGGCATCGGCCATTGGTGTTTCCTGGGGTTTGGGTGACAAAATGCTTCCCAAAAGATACCAGATTTGAACTGCACACTTCCAGTGGAGATTTGGTTAGTACTCTCCCACCTCGGTCTTTCCATCCTCCCTGACCCTTCACAATTAGTTGGTGTGGCGCCAGTCGATGTCATCTACACCAGTTGTTTTTATTATTATTATTATTATTATTATTATTATTATTATTATTATTATTATTATTATAAGGGTGATTCTGCAGTGTACGAATGTGTATTTTAAACAGTATTTCCAAGTTAAATTAAATTGTGGGTTTGTATTACTGTACACATGGATTCGAAAAAGTTGTCAAAAAACAAGTATATAACAAATAAATGTTATCAAAGATAAGTTACTTTTCTACTTAACTGGATATGTTTTTAGTGTTTTTATTTAATGTAACATGTTTATTATTTTGTTATGTTTTTAGCATCTGTGTCTAGTAAAACACCCTCCCCCCAAGAAAAAAGAAACCATAAAAATTTAAGGGTCTGTATTACAAAATAATATTAGAAATACACTCAATATATGTCAGCCTATGTCACGGTAACATATATTGAGTGAGTTTCTAACAATATTTTGTATAATTTTTTAGTTTTAACTTATTTAACTAAACTTAACGTATTCAACAGTGAGCTCGCTGCTATTTATCTTTTTTCAAATATATCGATAAACACTATGATTTTCGAACCGAATAAACATTTTAGATTAAATAAAAACACTAAAAACATATCCAGTTAGGTAGAAAAGTAATTTATCTTGCCTTTGATAATATTTATTTGTTATATATTTGTTATTTTGACAACTTTTTCAAATCTATGCGTATAGTAAAACAACCCCCCTTTTTTTCATTAAATTGTTAGGTGAAAGTGCAGAATAGTTAGAAAGTCCCCTCCTCTTTAAAAATAGCTTTCTAAATAATATTTCAGCACGGTACAAACAACATCTATTTATAAGATAAAATAAGAAAATATGTTTACTAAAATTTAATGTACTCTTTATTTTTAGTTCATATCAAAACTAATTAAAACTGATTAGTTAATGAATTTTTAATTAATTTGTGTTGTTCGTATATCTCAGGAGAGAATGAAAAATTTCCTATTTTATTTCCCGTTTCAGTTATATAAAATATTTACAGCTAAAATGTTATAAAAAACAAAAACTTGAAGTTTTAAATATATTTCAAAGAAATAAATTACGCCCGGTGCTAAAATATCGAAAATTCATCGATCGTAAAAAAAAAAAAAAAAAATAAAAAAAACAGAAAAAAAAACTGTCGTGAAAAATGCTAACTTTAAAATATTTGGAAATACTCAGTGAAAAGTTTTATATATTATTAAAAAAACGGACTGAAAAATATTATATAAAAATTGTTTGCTTTGCAGTAAAAAAATAAATAAAATTAAATATTCGACTTTCTCCGATAGGAATAAAAGTTCAAATACGAGTTCACTTACTATATTTTGTTAGATTAAAATTATCCCAATGTGCAATTATAATAATTATCCAAATGGAGAATTGTTCTTTCTCTTTAGAAGAACATACATGGACGTTCGGTACCACATCCGTATTTGTTAGGCCTGTTAGCGTGACCACGTGGTTGAACACCGGAAACTTTCTATATCGACATGTTGATCAGGAAATGACGTCATGCTGTCATGTTCACTGGCCTACTCTCCCGGTTGCCGTGATTTCACACCCGAAGCAATCCGTTACCTGCATAAAAGCCAGATACGTCCTAAAATGGAGTACTTTTGTCACGTGTGGGCAAGATCTGATCAGAGCAAACTATCCTGCAAGACAAAGTTCAAAACCGGCTTCGAAATCTAGTAGGTTAGGCCCTATTCTCTCCTTGCAACTACCACAGAAGAGTTGTTGCGAGCTTGTCTGTGTTCTACCATTATTTTCATAGCAATCTGTGGTCACCTCTGTCCAACTTTCAAAAACAATATCTGTCTACCTACAACAGCTACCAAAAGTCCTATTCTCTATCATTGCCGAAATCTAAACGCAAATTCCATGACGAAAGCTTCTTTCCTAGGACTGCCGGCCTATGAAACTCTGTTCCGCTGGTCTGCTTTCCAGCTTACTACAATATGGCCGTTTTCAAGTCCGATGTAAACAAATTCTTGTTGAACTGTTCACTTAAATAGTTAAATTCTGCACCACTAAAGATTATTACGTAGTTGTTCCGGTTGCCACTGTACATTCATTAACCTTTATCCTCGAGTGGCCTTCGGGACTTGACAAGTGGTGACTTCTTGTAAAATAAAATATACCTCCATTGTCTGATTCTTTGTCCCAATCACAGCCACACTTTCATGAACAATCTTATTTCAGCTTTCTTTTGTCTGACTTGTGCATAACTGTCGCAATCTTAAGACTGTCCATAAATTGTTCTTAAATGTGGTAAATTGTTGCAAAATTCGCTCCTTTCCTTAAAACTGTATTTAAACTAACTCTTTGTCCCACCTTGATTAACAATCCTATTTCATCTTTCTTTTGTGTGCCTTAGTGAACAACTTTCTCCCCGTGGTCTTTCTAAAAAAAAAAAAAAATACTCACTTTCTATAACCTTTGTTCTGATGATCAGTGTATTTCCTCGTTTTTGTTATAGTTTTTTTTTTTCTCTTTCCTTTACTGCTTAGCAGTTGGAAATGGAGGGACATTGATAGTATCATGTGTTTACAATGTTTTTTTATAGACGTTTTCGATTCGTTTCCATTTTGTTTGTCTTATTTTGGGCGTCAATAAATATTGGAGTGATAACTTCAACAAGTACTTATCAAAGTTACCTATAGCCGAGCAACACATGCGCATAGGGACGGAGTCGTGCATGAACGTTTAATTAATAGAGATATTTATTTCTATTTATTTTCTCTACTAACCGTCACCGCCTACGGACTTATGCATGGAATTTCTCTGAATTAATCCCTCGTTGTTTGATAGATACGGAATTATTTTTGCATCAATAGGCCATTATTTTACAAAGAAATAATTTTATATTTGGCTCATTATCTCCCTTACGGACACACACACACACACACACACACACACACACACACACACATATATATATATATATATATATATATATATATATATATATATATATATATATATATATATTAGAAGATGTACCCGCCGTTACACGGCTTTAAGCTAACATTAAATTCCTTTTTAAAAAGTTGAAGCAAAACATACGGAAAGTGAGTAAAACAAAATATTCGAGCTGAGATCGAAACCAAATTAGTTTTGACGATTGTGGCAAGCTGGTCTAAAGTTTATCGTACTTGACTCGCTAGGTGAAGACAGTGAGTCAAGTACAATAACCATTAGACCAGCTTGACACAATCGTCAAAACTATTTTCGAAACTCGTGAAAACTTGTAAAAATCCGATGACCCTCACCGAAGTACCAATTTTCCAATGTTGATCCCTTAGGAGCACCTTTTCCCGGATGAAAACGGATTTAAGAAGTTTCCACGTGTCTGAATATCCTATATACCAAATTCCAAGTCTGTAGATCAAAATTTTAAAGCTTTTGATCACTTTCTCTTTTTCTCTGTCTCATTTTTTCATCTCATTCTCTCTCTCTCTCTCTCTCTCTCTCTCTCTCTCTCTCTCTCTCTATATATATATATATATATATATATATATATATATATATAGAGAGAGAGAGAGAGAGAGAGAGAGAGAGAGAGAGAGAGAGAGAGAGTGAGAGAGAGAGAGAGAGCGAGAGAGAGAGTTCTACATTCTACGATGTGTGTTCTGGGTTCTATCTTTATCTCTCTCTCTCTCTCTCTCTCTCTATATATATATATATATATATATATATATATAGAGAGAGAGAGAGAGAGAGAGAGAGAGAGAGAGAGAGAGACAATAGATTTCTCCGTCGATCATATGGTTAGGTCGTCAGTATTGCACACTTCATAAGTGCGACGACCTGGGTTCGCGCCTATGTCGGAGCACGTCACTGATGAGATGCAGTACATCGAAACCCACTTTGGGTCTGGCGTTGTCGATGCAATTGCTCGATTCTATCTAGTTCTGGGTTCTATCTTTATCGTGAAAGGTGTATGTGAACGGGTATTTATATATATCTCCTCTTAATGTCTAATATATATATATATATATATATATATACAGTGATGATCATATTTATTGGCACGGTAAAATAAAAGTTAAATTTTGTCTAATAAATTCTAAAAAAAGGGATTAAATTAAAGAAAATAACAAAGTATATTATGTATTTTTAACTGGCCTTTCCGATGCAGCAATCGGATTTTAGAAAAAATAAATAACAAAGGAACAACAAACATAATTGCAAAAGACCCTTGTTCAAAATTATTGGCACGGCTTTGTTTTTTCTTTTAGTATCAGTATAATATCAATCAATTTCCGGTTTACGTGCTTTCTGAACTTTTTTATAGCCATATTATGCTTGTTTAACGCTAATTCAGTGAATAATTTTTTTCAGATAATTTTTAGATAGCGATTTATTTAAACTATTATAAGTGACTAAATTATAATTTTCAATCGCCATGGTTAAAACTAAGGAACACAGCGAAGACGTCAGGAAGCTTGTTGTAGCATGCCATACCAATGGGGAGGGCTATGATAAGATTTCAAAGAAGCTAAACCTTCCCAAATCCACTGTTAGAGCCATAATAAACAAGTTCAAATCGCAAGGCCACGTTATGAGTTTAGAGGGTAGAGGGAGAAAAAGGATTCTTTCCCCAAGAGATGAACGGAAAATTGTTCGACAAGTAAAACAAAACCCAAGGATCTCTGTTGGGGAGATTGTTGATGAACAGAGCACCTCTGGAGTGAATGTATCTCGACATACAGTTGGTAGAGTTTTGAAGAGAGCTGGTTTAAAAGCATGTCGTCCGAGAAAGACTCCCTTATTGAAGCCTATGCACCTGAAAGCAAGGCTAGCCTTTGCAAAACGTCATATTGATAAAGATGTTGCATTCTGGAAACGTGTTCTATGGACTGACGAAACGAAAAGAGAGTTATTTGGCCATAATAAAGTGTCTTATATTTACAGAAAATCTGGCGAAGCTTTCCTGCCTAAGAACACCATACCCACAGTGAAGCACGGTGGAGGCAGTTTGATGTTTTGGGGATCCTTTGCTGCCTCTGGACCAGGGCGACTTGTTAAGGTCACAGGTAGCATAAAAAAGGAAGATTATGTTAAAATATTGGATGAAAACCTGAAAGACTCTGCTAAAGAGCTCTCACTTGGTCGTCGTTGGTGGTTCATGCAAGATAATGACCCAAAGCATTCGGCTAAACTGACTAAGAAATGGCTTGAGGACAATCATATTAATGTTTTGGAGTGGCCATCACAAAGCCCAGACCTTAATCCAATTGAAAATTTATGGAGAACATTAAAATTGAGGGTAATGCAAAGGAAGCCTAAGAATCTTATTCAATTGGAGGATTATTGTCAGGAAGAGTGGGCTAAAATTACTACTGAAGAGTGCAACAACTTGGTTGTAAACTATGAAAAGCGACTGAGGAAGGTAATCAAGGCCAAAGGCTATACAATTGATTATTAAATAAATCGTGCCAATAATTTTGAACAAGGGTTTTTTGCAATTATGTTTGTTGTTCCTTTGTTATTTATTTTTTCTAAAATCCGATTGCTGCATCGGAAAGGCCAGTTAAAAATACATAATATACTTTGTTATTTTCTTTAATTTAATCCCTTTTTTAGAATTTATTAGACAAAATTTAACTTTTATTTTACCGTGCCAATAAATATGATCATCACTGTATATATATATATATATATATATATATATATATATATATATATATATATATATATATATATATATATATGCAGCAGGCTCCTTCCGTGTCTTGGACAGATTATAGATACCCACGAAGGGTTGCTTGCGCGTTAAATTTTTGTGGCAGGAGGTGCGCAATCTCCAACCACACCTCTCCTGAGACGACATTGTTAAATACCAGTGGCAAGTGAAGTACAGGACGACTGGAAACAAATGCCGAGATAAGCGGAGAGCACATACAGCGCCTAGAATTCCCAAATGGTCACCCATCTAGTACTGACTAGGCTCAACGCTGCTTAACTTCGGTGATCTGACGATAACCGGTGTGTTAACGCGATTATGCCGTATATATATAAAATTAAAAATTAAAAATCGGTTTCATAAGGATGAACACAACAAAGTTAATAAATTGTACGATCGTTTCGGAAACGATGTTTTATTGAGATAGACATTAAGTCATGGACAATAATTTTAGCATATAGTTTTTGAAACAAAGTCTCCTCATCAGTAAAAATATTTGGCGTGTTTTTTTTAAAGACACCAAAAATTAAAATACACTCTGCTCTTTAGACTGCTGTTCTAATCCCCTTTAAACTATATATATATATATATATATATATATATTATTTAAATATTAATTATTAATTATTAATTAATAATTACTAGGTGCATAAAAGTAAGTAATCTATATACATGCATGTTTCAGAGTTTAATCTTCATCAGTATAGCTAGACTTTATTGACAAAGATCGATCCTACAAAGGCTCGATAAGTAGTCTGGTGTCTTACCACGGGACCACCGGGTCCTTGCCAATTTTATGCACGATTTTTATCGCTTATAAATGTAAGATTGTTGAATTTTTATTCATTTTTTTTTTTATTAACGATTAATTTCTTTCTTTATTCTTTTTACTTCGCCCCCCCCCCCCGAGCGTTTATATTATAAGAAAGGGGTTATTTACCCTTTGTTTAAATTTTTCTTCTCCCACATTTTTAGGACGTATTTACTTTTTTTATTTTAAATATTAATTATTAATTAATAATTAATAATTACTACGTGCATAAAAGTAAGTTACCTATATACATGCATGTTTCAGAGTTTATTCTTCATCAGTATAGCAAGGACCCGGTGGGCCCGTGGTAAAACATCAGACTACTTATCGAGCTGTTGTAGGATCGATCCTTGTCAATAAAGTCTAGCTATACACTTCTGATGATGAGTAAACTCTGAAACATGCATGTATATAGATGACTTACTTTTATGCACGTAGTAATTATTAATTAATAATTAATAATTAATATTTAAATAAAATTATAAAAAGTAAATACGTCCTAAAAATGTGGGAGAAGAAAAATTTAAACAAAAGGCAAATAACTCCTTTCTTATAATATAAACGCTCAGGGGGGGAAATAAAAAAAAAGGAAATTAATCGCTAATAAAAAATAAATAAAAATTCAACAATCTTGTATATATATATATATATATATATATATATATACAGCGGGGGGGGGCTTTCTGGGCGTAAAATACGCTTAAACGTGATATTTTAATTTATCCAGATTCCGTATATATTATTACAGAGTCGTGATTTCAAAAGTAAAAAAATGGGTGTTATCAGCTAGACTGAAATCGAAACTACAGTTTCAATTATACCAGTCATCATAGGAGCAACTGGGCTTATGAAAAAGAACTTTAAAAAGTACATAGCAAGCATACCCGGTGAACCAAGTGCAAGTGAAATACAAACGATTGCACTGAAAGGGACGGCTAGAATCCTGAAAAGATCTCTTGGTTGGACTCACTAAAATAGGGGTAAATGTCAGACATCTGGTTGGATGTCCCATCCCCTAGAAGAAAAAGTTTAAGAAAAATGAAAAAAAAAAGGGGAAAAGTCAGCATGCAAAGCTGGTAATTGTACCATAGCGACACGCATATGAATCGATTAAAAATTAAAAATTAAAAATAAAAATTAAAAATTAAAAATTAAAAATAAACTAAGAAAAATGTACAAAATGTATAACGATTTTTTTTTTAATTTTCACCCATTTTTCACTCCTTAAAAACTATTTTAACTGTCCAAAGACGCATAAAAGAACGGTGTATAAAAATCCAATCATTTGAGGCCCGTAGTACTGCTCTGCGACTGTTAGATCTGGAGGAGATAGAGTTTGAAAATATGGAGACAGACAAACATACTTTTATATATTAGATGTATATATATATATATATATGACTTTCACTTTCGATTTCTCCTTTTATGTACTTGCCTCTCTTTCTTTGTCTTGTTCCTTTCTCTCTTTCTCTTTTTATTATTTATCTTGTTCTTTGTCTTTACCGTTTCCTTCTCTTTTTCGTTTCTTCTTTCTGTCTCTCTCCCTCGTTCTCCTTTGCTCTCTTATTCTCTCTCTCTCTCTCTCTCTCTCTCTCTCTATCTATCTCTCTCTCTCCTGATTCTCTCCTCTCTTACATTTTTATCTTTCTAACTCTCCCTCTTCTCTCTCTCTCTCTCTCTCTCTCTCTCTCTCTCTCTCATTCTCTCCCTCCTTTTGTTCACCTGTTTCTTTTTGTCCCGCCCTATCGCTCTCTCTCTCTCTCTCTCTCTCTCTCTCTCATGCTCTCTCTCCTCTTTTATTTTCGCTAATCCCCCCTCTCTCTTTTTAAATTTCGTTTTCACCTTCTCCTTTTACTTTCCTCTCTTTCTTCCCCCCTCTCTCTCTCTCTTCCTCTCTGTCTGTCTGTCTGTTCGTCTCTCTCTCTCTCTCTCTTTCTCTCTCTCGCTGACGCTATGATGTCGCTTGGCCAAGATCAAAGTGTAGTGTCTGTTCCGGCAGATACTACAAGCAAAGACCATATGTGGGGGTAACCCCACATATCAGACCTTGGTCAATGAAGAGGAGACCCTTCATACCAGTTGTCACTATCCAGCTCCCATTTCCCACCCATCGGGAGCTGGCCCCTTTCCCCTCCCCCTCCCCCTCCCCCTTTCTCCAAATTAAAAAACGGCCTTGTGCCCAATTTGCTCGGTGGGGAAACAAATAAATACAGCCCTTGTCAAAGAGAAAAAACAAGTAGAGTACTTTTACTTTTTAGCGGACCTTGAAATCTCGACCCTCCCCTTCTACCGTTTTAGAGGAGATCAAATTTGGAATAATATTCTCTTTTTTTTTTTTTAATTTCTGGGGTTTTCTTATGGAAATCGCACCAGACAAGCCATGGAACCACTTGATGTAAGGAGCGAAATCTAAAAATACTAATTCCAAGTCAAAAGCCAACAAAAAATTTTATGCGAGTACATTTCAATCGAGTAAACAGCAATTCTTCCTCCTCTGTCAGACGATAGAATAAAATAAAGGGAGCGAGAATTACGAGGCTGACGAAAAATAAACTTAAGGTCAATTTCTAATCTCTATACTCTGTTTTCTACTTTTCGCCGACTGCGATTCATCTCTCAGTTTCTCTGTTTTTCAAAATAGCCGACGCTCATCTCCGACTCATTGATTGTTTACGTCTCAGTGTTCCACGCTTTATTATGATTGGTCGGCCAATGGGAACCTCTGTTTCAATTAATACTTTTATTGAGAACCTTTTAGTTTAGACAAGTTTTAAAATCCACTAACTAATCACAAATCGTATCTAATTTTTCTGCTTTATTACGATTGGTCGGCCAATAAGAGCCTTCGTTTCATTAAAAAAAGTGAACCTTATCTGTGTGCCAAAATATGTGGCTAGTCTTATTTAAAAATTACGTTATTATGTGTCGACAAATAATTATATTTATCTCATATGTTATAGCATACTCATGTGATTGTTCTAATTTGATAACATATTTCGTGGGTATCAGTAGGACAAGAGCATATTCTGTTCCTTGTTTTGATGCAGCTATATATCCAATGATATCTTATATGTTTTTAATGTAGAGTGATGTGGTTCTCTGTTGATTAATTGTGTCTAACTGCGTCGGATATATACCCGAGAGTCAAAAGAATGAAAAGAATATGCTGTTGTCATAGCTCTAGTTATTAATCATCTGAAAATGAAACCACACAATTTTTAATAAAAACCTGAGACTTGAAATATAGCAAAAGTTATTTGTGTTATTTTTGGATTCTTTGAACTAATGTTCTCATCTTGAATATTATTTTCACAAGGTTTCAGCCGATGTAACCTCCGACCTTCTTAAGGTGTATCTTGTCGAACTCGGGGATCTTTCTGACGAACTCTGGAATTTGCGAGAAATTTCGAACGGAATCCTTTATTTAATACAGAAAGGTAGCACGCTCTCGTTCCGTTCTGGTAGCAGTACTAAGGTTTTTTTTGGGTTTTTTTTGTTTTGTTTTTTTTTACTTTGGGGTCACCCCTTATCAAGGCCCAAATGTTACATGATAAGGGCTGTCCCCTTTTCATGTAAGTATAAAAATGGAGAATTTAGTTTAAAATGAAAATGAAATAGCAATAGACAAATTCGAACCTCGTAATTTAGTTTAGAAATAGATTACGTGTGAGAATTTAAAAATGTAAAACAAACATTTGTTTAGAATATAGATAAATATTTCAAGGAAAGAATGTTAACTATCAAGTTTGTTATGAAATTTTAAATTGAAAGAATGCAGCTTATAAGATAATGTTTTTAACATATTGAAAATAGGTTACTGAGAAATAGGAAAAGTTTTGGACACGTATGTCCAGAACACGGTATGACGTCACGGAAAAATAAAAAGTTCTAGGAATAGAGAAAGTCAGTCAGTGAAGAAACTCAGAGGGAGGCTGACGTCTAGAAGCGAGACGTCACTTCAAGAAAAAAAATGTGAGACTTTGAATTCTTTGTGCTGGAAACACGGCCGTGTGAAAAGTAAACCATTATGTTTTTTGTAAAGCTCGTCTTGTGTCTTATGATTCTTACGGAAAGGTAAAGTGGAATTGTATTATATATTTGTGTTATATGTCTTTACATACACGTCTCAACATCATCATGTCCGAACTGTCTGAACACTATCCCTTCACTCCAAGAGCTTTCTTCTTCTTCCATTCAACACAATTAAAGAATGAACTTTTAATATATAAGAATCTCTCCTAACATGAACAATCTCTCTTCTACAACAAGTCTCTTACAACAAACATCTATCTCTCTCTAGAACTCTTACAACATCTCTCTCTCTCTCTCTCTCTCTCTCTCTCTCTCTCTCTCTCTCTCTCTCTCTCTCTCTCTCTCTCTCTGAGTCTTACAACATCCCTCACTGTAATAAGACTCTTTCTAAGCCTCTCTCTCTCACTAAAACTCTCTCAATGAAACCCCTATATAACACAAAGGCCACTCGAGGATAAGGGTTAATGAATGTAGCGAAATAATCGATAATGGTGTAAATTGGGTGGAATTTGATTATTTACGAGGACAACTTAACAGGAACTTGTTTGTATCAGATCTGCCACCAAGTTGTATTTAGCTTGGAAGTATGCCAGCGGAACAGTGTTCCAAAGGCAACAGTTTTGGGGAAGAAGCTCTGTTCATTGAATTGCGTTTACATTTAGGCACAGATAGAGAGTAGGGAAAATCATATATAGTGGTTATAGCTAGTCGAGTGTTTTTTTTGTGAAAGTTTGGCAAGAGGAGGGCATAGATTGGTGTTTAGACGAGCACTTACAATGAAAATAGCGATAGGGAAAACAGGCTCACGATGTCTCTTCTGTGAAAAAGAGGTTGCAGGGAAGAAAAAAGCACATCAGCTACTAGGTTTTGAAGTAATTTGCAATTGTATTTTGAGTGTAACCGCACTAAGGATTGAACCTTCAACCTTGCAACTTATGAACCTGTGACGTAGTGGATAAAGTGCTTGGTAAAATTCAGTTGTAAATTACACTCTTCTGGTGATTGACGGTTCAATCCTTTATACGGACGACGCAAAATTGCACACAAAAAAAGAATGTAACTTCTTAAATAAAATTGTTTTTGCCAATCCTTACCCTAAACCTCTGACTCTTGAATAAAATAATTCTCAAAAATATGAGGGCTGTTCCAAAAAATAAAGAAAGTTTTTTTTTACTCAAAACGTTGAAGAGCTATCAAGACAGGAGTGCTACCGTTAAAACGAGCGATCTTTTGTGCATCAGAATTTATTTTTCTACGTAGTCACCAGCATTCTCAATACACATTTGCTAGGGATTTGATAAAGCATCTCTGCTTCTGACAGGGGTTGGTTTCTTACAGTCTCACACCGTCAATATATGCAACAGTGAGATGAAACTTTCAGATCATAAATGCATAAGTACAGTCATTAAAATCAATATATACATATTAAAATCAATAGATATATATATAAATGATACGTATCAAAATCAATATATTAGTCCTCGCGCTAAAGAGCAGGACACAAAATGTTTTAAATAATAATAATAATAGAATAACAATAACAAAGACTTTCGCTGGCGAGGACTACTATTGAGTGTAACCAGTTATACAGTCCTTTTGAAATTTTCATCTCTATTTTTCTCGTTATCTACTGAATATTTTAATGAAACCTATATGAAATATGTTCCTTATTAAATTGTAAAGATTTTCTGTTCTGAAAGAAGTTTTTAAAAATTTAATCTAAAACAGTTATTTTAAAGTTTTTGTTTAAAAAAATTCAGATTTTCTCGTTATTCAGACATGTATGACAAAGAGAGAGTTGCAAAAAAGAGTTGTAGTGTGACGAGAAATACAAACTAAAACAGAGAGAATATTCAGACCTGTAATAATACAAAGAGGGGGTTGCAAAAATGAGTTGTGGTGTAAGGAGAAATACAAACTGAAATAGAGAATAGGAGAGTTTTTATAAATACATGCAAAACACATTCATTTTTTTAATCCAAATTAATAAATTAAATTAAATATAATCTTAAAAAGATACGATACAAGTTAGAAAAGCATTTCATCCAAGGCATGAAAATTGTTAAACAAAATGTTTTTACTATAGGCTTTACAAATAAAGGTACAAGATTCAACGAATTATTTATCTACAGAATAGAAATTTAGTATATAAGGTATTCAGACAGGTGGAAAACTTTTTATTTGGTTTTCATCCAGAAAAAAAAGGCTGCTAAGGGGTCAAAGTTGTAAAAGTGGTACGTGAGGGGGTGGGTCATCGGATTTTTATCTGTTTGTCAACTGTTTCAGGACTGCGCATTTGCGGTCGTGAAACATGACAGCTTCCTTAATGTTAAGAATAAATAGGTTTGAAAATACTTTTTAAAGAACATGGTTAGCTGGCGTAATGGTTATCGTACTTGACTCACTGTCTTTAGGTTCAGCTGGAGTCTTTTTTTTTTTTACTTACAAGAAATGAACTGTTTAGAAATAACATAATACTCGCATGCACATGTCTCAGTTTCGGTCCGTGTTTTCTTACTTAGTTTTTAAATAATTTAACGTTACATTTTATTCATACAATATTTCCGTTTTAATCCGTATTAATTAAAATATAATATTTATGCGAATTTTAAGACCGAGCAATGCCGAGCGGCCTGCCAGTATATCTATAATAAAAATTTAAAAAAATTTAATTAATTTTTTTTTTTTTTTAATGCGTATCCCATAATGCTACTGTTTGGAATTCTTGCATCAAGAAGTTTTGGTTTTTAACATCCATTAATTCATCAATAGAATACGGATCGTGCTGAAATAATAAGACTTTCTTATGTAAAAGCCCATCTTTAACTAAATTATCCAACAGATTTTTCTACAAATTGTATTTAAAAAGAAATATTTCTTCACTAGTAATTTCATATTTAAATTACTGTATATTTCGGCGTACAAGGCGATCGTCAGAGAAGACAAAGTACAAAATTCAGGCAAATTTTAATAAATTTATCATATATTGGTTGCATAAGACGACTGTTAAATTACGAAACCATGTTTGTTTAGCCTAGGCTAGAGATTGCAACTGCCGGTATCTTATGAAATATTGGATTTTAAAGATATTTTTTTTAACTTTAAGGGTCGTCTTATATGCCGAAGTACACGGTATTTGTTTGAATCTAAACCGTTTTTTTATTTGTATGTTTTTTTTTATTTGTATGCTTTTTTTATTTTTATGTTTTTTTTATTTGTATGTTTTGTATTTGTATGTTTTTTGTATGTTTTTTTATTTGTATGTTTTTTTTATTTGTATGTTTTCTATTTGTATGTTTTTTTATTTGTATGTTTTTTATTTGTATGTTTTTTTATGTGTATGTTTTTTGTATGTTTTTTTTATTTGTATGCTTTTTTTTATTTGTATGTTTTTATTTGTATGTTTTTTTATTTGTATGTTTTTATTTGTATGTTTTTTGTATGTTTTTATTTGTATGTTTTTTGTATGTTTTTGTATGTTTTTTATTTGTATGTTTTTTTTTATTTGTATGTTTTTTATTTGTATGTTTTTTTTATTTGTATGTTTTTTATTTGTATGTTTTTTGTATGTTTTTTTAATATGTATTTTTTTTATTTGTATGTTTTTTATTTTTGTATGTTTTTTATTTGTATGTTTTTTTATTTGTATGTTTCTTTATTTGTATGTTTTTTAATTTGTATGTTTTTATTTGAATGTTTTTTGTATGTTTATTTATTTGTATGTTTTTTTTATTTGTATGTTTTTTATTTGTATGTTTTTTATTTGTATGTTTTGTATTTGTATGTATTTTATTTGTATGTTTTTTTATTTGTATGTTTTTATTTGTATGTTTTTTGTATGTATTTTTATTTGTATGTTTTTTTATTTGTATGTTTTTTATTTGTATGTTTTTATTTGTATGTTTTGTATTTGTATGTATTTTATTTGTATGTTTTTTATTTGTATGTTTTTTATTTGTATGTTTTTTATTTGTATGTATTTTATTTGTATGTTTTTTTATTTGTATATTTTTATTTGTATGTTTTTTATTTGTATGTTTTTTATTTGTATGTTTTTTATTTGTATGTATTTTATTTGTATGTTTTTTTTATTTGTATGTTTTTTATTTGTGTGTTTTTTATTTTATTATTTTTATTTGTATATTTTTTATTTGTATGTATTTTATTTGTATGTCTTTTTATTTGTATGTGTTTTATTTGTATGTATTTTATTTTTATGTTTTTTTGTATGTTTTTATTTGTATGTTTTTATTTGTATGTTCTTTTATTTGTATGTTTTTTATTTTATGTTTTTTATTTGTATGTTTTATATTCGTATGTTGTTAATTGTATGTTTTTTATTTGTATGCTTTTTATTTATATGTTTTTTATTTGTATGTATTTATTTGTATGTTTTTTATTTGTATGTTTTTTTATTTGTATGTTTTTATTTGTATGTTTTTATTTGTATGTTTTTTATTTGTCTGTTTTTATTTGTATGTTTTTCATTTGTATGTGTTTTATTTGTATGTCTTTTATTTTATGTTTTGTATTTGTATGTTTTTTATTTGTATGTTTTTATTTGTATGTGTTTTTAATTGTATGTCTTTTATTTTATGTTTTATATTTGTATGTTTTTTAATTGTATGTTTTTATTTATATGTTTTTTTATTTGTATGTTTTTTATTTGTATGTTTTTTTTATTTGTATGTTTTTTTGTATGTTTTTAATTTGTATGTTTTTTAATTGTATGTTTTTATTTGTATGTTTTTTATTTGTATGTTTTTTATTTGCATATTTTTTATTTTATGTTTTTATTCGTGTGTTTTTATTTGTATGTTTGTTATTGTCATGTTTTTTGTATGTTTTTAATTGTATGTCTTTATTTATATGTTTTATTTGTATGTTTTTAATTGTATATTTTTATTTGCATGCTTTTTTATTTGTATGTTTTTTTATTAGTATGTTTTTTATTTGTATGTTTTTATTTTTATGTTTTTTAATTGTATGTTTTTTATTTGTATGTTTTTTATTTGTATGTTTTTATGTGTATGTTTTTATTAGTATATATTTATTTGTATATTTTCATTTGTATGGTTTTTATTTGTATGTTTTTTATTTCATGTTTTTTATTTGTATGTTTTTTTATTTGTATGTTTTTTGTTAGTATGTTTTTTATTTGTATGTTTTTTATTTTATGTTTTTTATTTTATATTTTTTATCTGTATGTTTATTTATTTTTATGTTTTTTATTTTATATTTTTTATTTGTATGTTTATTTATTTTTATGTTTTTTATTTGTATGTTTTTATTTGTATGTTTTTTATTTGTATGTTTTTTGTTAGTATGTTTTTTATTTGTATGTCTTTTTATTTGTATGTTTTTTATTGTAGGTTTTTCGTTAGTATGTTTTTTATTTGTAAGTTTTTTATTTGTATGTTTTTTATTTGTATGTTTTTGTTAGTATGTTTTTTATTTGTATGTTTCTTATTTTATGTTTTTTATTTTATATTTTTTATCTGTATGTATTTTTATTTGTATGTTTATTTATTTTTATGCTTTTTATTTGTATGTTTTTTATTTTATGTTTTTTATTTGTATGTTTTCTATTTGTATATGTTTTATTTGTATGTTTTTTTTGTATGTTTTTATGTGTGTGTTTTGTATTTGTATGTTTTTTATTTGTATGTTTTTGTATGTTTTTTAATTGTATGTTTTTTATTTGTATGTGTTTTATTGTATGTTTTTTATTTGTATGTTTTGTATTTGTATGTTTATTTTATGTTTTTAATTGTATGTTTTTATTTGTATGTTTTTTATTTGTATGTTTTTTATTTGTATGATTTTTAATTGTTTTCATTTTTTAATTAATTACCTTTTATCTTTTTCATAAAAATTATCATTTGTACAATTATTGATTGTTCGATTTTAATTTACTTTTTTATTCTCTAAATTGATAATCCAGTTTTTCCTTTTTTAATTGATGATTCAATTTTTGTAGGATTTCACTTTTGCATAAGTAATTTTACTTACATATTTCTTGTTTGTATTAATTCTTTTTGTTTGTTTTTGTGTTCATTTGTTTCTTTCTTTTATTGAATAAAATTTAGTATCAATATCAAAAGAATGTGTTCCTTTTTCTTTTTTAAATTTCAAGTAATTGCAGGGTAAAACCAAAAATTGTCGCCCTAGAGGAGACGAAATGATTCCTTTTCCACTTTAGGGCGACAACTTTATCGTTTACCCAGTAGTCTATAAGAAAAGTATAAACGAATCCTGTCTTTTAAATTCACGAAATAAAGAAATGTGTATTTACTTTTAATGCAGAAATAACGCACAACTTTTTCATTTTTTGGATAATTCCTTTTTTTTTATTGAATATTAAGTTCGGTTACAGTATAAATAGCGTTCTTTATTCTTTTCTTTTTCAATACATTTTTAAGTTTCCTGATACTTTTTGTTAAAAAGAAAGCTCTTATTCATTATCGACAGTTTGACTGTTCAGCAGATCTTGCTTGCTTGTACCACAAAAACGACGTCATTTTTCAGTGACTAGGCCTGTTTTACGGTGGCCGTCATTATAACATTCCTCATTATTTTGTTTTACTATCTTCCTGACAAAGACATTAATCTTTATCCTCAAGTGGCCTACGGGCTTTGATAAGCGATGACTTGCACTAATGCACCAAGTGCATATATTGAATTGAGGCACCTAACAATATCTGATCTTTTACAGGTTGCTGGGAACATACAGGGTGACCCCCCCCTCCAAAAAAAAAAACAGAGGACATTCAATTGTTTTTCTGAGCAGTTTACAGTCAACGGAGAAAAAAAGGCCAAAGACCCTAATGTTTTGATGTGATGTTTTGAATATAATAAACTAGTTATGACCAAAGTTTCATTTCATTCGGACAAAACACTTAGAAACGGGGCCTAATTAGAGTTGTGCCCATTTTTTTGGTGGGGGTCACCCTGTAGTTGCATCATTCTACTACGCCAGAAAGTATCTCACTCCCGACGTAATCCTCTACCTGTATAAGAACCCAATACGTTCTAAACTAAGCTTCTATCTTTTCACCAATAAGTCCCTAAACCTTTTTACTTGGCCCCCCAATTGATATGAATGGCCTCCTATCTCAATATAGCACCCATCTTCAACAAGTTTCTGTGACTACCCGTCACTCTTGACCTGCAATTGAAAACTTACGTCAAATCTGTTGCCAGGGGTGTGGTTAAAATGATTTAACTCCCGGCGCAGTTTATCCATTGACCACTTTATACTCATTAACTTTTATCCTCGAGTAGCCTTCGAGCCTTGATAAATAAGAGCTAAATACGTTTTAAAACGGAGCACTGTTAGCATATCTGGGGAGGAGCTGCTCGAAGCAATCTAACCTGTCTTCGAGTTAAAAACCGGTTTCGAAACCTCGTAGGTGATGTATTTTCTGCTCACTGGAACCTCTTTACCACAAAGAGACGTTACAAGCCTTTCTCTGCCTGTCTATGGAACCTTGTTCTACTGGCCTGCTTTCCATCCGGCTACAACATGATTGCCTTCGTCATATTTAACCAAGTTGAGCCGCCCTTTTAAATAATCAAGTTCTACCAAATATCTACCACAAACGATCACTAAGCTGGTGCCGCTGTAACCACTTACACTTCATCCTCGAGTGGCCTTTGGACCTTGATAAGTGGTGACTCCCTTGTGATATAAATGGCATTTTGTTTGATGCGTTGATCTTATATGTCCACGAATTTCAGTTTCTATACACACACGCATCTCTCTAAATGCATTGCATCTAAATGAGTAGACGTTTTTGGAGAGAAGTCGACGGGTAAGTGTCCCAAGGTTGATTGCGACCGGCAAAGGGAGCTATTTTGGAAATGACGACACCCGTGCGTCTAAAAACGCGGTAGATAATTACTAAGTATGCTGAGGTCTTCGGTTGAGCCTGTTATTTGTCGAATGGGTTGAAGTGGCGAACGGCGTCACACCTGTCATCACAGAAGTTTGGTGGCGAATACGGGCGGTATTTGGTGTGCAGGGATGGGAGAGGAGATGAGAGAAAAATGGGGTGGGGTGAAGTGTGGAAGCACATGAGAAGAACAAAAAGTAGAAGTAGAAAGAGAGAGAGAGGGGAGGTGGAAGAGGGAGGGGTGGAGACATAGAAACGGGTAAAAAGGAAGGATACAGAAGGAGAGGTGCGATATAGGGAGTGGAAGAGGGAAAGTAAGAAAGAA
>NC_136507.1:33067694-33082694 GCF_053919585.1 Euprymna scolopes | reverse complement strand
AGTTAGAAGGGACGATATCTTTCTTGTCATCGTCGTCTAATCAGTGCAAATTATGGATCTACTTATGCTGGGTTCATTTTCTTACTGATCTTGTCTGGATTGTCTGCTCTTGTTGACTTACTAAGCTTTATGCAACACTATGTAGATTGTTCCAAAAGTAAGGCCTCCTATTTTTAACTCAAAAACTAAAACGTTGAAGATCTATGAAGACGGAAGTTGTACCATAAAAATGAACGACTTTTTGTGCTCCAGAATTTTTTCTACATAGTCACAACTATTCTCAAATCACTTCAGCCAGCGCAGCACGATGCCTCAGTCATTAAGGTCCAGAGCGCACTTTGTTACTTACAACTATGTCGTCACACTGAAATCCAGGAACCCATCTCTTAACTGTGTCGACATCAACAGCATCGGCTTCGTTAACATTAAACAGACACCGGTGAATACTGATATGTTCAACTTTTTTCTGCATGGCGGAATCAAATGACACATCTCTGCTTCTGGCGTATGTTCATGACAGGGGTCGTTTTTTTTAATCTCACGCCGTAAATATATGCAACAGAGAAATGAAACTTTCGGGTCATGAATGCATAAGAAACGTAGAGAATTTGAGACGTGTTCGAGCAACTGGGAAAAACGTGTCTCAAGCATAGCAGGACAGAGTACCACGTGTTCGACATGGCAGAGTCTTGTTAAGCACACTGGTGTACGAGAAGACTTTTGAACAAGTGATGGAAGTATCTGTAAATAAATGTCTGTTGTTTCAAATGAAAAAATGTGGGTGAAATTCTTTCCTTGTTTTTGTTTCTTTGGACTATCTACGTACAACGTGTTGGTTCCAGGTGTTGATATGTAACGCTTACATGTGAAACCGTAGCCCCACCCTTTTTGGGTTGAAGACTTTGTAAATATATTTTCACCCGACGCGTATTTAAGCTATTAAGCGAAGCCCCTTATTAATTTGTTTGTAAACAAACTTACGGTTAGAGCACTATTGCGACGGGCCGGTGTGGATTTAATACACACTCGAGGAGAAATATTTACGGCACTGATTCGTAGTCTGACAGTGAGAGCTGCCGACTGTCAATGCGACGATTGTATGTCTAGCCGCACTGATGAGTTGTGATACAACGAAACAGCACTGTATGTAGATGATATATATATATATATATATATATATATATATATATATATATATATATATATATATATATATATATATATATATTCACAAAATCAAGACAATAAAATAAAAAACAAGAGAATCATATTGCGTATTTTCATATTCGTTACAATTGTTTCGTGATAATTCTGACAATTTCAAACATTATGTCATTTAAAAATATTCCAAAAACAGCCTCTCTTCAGACAGTGAAATACACTATTTATACATATATGAACATATTTCTAATCCGTATTTAAGAGATCAAACAGTTGAATCTACCTTCACCCCACACTTCTAAGTTTTTGCTTAATAATTTTCCGTTAGCCATGGAATTTATTAATTGCCCTATTTTCGTATTTTTACTTTGTGAATTACATCGCAACCAATTATCGATCTTAATATTATGCTAATTCTTCGTGTCTTTCTTTTTAATTTAAGTAATTGTTTCTCTCCTCCAAATTATTTATTTAATTGATTTATATTCTAAATGATTTTTGCCAAACAAATTTTAAAAAAATCATTAACAACAAATAAGATTCCAAAACAAATAATTTTTTACACGAGAATTGATTATTCGTGTTATTTGGATTCTTCCGATTAATGTTCTTAATCTTGAGTGTTATTGAGTCTTTCGCCTTGAATAAAATGGTTACAATAATATCGTGAGGTCTGCATTTGTGCCAGAAACACATAGAATGGAAATATGCAATCATACAACTATGAAATTTACATGGACCATGCTAGTGGAAAATACTAGTAAATATTGCCTTTTTTTCATTAATCTCATTTATAAAAACTCATTATGTCTATCTGTCTATCTGTCTGTCTGTCTCCATATTTTCCAAACTAAAAGTTGCAGAGCGGGGCTATGGGACTCAAATAATTGGATTTTTTTTTTTTTTTTTTGTGGTCCGCTCATTTATAGGTCTTTAGCCGGTAAAACTAATTTTTAAGGGTTTAAAAAGGGGTCAAAATTGAAAAAAATCATTATACATTTTGTACATTTATCTCAGTTTATTTTTAATCAGTTCATACGCGTGTCACGTTGGTACAGTGGTAACGTCACCTGCTTTGACTTCTTTAGTTTTGCTTTCGGTTTCGATTCTAGCTGATGGCACCTAAATACTTTTTCTTTTACTTTTGAAACCACGACTCTATAAGAATATATACGAAATCTGGACATATTAAAATATCATATTTAAGTGTATTTTATGACAGGACAAAGCCAGTCCTCCCACTCCCCCGCTAGTATCTTATAATTAAATGATTCCATAAGTTCAGTATATATATATATATATATATATGTAGAAATATATTTTCTTATTATATATCAATCCTTATATAAGAAGCTCAACGTGATTACAGAGCAATATATACAATACATGACAAAAGGTTATATTCCAAAAATCATGATGTTGACCATTTTATAATTATTTCCTTTAAATCAGTTGACTTATACAATTCTTGACAGTATCTGCTTCGTAGCGCAAAATCAATCACTAAATTATTATATGAATCAGTGAATCTATTATGCCCTTAACTCATCAGAAGAAATAGCAACAATCAATCCGTCGAAAGGAATTGAAATGTGATTTGAAATGGTAAAAATCCGAAAATTGGAAGAGAAGCTGCAAATACCTTTTTATTTTTCCATTATGCCATATTGAATTTTCAATATATATAAATGTATATATATATATATATATATATATATATATATATATATATATTATTTCAAATTTTAAAAAACGTTGTCACTAATTTATTAATATTGACATAATTTTATTTTTATTGTTATTATATTATCTTCTTGATATCAGAATTTATTATATTATTTTAGTATATTATTATTTTATTATATTACTAATTTCTGATATTATTAATTTTTTATATTATTAATTTTTTATATTATTAATTTATTATATTTTTATTATATTATTAATTTTTTATATTATTAATTTATTATGTTATTATTTTATTATATTATTAACTTATTATATTATTTTTTTATTATATTAGTTTTTATTATATTATTAATTTATTATATTATTAATTTATTATATTATTAATTTATTATATTATTATTTTATTATATTATAAATGTATTATAGTATAAATTTATTATATTATTAATTTATTATATTATTAATTAATTATATTAATTTATTATAGCATTAATTTATTATAGTATTAAGTTATTATAGTATTAATCTATTATAGTATTAATTTATTATAGTATTAATCTATTATATTATTGCTAATTTATTATATTATTAATTTATTATATTATTAATTTATTATATTATTAATTTATTATATTATTTTAGTATATTATTATTTTCTGATATTACTAATTTCTTATATTATTAATTTTTTATATTATTAATTCATTATATTTTTATTATATTATTAATTTTTTATATTATTAATTTATTATGTTGTTATTTTATTATATTATTAACTTATTATATTATTTTTTTATTATATTAGTTTTTATTATATTATTAATTTATTATATTATTAATTTATTATATTATTAATTTATTATATTATTATTTTATTATATTATAAATGTATTATAGTATAAATGTATTATATTATTAATTTATTATATTATTAATTAATTATATTAATTTATTATAGCATTAATTTATTATAGTATTAAGTTAATATAGTATTAATCTATTATAGTATTAATTTATTATAGTATTAATCTATTATATTATTGCTAATTTATTATATTATTAATTTATTATATTATTAATTTATTATATTATTAATTTATTATATTATTAATTTATTATATTATAAATTTATTATATTATTAATTTATTATATCATTAATTTATTATATTATTAATTTATTATATTATTAATTTATTATATTATTAATTTATTATATTATAAATTTATTATATTACTAATTTATTATATTATTAATTTATTATATAATTAATTTATTATATTACTAATTTATTATATTATTAATTTATTATATTATTAATTTATTATATTATTAATTTATTATATTATTAATTTATTATATTATTAATATATTATATTATTAATTTATATATTATTAATTTATTATATTACCAATTAATTATATTACTAATTTATTATATTATTAATTTATTATATTATTGATTTATTATATTATTAATTTATTATATTGCTAATTTATTATATTATTAATTTATTATATTATTAATTTATTATATTATTAATTTATTATATTACTAATTTATTATCTTATTAACTTATTATATTATTAATTTATTATATTATTAATTTATTATATTATTAATTTATTATATTATTAATTTATTATATTACTAATTTATTATATTATTAATTTATTATATTATTAATTTATTATATTATTAATTTATTATATTACTAATTTATTATATTATTAATTTATTATATTATTAATTTATTATATTATTAATTTATTATATTATTAATTTATTATATTGCTAATTTATTATATTATTAATTTATTATATTATTAATTTATTATATTGCTAATTTATTATATTATTAATTTATTATATTATTAATTTATTATATTATTAATTTATTATATTATTAATTTATTATATTATTAATTTATTATATTATTAATTTATTATATTATTAATTTATTATATTATTAATTTATTATATTATTAATTTATTATATTACTAATTTATTATATTATTAATTTATTATATTATTAATTTATTATATTATTAATTTATTATATTACTAATTTATTATATTATTAATTTATTATATTATTAATTTATTATATTATTAATTTATTATATTATTAATTTATTATATTACTAATTTATTATATTATTAATTTATTATATTATTATTTATTATATTATTAATTTATTATATTATTAATTTATTATATTATTAATTTATTATATTACTAATTTATTATATTATTAATTTATTATATTATTAATTTATTATATTATTAATTTATTATGTTACTAATTTATTATATTATTAATTTATTATATTATTAATTTATTATATTACTAATTTATTATATTACTAATTTATTATATTATTAATTTATTATATTACTAATTTATTATATTATTAATTTATTATATTATTAATTTATTATATTACTAATTTATTATATTATTAATTTATTATATTATTAATTTATTATATTGCTAATTTATTATATTATTAATTTATTATATTATTAATTTATTATATTATTAATTTATTATATTATTAATTTATTATATTATTAATTTATTATATTACTAATTTATTATATTATTAATTTATTATATTATTGATTTATTATATTATAAATTTATTATTTTATTAATTTATTATATTATTAATTTATTATATTATTAATTTATTATATTATTAATTTATTATATTACTAATTTATTATATTACTAATTTATTATATTATTGATTTATTATATTATTAATTTATTATATTATTAATTTATTATATTATTATTTTATTATATTATAAATGTATTATAATATTAATTTATTATATTATTAATTTATTATATTATTAATTTATTATATTATTAATTTATTATATTTTTAATTTATTATATTATTAATTTATTATATTATTAATTTATTATATTACTAATTTATTATATTATTAATTTATTATATTATTAAGTTATTATATTATTAATTTATTATATTACTAATTTATTATATTATTAATTTATTATATTATTAATTTATTATATTACTAATTTATTATATTATTAATTTATTATATTATTAATTTATTATATTACTAATTTATTATATTATTAATTTATTATATTATTAATTTATTATATTATTAATTTATTATATTATTAATTTATTATATTATTAATTTATTATATTACTAATTTATTATATTACTAATTTATTATATTATTAATTTATTATATTATTAATTCATTTTTTTATTAATTCATTATATTATTAATTTATTATATTATTAATTTATTATATTATTAATTTATTATATTATTAATTTATTATATTATAAATGTATTATAATATAAATTTGTTATATTATTAATTCATTATATTATTAATTTATTATATTATTAATTTATTATATTATTAATTTATTATATTAATTATTTATTATATTATTAAGTTATTATATTATTAATTTATTATATTATTAATTTATTATATTATTAATTTATTATATTACTAATTTATTATATTACTAATTTATTATATTATTAATTTATTATATTATAAATGTATTATAATATAAATTTGTTATATTATTAATTTATTATATTATTAATGTATTATATTAATAATTTATTATATTATTAATTTATTATATTATTAATTTATTATATTATTAATTTATTATATTATTAATTTATTATATTATTAATTTATTATATTATTAATTTATTATATTATTAATTTATTATATTACTAATTTATTATATTATTAATTTATTATATTAATTATTTATTATATTATTAATTTATTATATTATTAATTTATTATATTATTAATTTATTATATTAATAATTTATTATATTATTAAGTTATTATATTATTAATTTATTATATCATTAAGTTATTATATTATTAATTTATTATATTACTAATTTATTATAATATTAATGTATTATATTATTAATTTATTATAATATAAAATTATTATATTATTAATTTATTATAATATAAAATTATTATATTATTAATTTATTATATTATTAATGTATTATATTATTATGTTATTATATTATTAATTAATTATATTATTAAATTATTCTATTATTACTTTATTATATTATTAATTTATTATATTAAGAAGTTATTATATTATTAATTTATTATATTATTAATTTATTATATTATTAATTTATTATATTATTAATTTATTATATTACTAATTTATTATATTGTTAATTTATTATATTACTAATTTATTATATTATTAATTTATTATGTTATTAATTTATTATATTATTAATTTATTATATTATTAATTTATTATATTAATTATTTATTATATCATTAATTTATTATATTATTAATTTATTATATTGCTAATTTATTATATTATTAATTTATTATATTATTAATTTATTATATTATTAATTTATTATGTTATTAATTTATTATATTATTAATTTATCATATTATTAATTTTTTATATTATTGATTTATTATATTGCTAATTTATGATATTATTAATTTATTATATTATTAATTTATTATATTATTAATTTATTATATTGCTAATTTATTATATTATTAAGTTATTATATTATTAAGTTATTATATTATTAAGTTATTATATTATTAATTTATTATATTACTAATTTATTATATTATAAATTTATTATATTATTAATTTATTATATAATTAATTTATTATATTATTAATTTATTATATTGCTAATTTATTATATTATTAATTTATTATATTATTAAGTTATTATATTATTAATTTATTATATTATTAATTTATTATATTATTAATTTATTATATTATTAATTTATTATATTATTAATTTATTATATAATTAATTTATTATATTTTTAATTTATTATATTATTAATTTATTATATTATTAATTTATTATATTTTTAATTTATTATATTATTAAGTTATTATATTATCAATATATTTTATCATCCTATCAGGATTCTTATAATTTTATTGTCATATTTCTGTAATATTTTATCATACATGTTTATTATATTTCATAATTTTTAGGGGTCTATATATTTGCTAACAAGCTTTTATCTTTATATCATCAACGCCCTTATACACATCTGGTATCAATTGGAATGAATGACTCTCGTCTTGGGGAAGCCTCATCTTTATACAAGCTTCCGGGCTTGACTTTACTCCTTATCTGAAATGGAACATATACATCCATTGCCAAGGCCGCTGAAAAAATTGTGGGAGCCTTTTATCGATCCAGAAGATATCTTACTACTGATGCAGTTCTCTATCTATATAAAAGCGAAGTACGTCCAAGGATGGACTACTGTTGCCACATCTGGGCAGGAACTGCTAGAAAGGACTTATCTTGCCTTGATAGAGTTCAAAATAGACTTCGTAGCCTTGTAGCCTGTCTTTCTCTTCCCTACAACCTCTTTCTCACAGAAGAGATGTTGCTAGTTTGTCTCTGCTTTATCATTATTTTCTGGCAAGTGCTCAACAGAGCTCCAATCTGTGGTCCCCCCTCACCAAACTTTCACAAGAAACACTCGTCTAGCAGAGAACACTATCAATAATTCCACCCCCCACTCTTTATCTGTACCTAAACCTAAACGTAGATTCCATGAACTAAGCGTCTTTCGTAACTGTACGCCTATGGAATTGCCTTCCATTTTCCTGCTTTCCAGCTGACTACAATATGGTTGTCTTCAAGTCCAACGTAAACAAGTTCTTGATGAGCCGTTCCATATGAGTTAACAAATTTACCGAATTTCAATCACTAACGAATACTTTATTGTCCAATTGTCTACTGTACACTCTTTTACCATTATCCTCGAGTGGCATCTTGGCCTTGATATGTAAAAAAAAAAGAAGAAGCGTACATCCACATGTTAATCGAAGCATTAATCGATATTTATTACTTGTGGATATAAATTTTATAAAATCAGGAAGGAAGAAACATTAAAATCCAGTTCCTGCTCTTTTTCCTTTTCTCTTTTCATTTTCTTTTTCTCTTTAAACTTTTTTCTGAATATTATAAGATAACGTGATCTTTAAAATGTATTTTCGGAAACTTTGTTTTTGTGAGTCCCTTTACATTTAAACTTTTAACGGGAAGAACTGTTATCGCCTATGAAGTCTTTAGTGATTCATTGCTAGAGACTAAAACATTGGCATAATTGTGTCGCGACTAATAATTTTTTTTTTTTTAAATGTATAGATCATTTATCAAATATGACATTTAAATATTTTTACATGCATAAAAATTATCAACGTAAACGTTAGGTACGGGCAAAATGAATGCCGATTCTCAAAATGGATAGACATTTTGACCCTTCCCTTTACTTAAAAAATCACCAAAAATCAGGAAATTAACCAATTTTAATGAAATTTTCAGTATTTTTAAAATAATGATCGCGGAATATAATGACTATTTTTATTTAAATCTTAGTGGAAATGTATTATTTTGTTTAAACAAAAAATACCTTTACTAAAGTTATGGTTTTCAGTAGTAAAGAAAAAACACAAGAATTTATTTTTGCTTTTTTTTATATAAATAAAGCATTGTAATTTGTAACAGTAAAAATAAAATAATTTTTACAGGGGCATTACGAAAAAAAGCCCTTAAAGTCCGTATTAATGAATTCGATATAACTCGAAGAAAAATGAATTTCTCGAACTACCGATATTACGATTGAATTAAGCATTGTTTATTTAATATTTTCACACAAAAAAAATATAATTGCAAAAAATATTTCTACTTTTTTTTTAAATTACAGGTTTCGCATAATTTTTATATGCAATATTTTAATAATTTCCTTGTTCGCAAGAATGTGAAACTTTCGGCGTAACATATTTTTTATATAATATTGAACAATAACTTTTTTTTAAAATTATTTAAAAACAGGAACATAGAAAAATAATTAAATTAAAAAATGGAAAAATTGATACAAACGTTCAGAATAGGAATGTACGGATGCACGTCTGGGGAAAAAAAAGAAAAGTATCACACCCCTTCCTCCCTTTTAATTACATGACGTCATTTTTACAGTTTTTCGACTGCCTGAAATTTTGGGCTTTCGTATATTCCGTGTTTACAAAATTTTAGTCTGTTGCGTTTTGCAATCGGCAGAATGACTCGGTTTTTGGGTTAATTAAGCTATTTTTGTACAAACGAGGTGTTTTTTTTATTTAATTCAATATCTTAGGACTTTACTTTACTTATTATCTTTGAAATAGACACAGAAAACTAATATTTATCTTTTAAATGATTTTTACAATGAATTTATTTAACTTTTTTTTTTTTTTACACAGTGATCACCACTTATCAAGGCCCGGAAGCCACTCAGGGATAAGGGTTATTGCAAGTACATTACGTTAGTGTGGAGATTTGATGAAGTGTTTAATTAAGGGGGCGGTTCATTAGGAATTTGTTAACATTGGACTTGAAGACATCCAAGTTGTAGTCCGGAGGGAAGCAGGCAGACGGAATAGAAAGCTGAATTGGGTAGTTCACCGTAGAAACATTTTTCATAACTTTTTTTTATCACGTGTACAAATATTTTTTTCCCCTTTTGGAAATCAAGTTTAGTCCTTAATCTTTCAAATACAATCAAAGAGTTGTCGGAAACCTACAAAAAATATGATAAATCGGCTTTCAAAACTATGTCCCCTATTTTTGCAAGCCAATTTTTGCCCGTACCTAGTGAACGTGTTTGTGGTTATCATCCGTCATCAGTATGGATCAACTATCAACATGATCGAACTCACGACTACACTATCAGCAGTCTTGTTGTTTACCGGTGAGCTGTGCTGCCTTGTCAGAGTTTATGCACGGTTTTTATCGCTTTTAAATGTAAAATCTGGTATTGTTATTTTTAGTGATATATAAGTTTTGAACCATTGCTTATTTTCGTATTTAATTTTCGCTTCTTAAACTGTGGAGGAGATTGTTTGTGTGTTTTTTTTTTGTTTTTTTTGCAACCACCCCCGCCTTTTTACGGGACGTATTTTTTATTTATTTCATTATTTTTATTTATTAAATATTTAAATATTTTATTTAAATATTTTTTAATATGTTTACGTGCATAAAATTTATCCATGGCCACATGTTTTGGGGTATCACCTCTCATCAGCATGGACCAATGCATATATGGAAAAAGGAAAATCGTCACTTATGAGGAGTAGACGACGAAACACGTGTCAGTGGATAATTATATTTTTAAAAATATATATATACCGCTCCCCCGTTTGGGGGGTACCAAATTGGTAAAAGGAAAAATTATTCCCAACTCGCATTTGGGTAAAAAATGCACTTTTGTATAAATAATTGAATTCATTCCAAACGTATCGCAAAAATAAAAACAAATATATATATATATATATATATATATATATATATATATATATATATATATATATATATATATATATATATATATACTAGCATTTCAGCGGGTGTTTGGAGGTGTATGCTGTGAAAAAAAAACAGTAAATTTTTTTTAAATTTGATCCCTATTATGACCCCTTAACATTTATTGTTTTGGGCCCAAATCAAGTTATTAAGTTAGATCCATGTCCAAGGAACCTATATCTAAAACTTCAAGTGTTTAGACCCAAAATTGCCGGAGGAGTTTGGTAGAGTTCTGAAAGGTCAAATCGTTGAACTTTGATCCCTTAACAGCCAAATTTCTGGCCGAGCACGGATTACAAAGATTTTCCCAAATCTCAGTACTCTGTATATCAAATTTCTGTAGACTGAAAATTGACAGATTTATTGCGTAGGAAAATGTACACACGCGCGCGCGTGTTCACTTTTACATATATAATAGATATATTGTATAACGTTTGATTTATGCATACACATATACATATATTGTATAACTTTTTATTTGTATATACGACCCGCGCATATGTTTGCCTCTATGTCTGTATTTATACATACATTTTAGCTACATATCTGAAATCTGTTTTGGCTAAAGCCTAATTATATTTAGCCTCCTCCTGTCAAATAAACAACTGTAATATAGTCATGTGTATTTATAAAAACGTCGCAACCCAAGTCTTTAATCGCCCATGTTTAGAAGATTACCTATTCATCACTAAATCGGGATTTTATAAGATACCTTCCCTTCTTCGTTTATTTCAAAATATTAAAAAAATCTTTGTACGTTGTAGCAGAAAGGGAGAAATTGGGGGGAAAAAAAAACAAATTTTAGATTACTTTCAATTTATTGTATTATACTGCCGGCATTTCTTTTAGCACACTCTAAAAAAGCAAAGGAGACACTGAATATAACATCCGCCCAGTACGATCGTCGAATCTTTTACTTTCTTTATTCTTAATTTTCACTTGATCGATTATGCAATTGTATTTGATACATTCCCTTAATGAACATATTTCAAAATGAAAACAAAACAAGTATTTACTGCTAATCTCAACCTTGCAATAATCAAAACAATCGCAGTCGCAGTCATAACACAAAACTTACCTTGCCAATATTACGAGTGGCCGACTCGTGATGAGAAAGGAATGGGATTTCTCTTGTTCGTCTAATACAGTCTACTATTAGCTAACAATCTCTATGTAGAGCTGTTACAAGAAAAGGGTGGACCCTTTTCCTGTAAATAAGAAGAACATTAGTTAAGTAGAAAATAAGATTAGGATAAGCCGAGACTCGAACCTTGTAAGCAAGGTTCAGAATAGATTCAGAAAGTGGAATGTTAGAATTTAGTTGTTTTGGAAATAGTTAGATATTTTTTATACTGTAAAAAAATAGGTTAGTTGAGAATTCTTTGTTTGCAGAAGCGTGTTTTGGACAAACATGTGCTTAGCCATGTGAGTTGGTCACGTTTTGGAAGCACACATCTGTCGTCACAGCAAATAGGGTATTCTAAATAATAGGAGCTAGGATTAGCAAATTAAAGAGTCGACAGTCGGCAGTCGAGAAGAGGAGGCAGAACAGTTGAGTCTGCTGGTCAGAGACAGAGTTGGAGTCAGGGTCCTTTGGAAACAAAGGAAAGAACATTAAACTATGTAGATGCCCAATTTGAATTCCTGACGTCATCATCATTTCGACTAGTCAAATGAAATTAATCACCATCGATATTTTTAACTGTTTGTCTTCGTGTCGTCATTCAACAATTGACATCTTAATATGAACTTTGTATAACCCCCTTCCAAGTAATGTGTCCCCCTCCGCCATCATAAGTAATGATTCTCCCCCTCTGTGTAAAAGACAGTATAACACATCCCTTCAATAATGAATTTTCTCTCTCTCTCTCTCTCTCTCTCTCTCTCTCTCTCTCTCTCTCTCTTTCTCTCTCTCTCTCTGTTATAAATGTCTCTCTCATCGTTACCTCTGTATTACATGTCCCCGTCTCTCTTTAAAATGTGCCACTACACAACAAAGCGCAGAATCCCACTTCCACATTTCGCTCACCCTAACCCTAACCCTAATCCTAACCCTCTTTCTTTTGTTTTCCGAAATTCCTAAGACGGTTCACATTATTCTAATTTTTCAGTAAACAAGTGGCAAGTCATACTTGAAGATGGATAAAACGAAATAAATGTTTATTGTTTGTTAGTCTCAACCTTGCAATAATCAAAACTATCGCATTCCAAACGCGGCGCTTTCCTGACCAGCTATCATTTCTGTTCACTATCTTTCTTTTTGTAGATCACCCAGGTTGAAGAGCATTACATAGATGAATAATTTAGAACTTATTAAGGGTGTGGGAGGTTTATTATGTGACTGGACTTGTTTGAAAATATTTTTGTTTTTACTATGATTCACTCCAAACAAGGCAAAACAATAGGAAACATATGAATTAGGGAAGCCGAAGAATATTCGTCGGAATTGCATTTTAATTTCTGCAAGTTAGAAAGGCCGGGAAAGCCAGAAAGAAGAGTGGGGATCAAAATCTAGTAGTTGGAGGAAATAAATTTTAGGGATGTTAAACTTTATAACCCTATAAATTAATGTGTAGTGGAACACCCTATAAATTAATGTGTAGTGGAACACCCTATAAATTAATGTGTAGTGGAACACCCTATAAATTAATGTGTAGTCGAACACCCTATAAATTAATGTGTAGTGGAACACCCTATAAATTAATGTGTAGTGGAACACCCTATGAATTAATGTGTAGTGGAACACCCTATAAATTAATGTGTAGTGGAACACCCTATGAATTAATGTGTAGTGGAACACCCTATAAATTAATGTGTAGTGGAACACCCTATAAATTAATGTGTAGTGGAACACCCTATAAATTAATGTGTAGTGGAACACCCTATAAATGAATGTGTAGTCGAACACCCTATAAATTAATGTGTAGTTGAACACCCTATAAATTAATGTGTAGTGGAACACCCTATAAATTAATGTGTAGTGGAACACCCTATAAATTAATAGGAATAAACAATAAAAGCCCGTTTTAAAGCAAACAACAAAGGATTTATTTCGGCGATCTAAAGTTGGATCGTGTCCATTTAGGCAAAAAAAAAAAAGGAGTAGAAAGTTTTTGGTAGTCGTTAGTCAGGCAGCAGTTCTTTGGGGTGTGTTGCTTCACAGGGAAGAAAAACCAAAAAATATTGTTATCACACGCAGCAGTACGACTGAAACAATCGTCAAGTCAACTGGATAATAAATGAAAACCGAATGATGTCATATACACGACTCAACATAGTCCCAAACAATTACGTCCGCACGTCCAAGCACGGTCTCGAACAAGTTCGTTTATGCGACCCGACACGATCTTGAACACTTCCGTCGACTCGAACCCGAACACTTTCGTTGAAACAATCCGATACGATCCCAAACGACTCCATCAAAACTACTCAACACGACACATTACCAGAGCAATCTCTGCATTACTCCCCGAAGCTTCATGTTTTGACAAGTTTCTGGGCCTGACCTTTACTCCCGATCTAAAATGGAACGCGTATATCAAATCCATTGCCAAAGTCGCTGGAAAAATGGTGGGATCCTTCTAACCCTAACCCTCTACCGCTCCAGTAGATATCTCACTCCAAGTGCAATTCTCTACCTATATAAAAGCCAGGTACAGCCAACGATGGAGTACTGTTGCCACATCTGGGCAGGAGCTGCTAGAAACAGCTTATCCTGTCTCAACAG
>NC_136507.1:32900194-33065194 GCF_053919585.1 Euprymna scolopes | reverse complement strand
TGATTCCAGTAAAGCAACTGGCCCTGACGGCATCCCAATTATAGTGTTAAAAAAGCTTCAACCAGAACTTGCTCCCATACTTACGAAACTATTTAAGCGCTGCCTTAAGGATAAGTGCTTTCCGACTCCCTGGAAGACCTCATCAGTTTGCCCTATATTTAAGAATTCAGGTGATAAGTCATCTCCCTCTCAGTACAGATTAATAAGTCTCCTGTGTGTTATGAGTAAGTTGCTGGAATCCATATTAAATAGAGAAATAGTCAACCACCTCAGCAGAAACAACCTTCTTAGTGACGCACAATATGGTTTCCGCTCTGCACGATCTACCGCAGATGTGCTGACGGTTATGTCTCACAGGATTAGTGAATCTCTTGACAAAGGCTTCCTTTCTAGGGCAATTGCTCTTGACATATCAAAGGCCTTCGACAAGGTATGGCATAAGATTTCCAGCTACGGTATAACTGGAAATGTTTTCTCAATCATTAAATCATTTCTCTCTGATAGGCTCATAAGAGTAGTGGTCGATTGACAAAAATCAGAGGCCTGCAGTATTAATGCTGGAGTCCCTCAGGAGTCAATCCTGGGCCCAACTCTCTTCCTGATCTACATAAATGACCTCCCTAAACACATACTTTAATCATTCGTTGACATCTATTCTGAGGGCACGACCATCTACGGCAATACATCAAAGGCTGTAAATTACAAAGTTCTCTCTGATTCTCTCTCCTCTGATCTTGAGCGCGTGATTCAGTGGGGGAAGACGTGGCTGGTTACCTTTAATGCATCTAAAACCAAACCCCTATCCTTACATCATCAACGCTCTGATCCCCATTTGGCATCAATTGGGATGGATGGTTCTCGTCTGGGAGAGGCCCCATGTTTTGACAAACTTCTGGGTTTGACCTTTACTTCTGATCTGAAATGGAACACGTACATCAAGTTTGTTGCCAAGGTCGCTGGAAAGATGGTGGGATTCTTCTACCGCTCCAGAAGATATCTCACTACTGATGCAATTCTCTATCTATATAAAAGCCAAGTACGTCCAAGGATGAAATACTGCTGCCATATCTGGGCAGGAGCTGCTAAAAACAGCCTATTCTACCTTGACAGAGGACAAAATAGACTTCGTGGTTTAGTGGGGGATGCCCTTTTCTCTACCCTGCAACCTCTCTCCCACAGAAGAGACGTTGCGAGCCTATCCTTGTTTTATCATTATTTCCATGACAGGTGCTCGTCTGAACTCCAATTTCTGGTCCCCCCTCGCTAATCTTTCACGAAAAACACCCGTCTAGCTGAATCCACTGTGAAAAATTTCCCCCACTCTTTATCTGTGCTTAAATGAAAACGTGGATTCCATGAACAAAGCTTCTTTCTTAGAACTGCACGCCTGTGGAACTCTGCTCCATCTGCCTGCTTCCCACCTGACTACAACTTGGATGTGTTCAAGTCCAACGTTAACAAATTCCTAATGATCCGCCCCCTTAAGTAAACACTTCATCAAATCTCCACACTAACGTACTGTACTTACGATAACCCTTATCCCTGAGTGGCTTCCGGGCCTTGATAAGTGGTGACCACTGTGTAAAAAAACATATATATATATATATATATATATATATATATATATATATATATATATATATATATATATATATATAGTGCCCGGCAAAATTTTAAAATATACATTTGAAACTGTCAGTTTTTGTATTTCTAGCTTCCAAATGGTAATGAAACTTTTTATAAACATAGAAAATGTATTGAAACTAAGATAGGAACAATGGGAAAAATAAAAATTTAACACAACGCGAAGAGAAAATTCAATAATTAACACCGCAAAAGTTTACAACATATCAAATTCATTAGATTTCTCAATAATTTTATGATGGTTTATCAGGGTAAAATGCTTAGAAGCTTCTAGAATGTTTAGAAATATGCAATAGTGTTGTGAGACCGGATCTCACCCTATAATGGACTCGTCCAGATCCTATATAATCAGCTCCTAAGGCTTGTACGGTGGAGCGAGATCTTAATGGATATTGTACCTCGAGGAGCGCGATCTTACTGATACCTGCAACTACTGAGCCCCACCACAAATAGACATCGAAGTAAGCAATTAGTAAAAGTATTGCGCTATTCTTTATCAAATATCCGTATTGTAAGCAACCACATCATGGCAAAGAATAAACAGATTGGCCAAGAGTTCAGAAAACGAATTCTAATTCTTCATCAAAGTGAATTGGGATATAGAACAATATCCAAACAGTTGATGGTTCCATTGAATTCTGTTGGAACAATAATTCGGCACTGGAAGTCTCTCTTCCTTTGGCCAGATCAGGTCGTCTTCGAAAAATAACCAAACGTGCTAAAAGGTTATTAACAAGGAAGGTTATGAATTCGCCAAGAATTACTCTTGGAGATCTACAGTAGGACTTAGAAAACAGTGAAATTAAAGTTAGCAAGAACACAATCAGTAGAACCCTTCACCTTAAAGACGTCTTCTCTAGATCAGCAAGGAAAAATCCCTTTCTTAAGCCAAAGCATGTTCATGCTAGGCTTCATTTTTCAAATGTGTATGCAGCCAAGGCTCTAGAGTTTTTGGCATAACCTGCTTTGGTCAGATGAGACTAAAATTAACTTGTTTGGCACTCCAAAAACACCGAAATTTTGGAGAAAAAATATCAATATTTCACAAACTATACGTCACAAAAAAGATGAAAATTGTATCATCAAAGGGCTGCTTTAAGGTTAGTTATTGCCCAAAATTTTATTCGACTTCATGCGATATTCACGAAGTTATGACATCTTATTCTTTATCAAGGAATTCCCACTGTCCTGTGCAACATGACCTTATTGCATGTTTCTTTTACGACAAAAATACAATGTCTAATCATGAAAACTATTTTTCATTATATTTTTCTGTAAAGGAATAATAAACAAAAACGCATCCTAGTTGCTAAGCCTCAAATAAATGAATTATTTATCGACATATTCACCGTCTTTTTAGAATAACTCAAAACAACCTTTTGTCAGTTGAGGAAGTCAATTGTTTGACCTGAAATGGAGTTATGGCTCTGGTGACACCAACTATATTCCTCTATAAGGCATCCTTTTTTATGTAATTGCTCTCTTCCCTCATAAACCGCTTTTTAATATTGACCAGAGATATTCAATGGGGTTAAGGTCCGGAGAACACGGTGGGCAGGTCATGAGATTGTCTCCAACAGAGTCTATAGATTCAAGGAAGGCTGCAATCGTCCTAGCAGAATGGGATGCTGCAATGCCATGTATAAAAACCATCTGAAAGCGACGTGACAATGGTAGGTTATCTAGCCATGGCGGCAAATGATTATCTAAAATGGCCGTGTGCGAATTGCTGATAAGCTTTACACCCTCTGGCACTCGGAATGGTCCAACCAACTTATCCCCAATGATTTCCACCCAAAACATGATGCCTCCACCTCCTTGTTGGCGATGAACTCTGTTACAGGTCGGAGTTCCGTTCGGGTTTCAAATTTTTACCCATCCATCCGAACCGTAAATAAGACTTGTTGGAAATCCATTTTCCTGTCATTCTGTGCTCAAGTCATTCGTTTTTCCATATGTTGTTTGCTCAATAGAGGCCTTGAAAAAGGTTTGATGTTCCTTGCCATCTCATTCAACATCTCACTGTATCCGGCCTGTCTGGATTTTGGAGTGATTCCAGCTTTTGCAAAAATGGAAACACTGGCACTGTTTGTGTTTCGGTTGACTTCCTTCCGAATTTTCCGAATATCACGATCTGAAAGGTTTTCCTTGGTGTCCTTATTTTTCTGAATTTGCCAAGGTTCTTGTATTCCTTTTCAGTTCCGTGGCTAAATCTTTGATGTACAATCCTTCTGCAAGTCCAGCAACAATCCTTTGCTTTTCAATAACCTTTAATCGCCTGATTTTTTGACATTGTAAGAGATATACCATGAGGCGATGTACAGTATAAATTCATTTATAATAAACAAAATGCCATAAGCTCGTGAATATCGCATGAATTTGAATAAAATTTTGGAAATAACTAACCTTAAAGCAGTCCTTTGATGATACAATTTAAAATTTTTATGGCGTATATTTAGTTAAATATTTTACTAATCTGTAATAATATATATATATATATATATATATATATATATATATATATATATATATATATATATATATGAGATAGGTGTTAGTCTAGCGGCACTGATGAGTTGTGAAACAACGAAACAGGACTGTATGTCGATGACTAAAATATATTTTATAAAGCCCCCCTCTTGGGTTGAGCACTATCGTAAATAATCTTACTCGCTACTTAATTTAGCTGAAAAAATGCGAAGCTCGCGGTTTGTTTACAAACAACGTTTGAGCACTTTACGAGTGGCGGACGGATGTTTATTTAAATAGACATTCGGACAGATAAATTGCGGCCACCGCTGCCGTAGTCAAGGGGTAGAACTGCCGACTGTTATCACGACGGTTCTAGGTTCGATCCTCGGCTTGGGATAGGTGTTAGTCTAGCGGCACTGATGAGTTGTGAAACAACGAAACAGGACTGTATGTCGATGACTAAAATATATATATATATATGTGTGTGTGTGTGTGTGTGTGTGTGTGTGTGTGTGTGTGTGTGTGGTTCAGCAAAGCCGATGACAAGGTAGATATTAACTTGCTGTCCACCTCAGCAAGATATGACACAAGGTCGGAAAGTGGGGATTCCAGTTAGCGCCTTCAAAGGTGTAATATAAATATAATACTTATCCACGTACAGAGTATCAAGAGAGAAAAATTATCAATAAAATAAGAAAACGACCATATAAAAATATATACTAATGTATATATAGATATATACTATATACTAATATATATAGAGATATATACTAATGTATATATAGATAGACCATATAAAAATATATACTAATGTATATATAGATTTATTAATTTATTCAATAAGGATGATAAATAGATAAAGGGTGTAGGATAAGTAAAACTTTTATACCATGGTATTTCGAAGCCTAATGCTTCTCATCAGAGGCATCAGACTTCGAAATACCAAAATCATTAACTTAATTATTATATCAATTAGTGAATCTATTTTGCCCTTAACTCATCTGAAGAAATAGCGACAATTCATCCGTCAAAAGGAAATAAAGTGCGTTTTGACATGATTAAAATGCGAAAATTGGAAGAGAAGCTGTAAATACCTTATAATATGTTTCCATTGCGCCATTTTGAATTTTAGAAATACAGTCACTAAACCCATCTATTCGAGCAAACAAATTCTATTAATTTAGGTATATTCTGCCAAAAATATTCTATTTAATAATTAGTATATTTTCCATTATAATTAACGTATCCATATTTATGAAAATAGCGTTAATAATTATTATCTATTACACGTTTGCACATACGAAACTAATTTTTTTTTTTAATTATAAAAAAACTGTTTACAATTTACGGTTATATTAAATTATTTATTAATTTGAATTTGAAACTATATACTTATAATCACTTAACTATTATATATATATATATGTATATATATATATATATATATATATATATATATATATATATATATATATTAAATTGTGATTCAATGAATTTCAAAAGACTCTCATCGAAATGAAATGAAGTGGTTGAGTTTCATATCAAAGAATTTTTATTATTCTAAGCAAGACAAAGAATGCTTTAAAAAATTAATCTCCTTAACCTATAGGGTTTCGATGTCTACCATCTCATCAGAGGAGAGAAAATATTAGCAAATACTTATAAAGGTATGCACCCTATTTGCTAAAGTCAGTGAGACATGGAAAGTCAAAGTGAAAATAATAAATTTATCAGAAGTCCTGTAGCAGAAGGATTTGCAGAAAAATGGATGGGATGACTTATAGAATATTACTGCCAGTAATATTTTGTAAACTTTACAATCTCACGTTTCCATAACAACGGATTGTTAAATAAAAACAATTCTGAAGTATATATATATATATATATATATATATATATATATATATATATATATATATACATATATATATATATATATGATCAGAAATATGGAAATAGTATTCCGACAAAATAGAGAAATAAAAAGGAACAAACCGTACTATGTGTTCATCAACGTTTCGTTGCTGAACACATAATACGTTCTCTGGATGAATCCAGAGGAAGTCTCGAAATAAAGACGAAACGTTGATGAACACATAATACGGTTTATTCCTTTATATATATATATATATATATATATATATATATATATATATATATATATATATATATATATATATATATATATATAATTATCCCCGGCAGACTGTTTCGCTCTATCACAACTCTTCAGTGCGAGTTAGACAAGCACCCATCGAACCTACAACCTTGTTGTTGATAGTAAGCAGTTCTACTCTCTGGGATCGTTGCCTAAATTCACGGACAATTCTAACGTAATGAAATAATATACATTCATAGAAATGTTTCTGTCATGTAAAAAAAAACTACTTTCTTTACATCACAAGTGACACGAACAATTCTACCGTAACGAAAAATGAAAAGATGAGAAAACCAAAATGGCACTCTTTACTGAGATACATAATTTGTCACAACGAAAACGAAATGGAAAGTTAGAATGTCTTGTGTAGATATTAAGAAATGTTGGCTTAGTTTTTGTGCAACAAAAACTCGGTGAACGATCAACACCATGACTTTCATTATTAACGACCTGTTCGACAAGCTTTCTAATCATCATCCGCTTGCCAAACACGGTGTACGGCACCCAAAACCATGACGTGTTTTCATAAAGAACAAGGGAACATTATGGGATTGAATGATCATCGTGCTGAATACTGTCTCCTCGAATTACGAAAACGAGGCTGTCGTAATCAAATTAACGTTAAGAATGACGTTTCTGGCCTAGCAGAAACGCATAGGTTTACGCACGCGCTTCAGATGTGCCTCGTAAAGTACAGTTGACTCCAAAGACCCAATGCGCGCGCGCACACACACACACACATACACACACACACATATTTTGGAAATTTGCATATATATATATATATATATATATATATATATATATATATATATATATATATATATATATATAATGCAAAATTCAAAAGTTTAACAGTTTAAAGACCAAACAAGCGCAGAATCTCTTTTAATAAACAAATTTATTAAAATTAAATTCGATATTTCGATTCGTATCAAAATCTTCATCAGGAAAATCAGTTTTTTTTTTCTTTCTTTTTCTTATTTTACGTAACATGACGGTGATAATGCTTGGCTCGTTTTCCTTCATATATATAATAGCGTTGCCAGGTTGTAAAATACACATAAAAATTATATTTTAATTCATGTAGAAACTGAGACATGTGCATGCGAGTATTATGTTTGTTTCTAAACAGTTCCCTTCTTGTAAGTAAAAAAAAAAAAAAAATTCATTGTGTGTGAATTCCTTCCTCATAAACTCCAAACAGCTGAGCCTTTTTTTTTTTTTTTTTTTTGCAAATTTCACACAAATTGTTCTTAGATAGATTTTGTAGAGAAATTCATCTGATAGGTAGCGAAAATCGAAAAAATTCGACCCTAAAAATGTATTGAGCACTTTTGAAGTAAATACTTAAAGTTTACGCATAAATCTATACTTTCGTATATTAATTTTATGTGAGTAAATGAAGTAGTTATATATATATATATATATATATATATATATATATATATATATATATATATATATATATATATATATATATATGTTGCGAGGCTATATAATGCATGTTCACGACTTAACAATAAAGACAACCATTATACCAGTATATATATATAAAATACAGTATTTATTTAGAACAAAACAAAGTAAAGTTTATACATCGGTGTAATAATTGGGTAGTCATGCAAGGACGTGTGTTTGTGGCTTGTACGCGTTGACCTCTGTGGAAGATGCATAAGTACAGTTTACAGTTCATATTTTACCCAGTGATATGTTGCTTAAATATGACAGTCTTGAATTGTTCATATTGTGTGCTCTATGTGTATGCATCTCACAAGTAACAATACTTATGTGAAAAATATACAAGCCTACCTCATGTTATTGCTGTCGCTCTCCTAGTGCACGCTTATGAAGCGCGTGGTTTACACGTGTGCATGACTTGATGTCAAGCGAAAAAGAGAGAGAGAAAAAGGGACGTAAACGGAAGGTTATGTCAAAGGTCACCGGAAATATACGCATGTCAAATTTATGTTATGTTTGCGCGTGCTCTGCTCTATGCATGTGTGCTACTGCACGTAGCTTGTTCTGTGTCTGTGTGTTTGATCCAGACAAAGCAAATTTGGCAGGTCTAAACGGCTCACTATAATATTCCCCCCCAGATAGCTGGAAGCTAAAAAGAAAGAAAAATGGAAAAGAGCATGCAGATGTATGTGGGCTAGGAGTATTGGAATGAAGAGGAAAGAGAAAAATAAATTTTAAGAGGTGTCGAAGTCTGCGTATTTGCGTGGAAATACTACATGACGACCACTTCGAGTCGTGCGTGTAGCAGGTGTGGGTGCAGGTTCAGAGTCTGGGGAGTTTATGTCTGGTTCATTACGTGGTGTGAAAGCAGCAGGTGTAATGACAACATCTGAATTGGTGTGATGATCAGGTCAGAGCTAGGTATGATTATTGGTTCTGAATCTGAAAAACTGGCAGAAGGAAAATTAGAATCATACGAGCTTTCCAAGAAAGCGGGTTTTACGCGATCTATGGAGATTGTGTCACACTTACCATTGCGATCGATGACGTAATACTTCTCCGAACGTTCTAAAACAAGGTATGGTCCATCGTAGAGTGGCTGGAGAGGTCTTCATATCGAGTCAATGCGGACGAAGACATACTTGCATGAACGGAGATCAGGTGGGTAGTATGGTTTGGAAGTGACAGAGCGCGGTGGTGTATACATCACTCAAGACATTGCGAGTTTCAAACGGTCGGCATAACCAGAGGTTGTGGCGTGTATGGACCTGTTGACTGTGAAAGATTCCCCAGGAAGGCGAAGAGTGGTTCCAAACACCATCTCTGCTGGTGTAGCGTTCAAGTCTTCTTTAATAATGGACCGGAGTCCTAGTAGAACAAGTGGTAAATGTTCACTCCAGCGATGCGGTTCGGGCTGAGCAGCTAGTGCAGCTTTTAGTCGATAATGAAAGCACTCTACCATCCCGTTAGCAGAAGGATGATAGGCGGTGGTTGAAATGTGGGAAATTCCGAAAGATTTGCAAAGTTCTCGGAAGGTGTGTGATGTAAACTGGGAACCTCTGTCGGTGGTAAGTGTTGGGTACACCAAAGTTAGAGATCCAGTTCTCTACAAATGCACAGGCTACGACTTCTGTTGAAATATCGTGCAAAGAAATTGCTGCTGGCCAACGTGTAAAACGGTCTACCATGGTGAGCATATAGCGATGACCAGCGGAAGGTGGCAGTGGACCTACAATATCCAGGTGGACATGTGAAAAACGAGCGTCGGGTACAGAAAAGTTGCCTGGAGTGGATTTGGTATGGCGATGTACTTTTGTAGTCTGGCAAGAAATACATGCCTGAGTCCATTTGCGTATGTCAGTGTTCATGCTGGGCCAGAAAAAGCGAGCTGCGATGAGCCTGCCTGTTGCGTTCTTACCAGGGTGTGCGAGATCGTGAAAATGCCGGAAAATGCGCTTCCGACACGATGGAGGCAGGTAAGGTCGTGGATGTGCAACAGATTTATCGCACCAAATGAGCTTGTCCGAGAATGGGACTGGTGTCTTTTCTAGCGGAATTGTTGAAGTCGACATAAAGTCTGTGAGTGACGCATCACGTTCTTGCTCGGTTGCGATGTAGTCGAAGTCAAGGGGCTTCTCAAGACTGTTGAGATCACAAAAACGTGAGAGTGTGTCTGCCACAATATTCGTTTTACCAGGTAAATACTGTATATCAGCAGAATATTGTGTGACATAGTCCATCTGTCGTAATTCACGTGGTGTATGTTTCCCAGAAATAGATGACATAAGAGCAGATACCAGAGGTTTGTGGTCAGTGAAAATCGTGAATTGTCTCCCTTCCAGCATATAGTGGAAATGTTTTACTGCTAAGTACATGGCGAGCAGTTCTCGACCAAAAACACTGTACTTTTGTTGGGTCGTACTTAGCTTGGCGGAAAAGAAAGACAAAGGTTGCGTTTCACTGTTCACTATCTGATTGAGAACAGCCCCAACAGCTACATCAGAAGCGTTTGTTGAAAGAAAGAGCTTAGCTGCCGGGTCAGGGTTGATATAGGAAAGTTTAGTGTAGTTCACCAGTGCGGTCTTGGATGCATGGAAGGATGAGATAGCTTCGTCTGAGAGAGAGAGGGTCTTTTTTCGCGTGCGAAGAGAATTCGTGAGCTTGGATAAGTGATGTGAGCAGTTTGGAATGAAACGGCGGTAATAGTTCACGAGTCCAACATAACGACGTAATTGACGCAAGGAAGTAGGCACTGGGAAATCCTGGACTGCTTGCACTTTTGAAGGCCATGGCGTAAGTCCAGATTCATCGATCCGATGTCCGAGAAAATCCAAGGAATTGACACTGAATTCGCATTTCACAACATTTATTTTTAGTCCATAGGATTGCAAACGTTGGAAAACTTTAGTGACGTGAGTTAAGTGTTCTTCCTGTGAGGAGCTTGCGATGAGGATGTCGTCAATATACGCAAAGACGAAGGGCAGTCCACGAAGGACTTCATTGATAAAGTGTTGAAATGCCTGGGCGGCATTACGCAGTCCGAAGGGTAGGCGGGTGAACTCGAATAGTCCAAAGGGCGTGCATATCACTGTCTTAGGAATGTCTTCTTCAGCAACAGGAATCTGATTGTATGCACGGACTAAATCGTGAAAAGAAAACAGTTGATCCGGTGTGGAATAGGGTACCTGTCTGGAATAGTCACTGCGTTGAGGGCACAGTAGTCTCCGCAGGGTCTCCAGTCTCCTTCCGATTTCTTAGGTACCATGTGGAGTGGAGATGACCATGGGCTGCTTGAAGGCCATATTATTCCAAGGTCCATCATGTGTTGGAATTCTGAGCGGGCTAAGGCCAACTTTTCCGGGCACAGTTGTTGTGTGAAAAATAAATGCACATGATTTCGTGACGTCAGATTTGTGTTAACTATACGAACTATGGAAAAGCAGAAGTGACTTAATGATTTTTCAAAACCTTTGTTTATCTTCTTCAAACTGTAATTAATAATTAATCTTTGTTATAATTTTGTTAGCTTTTAAGATTTACAGTTTAATGATTAATAATATTATAAACATTTGTATATTAAATCTGAAACACGATTTTACTGAATGTTCATTTGGTTAACTATCGGCTTCCATATTTCTGTTCGGTAAAAAGAGACAAACAAAATATGAGGGGGGGGGTTAAAGATGCCTAATATTTTTGCAATAATATTTTCAAATCAGTTTTAATCTGGCGATAAAATAACTGACAAAGCCATGTTTATATTGAAACTTAATATTAAAAAAAAATTAAACACAATTAATTAAAAATCTATGTTGTAACGGTACATTTTGAAATAATGGAATTTTAATCGTTTTAATCTTTTAAAAATTAATTAATTTTTAGGAGGTTTCTTCTTCTTGGCAATTCAACTGAATATAGTATATATTAATTCGAAAAAAAACGCTATTTTAAAAAAGAAAACATAATAATATTAAATTTATATCATGTTTTAATTGCAACTTCAAAGTAAGCTTTTGTTCAATACGTGTATTTAATTTTTTTTTTAAATAAATATGTTTTAGTTATTTGAACTTATGTATTTTTTACACACAGTGATCACCACTTATCAAGGCCCGGAAGCCACTCAGGGATAAGGGTTATTGCAAGTACATTACGTTAGTGTGGAGATTTGATGAAGTGTTTACTTAAGGGGGGTGGTTGATTAGGAATTTGTTAACATCGGACTTGAAGATATCCAAGTTGTAGTCAGGTGGGAAGCAGGCAGACGGAACAGAGTTCCACAGGCGTGCAGTTCTAAGAAAGAAGCTTTGTTCATGGAATCCGCGTTTTGATTTAGGCACAGATAAAGAGTGGGGGAAATTTTTCACAGTGGATTCAGCTAGACGTGTGTTTTTCGTGAAAGACTGGCGAGGGGGTACCAGAGATTGGAGTTCAGACGAGAACCTGCCATGGAAATAACGATTATGTTTCATAATAAATAGAAATTTCGATAGATTTAAATATATTTTGTTCAAATTTCGAAAAAAAATAAATATGGAGGGGGGGACACGCACTAAAAAAAATATATCCCCTCATATATTTTACCTAACTGCATTTTATATGTAATTTCATTCTAAAATGGATAAGCATCGAAAATTTAACGAAAATCTGACTATTAGTTGATTTTTGCTAGATTTATTAAACACGGGTATGTTTTCAGGTTCGAAATGCTTACTACATGAGAACGTTATTTTAAAGCGTCAATTATGTAAACACGATTTTTGTCTCGCAATTTCATTAGTTTTCGTACGAGGAAAATTTTTTTTAATTATCTCTAGTTTATTTCGCCCTTCTTCTTTTATATGGTACAAAAGTTATACTGATAATATTAATTTATAGCAAAGTTACATAGTTTTACATATAGGGAGGGGGTAATTCTGTGGTGACTTTTGAAGGTGCCTACTTTTCTTTTATCGTAAATTGAACTCATTAATAGGAAAAAATACAAATAAAATGGTGAGGTAACACCCGGGCTTGAACGTGGCTCATTCGATTCGTAGTCGAATACTCTACCACTGAGCTATATCTCCAGATGTCAATAATAATGTTTGTTTGTTTTTTGTTTTGTTTTTGGGGGTTTTTTAGAAGAAGAAGAAGAAGAAGAAGAAGAAGAAGAAGAAGAAGAAGAAGAAGAAGAAGAAGAAGAAGAAGAAGAAGAAGAAGAAGAAGAAGAAGAAGAAGAATTTAAGATTTTATTATCTCTCTTGCCGGTGTCACGTATAAAAATTCCCATGTAAAAAGTCTTCTTTTTTATCTATACGAAAAAAAAAAACTGTTTTGGGGATCTGATTTCTTTTTTTTTTTTTTTTTTTTTTTTCGATGCTTATTATTATGCCTGAATTTCTGTACAAAACATATCTAAGAACACTGCCAGACATATAAATTAACTTTGTGTGAAATTCGCAAAAGATAGGCTCGACCGTTTGAGAAACTATAAGAAAGCAACTCACGCACGCGCGTGTGCACATACACACACACATACACACACACACACACGCGCGCACACACACACGAAGTGACTTTCTCATAATAATAATAAAGGTTAAGATAGATTACTTAATTAATTTACTGTTGTTTTTAGTTCGCTTTTATTTTGTACATAAGTTGATATCAGCCATAAATCGAGAGGGTATTTTTAAGCTTAGAAAGAAGAATTTTGCATAGTTTTTGTCCATATGTCAGCCTTTATGTCCTTTTTTTTTTTTTTTTTTTTTTCTCCAGACTCCGCGTGTTTTCCCCCGTTTTGATGTCCTCGGTAACAATCAGTAACTACACGATGTGTCGTATGTAAATTTATATTTTCATTTCGACATAATACCATCAAACCCGAGTCACTATTTCTTCAACATAAATAATCGTTGGATAAGTGAGCGACTTGGACTGAAATTATTCTTGAAATCTTCGTTGAGTGAATGTCACGCTCTTTTCTTCCAAAAACGTTGTGAAACCCGGTTTCACAACGTTAAAAATACGGTTTCACTGAAACCGTATTTTTTTTCCTTTTGTTAATCGTGTAGATATAATTTGTATCTGAAATAAAAATGTAAATAAATAAAATTCATATCGAAATGTCATTTAGATAAATATATTTGATTTCAAGCTTTGAAAAAGGATTGAAATCAAATGTATTTATTTGATAGGCATTTTTATATGAATTTTATTTTTTATTAAATCGTGATTTAATAAAAGTGTTTAATACGCTCAAGGGTACACTACTCTTCGGAACCAAAGATTTGTTATCTCCCTTGAATAATAGTAATAATAAATGAAAGAAGAGTGTTTTGCAAGCGTACATTGGTTCAAGGGAGATAACTTTCATACGAGAATTTGGGACGATATTAGAAAACAAAGCATGTCAAATGCGGCGATATTGTAATTTTTATTGTATTTATTTGCTTCCCCACCAAAGCAAATTAGGCACAAGGCCGTTTTTAATGTGGGGTAAAAACCAGCTCCCCTAAAAGTAGGCAGAAAGGGGGCACTCTGGTTACCAAAAATAATAATTGTCCCAGTATAGACGGTTTCCCCTCTCCATTGACTGGTACAAATTATCTTAAGTGCAGCTGCAGCAGCAGTGCAGTGCAGTAGTGCAGTGCAGCAGTGCAGCACTGCCGCATTGCAGCAATGCAGCATCTGCAGAACAGATACTACACTTTGATCTTGGCCCGAGGGCCAAGAAATCTTTATTAAACAAAACATTCGAATAACTAAAAAAAAAAAAATGCCCTGGAAAAGTCACTTCTGATTAATTGTAGGAAAAAATGATTTTAGGCTACATTTTTTTTTAAGAAAACGTATAATTTATTTTTCTACATAGTCACCACCACCACCACCATTCTCAATGTACGATGAACGGTGGCTGTACATAGGCGACAGTGGGGCGGTGGGCGGTGGGGCGGTGGGGCGCGTATTATCATACTATGATGATCTTTCCAAATGTACAGCCTCTTCATTTTTTAAACCTAAAATGTTGAAGAGCCACAAAGATGGAAGTGATACCATTAAAACGAGCGACCTTTTCTGCTTAAGAATTTATTTTTCTACATAGTCACCATTATTCTCGGTACACTTTTGCCGGGAATTCAATATTTCACATCCGTGACAGGGTTTTTTTTCTTAGTGTTTCACTGTTTCACGCCGTCAATAACAGAGAAATGAAACTTTCAAGTCACGAATGCATAAGTTCAGTCATCATAACAATGCCATTTACAATCCCCTCTGATCCGTTCACGCGGAATAAAAATAAAAGGCGTTGCTTTTTGAATGCTTCCCGACAGACCCAGGAATTATCGTGCCACGTTTGTTCATGGCTAATGATTGAGAACGAAATCGTCTGAAGGCAATAAACAAATGATATTGTTTAATTAAAATAAAACAATAAAATAAAACAATAAAATAAAACAATAAAGTAAAATAATAAAGAATGACAATTAAGTATAACAATTAAACTCGCTTTTTTTGTTTCTGATTAATAACGTTCGACCAATAAAAAAAAAAAGATAAATAAACGTCGGCACATGTTAACTTTAACATAGCAAAAGTATTTTTTGTGGTTTTTGTTTTTTGTTTTTTGTTTTCTTTTTTTTTTGTCGCTGTTGTTACAGCTTATGTTGTTGTTGTTGTTGTTGTTGTTTTTGTTTTTGTTTTTGTTGTTGTTCCTTTTGTTGCTGTTCTTATTACCATTTTACCAAATTTAGCAATAATATTTCAAAATTAATATATTAAAAATCTGTACATATATATATGTGTATATATATATATATACATATATATATATACATATATATATATATATATATATATATATATATATGTGTGTGTGTGTGTGTGTGTGTGTGTACAAAGGGCGAATGAACTCTTTTTCTGGGTCAACGGCCAACTAGCACCATGTATATTTGTGTATGTGTGTATATGTGTATTGGGGTGGAGAGGGCTCCCGTAAGCCGTAGTGAAGGCAACCTTTCTAGGAGAAGCAAATCTCTGATTTAAAAAACCATAAAGCGGAAGACCAGTACCCGCATTAAGCTGGTCTGCAGTTTAATTTGTTGCTGGCTATCTTGCTCTTGCTTGTTGCTGGAACTAACATTTTGAACCGAGAGAGAGAGACTTAGCTGTCGTACAAAACTAAGACACTGTAACATCATCTTTGTATAGATACTCCCTCAGGCATTTTGGCTCATAGACTTTTAGTGTCTGAGGGAGTGGCACTCGTCTGACAAGACGTTGCAGTCATCATATATATATATATATATATATATATATATATATATATATATATATATACTCGGGTTTTTGTTATTCAAAAGTAATAAACTAATGAATTCAACGAGGTTTTTATATAGTGCTCAATAAAAAAGAGCTAATAATACTTATTTATTGTTAAATAAACATGTTTACATCCCGCTGCTACAAACAGCCATTTGTTTCAATCAAACAACAGATATCATCAGGCAGCGACTTGACTATTCAAATGTTCAATTACATCTGCAGAAGAAGCTATGCGCAGTGGGATGTTCTGCTTCCCACCCCCGAACATGCGATCAAGCTGTCCAGGACCAGTCACCAGAGCAGAAACATAAAGCTACAGCCCATTTACATGAACAGGAGGAGGGCAAATGTTTCTGCTCTGAACGTCCCCTGCTATATGGAAGCCCAACAACTGGGGGCCATCTTCAGTCAATACGGGGATGTGGAGGAAGACACGCCAGTCTGCGGTCTAAGAAACATCATGACTGGGGACTATAAAATCCAGATGGTCTTGGACAAAGCAGGATTCTACAGCATTCCGGCCACTTTGAAATTCGGGGAGTGGACGCTCTCCCTAATAGTGGAGGGGAGGAAGCCTCATTGCTGGCATTGCCAGCTACAAGGCCACATGGCCAAAGACTGCCCGAAAAAGAGTGGGAACAAGAACTCAACAAAAATGCAAAGCAAAGCTGCAGGGCCAGTCAAAACTACACCGCAAGTCTCCACGCCCGCGCCGGCCACAAGCCTCCCAGAAGCACAGGAAGGTTGGTCGATGGTCACTAAAAATGGGAAGACAGCTAAAAAACCACCCCCTCCAACAGTGACCAGAGACCAGCCAGAAAACAAGCAAGAAGGCATGGAAAATATGGACACGCAGGCACCCTCCTCCTCAAACAAGAGGAAGTTACAAGAGTCTGAGGAGGAGGTCGCATCAGAGGAAGGGGAGGAATCACCAGCAACAGCAACACTGAGCGCATCAGAGATCAGGAGGGCCAGGAGGAGGAAAAGCTGGAAGATGCGAGCTAACCCCCCTACTCCTACTGAGGAAGACACTTCCAACAAAACACAGGCTGATCCCGCCTTCATCCCACCACCCTAGCAGCCCGAACAACTCTCCCCCTCCCTCCCCAAGGCCCACAAAAACTCTATATGCCCCCCATCCTGTGATAAATCACCCCACCAAGAGACTGTGAAAGCTACCCCCATCCACCCCCCTCCTCCCTCCCTCAACCTAAAGAGCCCCCTCCCCCAACAACCACGGTTCGCAATGCACGAACGAAAAAACTCCCGTTCCTACCAGGAGGTAGGATCTGCGAACTAGACCCACACCAAACAATACCGGACCTTAAAGGACAACAAAAGGTCCGGTATAACAAGCTGAGGAGTCTCGCCTATGTCGGCGGGAACAGCGTCGCAGACCCGACCAAATTTAAAGACGCTCCCTTGTTGACCACTTTCGTTAGAGTCAACAAGGACGCAAGGACTCAAGCCCTCTGGGCTATGATAGATGCAGCGAAGGATGCGATCTCAGGCCAGCAGCTGGTGGACAGGGACCATCTTTCATTGAACATTTTTTTCTACAAATGTGAGGGTAGAGTCCCTGTGTACATCCACCCCTCTTTCTACAGGGCACTTAAACTAACCTTTCCCCTGGACGTGGGGGGGGGGGCCAAGGACGGAGTACCCTCATCAGACCTACTTACCGGCAGCCTCGGCCAGGCCTGCCACGTCCTCACTGCCAAGGATTTCAGACCCGTCTGTGACACTGAATAAGGTAAGTGAACATGACTTTGAACTTGGCTACATTGAATGTGAGAGGCATCAGGTGTCGAAACAAGGCCTCGCGCGTTGTGAGAGACTTGGTGTCCCTCAAGGTAGATATTGCCGCTATCCAGGAGACCCACTTTATTTGTGACGAGGATTGTCAGGTGCTGGTGAACGATTACGATGTTTACTCAGCATATGGCAATACTTATAGTCGTGGAATCTCCTTGCTAGTGAGTCGCACCCTGTCAGCGTCGGTGAATGTTGTTCACGCAGGCGAGGACGGGCGGCTAGTTGTTGTTGATGTTGCCGTTAATAGTAGTGTTTTTCAGATTGTCACTGTTTATGCTCCCAATTCTGCTGTAGAGAGGGCATCTTATTTTCGACGGTTGGAGGGCTTCTTAGTGGATCCGGAACAGTTAGTTTTAATGAGTGATTGGAATGCAATCCTTGATCCCAATATAGATAAGGTCGGGGGGGGCTAGTGGATCGGTGCGGTGTGACAGCACTCTGTTCGACCTGATGGCCTCGTGCGATCTCGTCGATAGATTGCGTCTGGATCATCTGGGTGGGAGATGTGGACGTGACATCCTGTAGTGCCTTCCCATCTGAGTACTTACTTGGATCAGATGCTAGTTAGAAGAGGCGACGTAGACTTTCTATCATGCCCCACGTTCCACTTGTTAGAACACTTGGACCATAAACTCGTTATGGCCCGTTTGAACTTAAGTGCTAGGCCTAAACTAGCCGGATACTGGAAGTTTAACAGCACCTTGTTGGAGTTGGAGGACTACCGGTTGAAGGTTACCGAATTAATTCAGCGGGCTTAAGTGGGGGCGGTTACTGGGAGTAAGTGGTGGGTTAGTCTTAAGGCCAAAATTAGGCACCTCTGCCCAATACAGCCAACGCCTCGTGCTAGATAAGGCTAAGGCAAAGAAGCGCTTAGAGGATAAGCTGACCTGGGCGGTGGAGGGGGGGGCCCCTAGAGATAGCACTAGCTAAACAAGACCTCAGCTGCTTGGCTAGCGAGCAGTATGAAGGTCAAGTAGTTAGGGCTAGATTAATGAAAGTTTCCAACGAGGCTGTGAATGTTGACACTGTTGAGCGTAAGGCTGCTTTAAGGCGCGGTTCGGACGGGTACATTCGTAAAGTACATAACTTGGAAGGACACAACCTAGTTTCGACTCGGGAGATCTGTGAGGGGTTTCGGGAGCATCTATCGGAGCGCTTCACCCAACTACCCGGACTCAGGGTTAAGGAGTTTGGCAGCTATTTGGCTGAGTCGCCCCGCCTCACGGCGGCTCGGGCAGCTAGCTGTGATGGTCTTGTTACTGAACATGAGGTCATTACTGCGTTGAAGCAGGTCGGCTACAATAAATCCCCGGGGCTTGATGGTTTACCCTACGAGTTCTACTTGAGGCTGTCGCCCATGTTGGTCCCTATTCTGAAGGATATGTTCAACCATTGGTTTGCTCAGGGTTCCATCCCTGGACAGGTGACCAAGGGAGTTATCACATTGCTGAGGAAAGGTCAACGGCATGGTGGGGTGGAAAATTTTGACGATTTTAGGCCCTCGACTCTGCTAAACACAGAGTTAAAGAATTTGGCAAAGATTCTTGCGAATCGTTTGCAGGTTGTCATCACTGACTTGATCGAACCGGACCAGACTTATGCTGTGAAGGGGAGATCGATTCAAGACAATTTGCATTTGATACGCTCGATCATAGAGGGGACAGAAGACGACGCCGAAGCCGCGCTGATCAGTTTAGATCAGTCCAAGACATTCGATAGGGTCGACCATCGGTTCCTAGGATCTGTGCTAGAGGCCGCCGGATTTAATCCAGACTTCCGCAAGTGGATCTTTGTCCTGTATGATAGGCCGACGGTAGCGGTGCAGATCAACGGTAAGCTGTCGGAGTCATTCGCTGTCTCTCGGTCGGTGCGTCAGCATTGTCCGCTGTCGCCTCTGTTGTACGTCCTGACGTTGGAACCCCTCCTTCGCAAGTTAAGGGATGAGGCGACTACATCAGTCCTGCGCGGAATAGCTCTCCCTGGAGGCACACGAGCCAGGGTTTCCGCGTTCGCTGATGACGTCACCATGTTCATGTCTTGCCACACGGACGTTCAAGCGGTGGTCGAGGCGCTCGCTCGATACGAAGAAGTCACAGGGGCCATCTTCAACCACAGCAAGTCTGTCAGCCTGCAGTTGGGGGCCTGGACCGGGGTAAACTCGCTTCCAGGTATTTACAGCTGGACCGATGGACCGGTCCGTATTCTCGGTGTCTGGTTTGGACCGGGACTTCAGCTGGAAAAGAATTGGTCGGAAGTATATGGCAAGGTCAAATCGTCGGTGAAGACTTGGATTGGAAGTAAATTGTCCTTGAAGGGTCGGACGGAGGTGTGTGCTACATACGTCTTTCCGCTCATCCTTTACCGATTGTCTGTACTTCCTCTCCCTGCAGAACGACTAACCCGCTTGCAAGGGCACCTTGATTCACTATTGTGGAACGATGGTAAGCATTATGTCTGCAGAGAGGTCTGTGTCCAGAGGCCGAGCGAGGGAGGCCTGGGTCAGCCCAGTCTCTTATGCCATAGAAATGCCGAGAGATTGGCTTTCCTGGGTCGTTCGCTTGAAGAAGACGCTCCTTGGGTCTCTGTGGTTGAGAACTCGTTTCCCAATCTCAAACCCAACCCCTCGGTAGAAGGTCGTCGTAGACCGAGGGGGGAGTCTAAATTCTTCTCCGAATGCCGGACTGCTCTTAGAGCTTTGCCGGGGACCAGTGTTCTCGATCAGCCAAGAAAAAAACTTTATCAGGAGCTAGTGGAGGGGATCGCGAAGGATCCACTTTGTAGGCGGATGGGATGGTCGATGGAGGTTGTCCGTTCTCATTGGAGTTGGGCGCCGGGATGGAAGATTCTGAACAACTCGGATTTTTCCCCCACCTGGCGACTGGTCCGAAACGCGCTGCCCCTTCTCAACGAACTCTGCCAGTATAAAGAACATACGAGGGTCTTCTGTCCGCACTGTGACGAACACGAGCCCGAAATGACCGGGCATGCGTTTTTTAGTTGCAGCCGGATCCAGCCCTTATTGGAGTATGTCGAGGGGGTAACGGCTCGCATCAATGCCGAATGTCCGCTCGAACTCGATGAAGGTTATTTTGTGTACAACATGGAGCCGCCGTTCCCTAGGGAAGAAAGAATGGTTTTCCTGGCGATCCTGGCAGTAGCGCGCATGTTGATTTGGATCACACGCCTCAAGTTGGTCCGCGAAGGGACATCTGTTCCAGATCGGGATCTGATCGTTTACTTTAAACATTTGCTTAAAGTAAAGATCAGATGCGATTGGAGGAGGTTGCCTAGAGTGGAATTTGACAAGAGGCGGGTGCACAGCACTAGTTTGTGCATCCGTCGAGGAGCCAAGTTTCAATACGTGTTCCCTCGTTAAGCATGGCATGGGCGGTGCTGGGTCCTTCAGAACCCATCTCGCTTAGGTTCTAGCTAAGTCATTTTAAGAAGACTCTTGACTGGTGGTACAAATGAGATCCTATTCCTGATTTCTGTAGGATTTATTTTTTGTTTTTGATATGAACACTTTTGATTAGTTTTCCCCACTCCACGAACAATCTTTCTCTTAATTCAAAAACTTTTTATTTTCTAATGAAATTGAATTTTATTTTTTCACACATGCACACACACACACACAAAAACAAAAAAAAAATGCACACACAAACACACAGACAACTGTTTATAAATTGTAAATATGGTTTTGATTCTTAAACGCTGGGGATTTATTAGTTAGATTAAGATCCATAGAGTGAATGAGGTATTTTGGTAAATGTTGCCAGTCAAGAGTAAGACTCCAAAGTCTACATTTATTACTTTTAATCACTTTAGTCACAAAGACCCTGAACCCTTCCCCTCCCCAATCTCTTGTAGGGCCTTGTGCCTAATTTTGTTGTTTAAAAATCTCTTGTTTTTTACTTAATTAAGTATTCTCAAAATTTTAAAAGCAATAAAATATATAAACAAGATCAAAGTGTAGTATCTGTTCCGGCAGATACTGCAAGCTATGACTAGCAAAGACCAGATGTGGGGGCAACCCCACATGCCTGACCTTTAACCAGCTCCCATTTCCCACCTCTCGGGAGCTGGTCCCCTTTTTCCCTTCCCCCTCCCTTCACTCCTCACATTAAAAATCGGCCTTGTGCCTAATTTGCTCGGTGGGGGAGCAAATAAATACCATCTGTTCTTCAGATGCTACACTTTGTCCGTCAACGCCTTCCTCATCACCTTATTAACATTTTCGGACGCATTGTCTGTTAATAGCTAGAGTGGTGCTCCGAATCTGGGAAAATTTCATCCAACAACAGATGCGCCACAGTTTCTGACTTCTTATAAGGGCCTGCAAATGCCTCCGGCCAACTACTATAGATATCAATGAACGTCACTATGTACTGGTTACCTGAAAGTGTCTTTGGTTAGGGCCCAAAAATATCCAACGGCCAGTTTTCACAAAAGGAAAAGGAGGCAAAACAGTACCTTCGCTTTTATTGTTATTTTGAAGTTATTTGTTGAAATAAAATATAAAAAAGGCATTATTGAAAAAGTGTACAATAAAAATAAGACAAATAAATCTTTATTTGTATTTTTCATAACAAAATTAGCGCAAACAAAGACTAATTGTGTACTTTTAATTTATATAATTTTGTTATTTTTATTGTATACTTTTCCATAATGTCCTTTTTTATATTTTATTTCAAAATATAAATACTGGATAACAATAAGAGCGGTTCCGGTAACACCTATATACCATGCAGGAAATTATGAACTGTTTGGATTTCGCTTATTCATATAATGTTGACTCTTTTCAGGCGTGTTTTTCTCAATATTAGATGCATAATACTAACTAAATTTTTAATGGAAAGAATCTTTCATTTAAAATTAATACATAATGCCCCCACAACAGCAGAGTTACTATCTTTAAAAGCATATCTGAAAAGACCACATCCTATCTGTTCATCATTCAGCTAGCATTCACATCAGTGAAGACTTTAATGTTCACAATGTTGAATGGTTAGCCCACTCAAATAAGACAGATGGTGAAGGGAGGTTCTGTCACAATTTCTCCATTGCTTTTGACCTAATTCAGATTGTTCGCAAACCCACCCGTATGCCCAACAATATTCAAGTCTCTTAGATCTTTTCCTCACAACTTGCCATGAGCTATGTTCCTCCTCCATTCTGTCTCCACTGAGATCTTCCGACCATTCGATTGTCTCAGTTAAGATAAAAACAAGTAATAAGTCCTTAGACGTACCTCTCCATCGTACAGTATATCGATACTCTATGGCTGACTTGGATAGCTTCTGTACATTTATATCAGGTATACTTCTGCGTTGCATATTTAAAAAGAATGTGTGCTCTATAGTATAATACCTGACAAAATGGTTAATTGTAGGTATAGACCGCTTCATACCCTTCAAAAATTTCTATAAAAGTCGAACAGCCAGCTATGGTTCTCACAAGAATGTGCTGCTGCCATTGTGTACAGAAGACACTATTTCCATTGCTTCCAACATAATAGATGTACTGAGACTAAAACTGCCTTCAGGAACTGCCAGGAATGACCATAAAAGAGTAATAAAGAATGCAAGAGAGTTGTATGTTCAGTCCGTTAAGTCCAAAGTAGCTGAGCAGTAGCTTGGTTCCCACCAGTTTTGGCAAAACAAACAGGGTCCTGAATAGAAGCATGTGCTCTATCCCAACCATCATCAATAGACCTGAGGTAATCTCATCAGCATCAGACAAAGCCAAACTCTTTGCCAAGAACTTTGCAGCTAATTCTATCCTAAACAATCAGGGCCGCCAACCTCTATTTTCGTCTTGTCTGAAAACATGCTATGTGACATACAAATATGTGTTCGTGGTGTTGCTAAGTTAATCAAAAACCTTGATTCCAGTAAAACAACTGGCCCTGACGGCATTTCAATTATAGTGTTGAAAAAGCTTCAACCAGAACACACTCCCATACTTACAAAGCTTTTTAAGCATTTTTTTAAGGAGAATTGCTTCCCAACACACTGGAAAACCTCATCAGTATTTCCCATATTTAAAAATTCAGGTGATTGGTCATCTCCCTCTCAGTACAGACCAATAAGTCTCCTGTGCATCATAAGTAAGTGACTTGAATCTGTGTTAAATAGAGAAGTAGCCAACAACCTCAGCAAAAATACCCTCCTTAGTTACATGCAATATGATTTCGATTCAGATAGATCTATAGCAGATGTGCTAATGGTTATATCCCATAAAATTAGTAAATCTGTCGATGGAGGCTTCCTTTCTAGGACAATTGCTCTGGATATATCAAAAACCTTTGATAGGGTATTGCATAAAAGTCTATTTCACAGGATCTCCAGCTATGGTATAGCTGGAAATGTCTTCTCAGTTATTAAATCATTTCTCTCTGATAGGTTCATAAGAGTAGTGGTTGATGGGCAAAAATCAAAAGCTCACAGTATTAATGCTGGTGTCCCTCAGGGGTTCATCCTGGGCCAAACTCTCTTCCTGATCTACATTAATGATCTTCCAAATCATATCCTAACATAATTCGTAGACATTTATGTTAATGACACTACCATCTATAACAACACTACAAAGCATGTAAATAACCAAGTTCTCTCTGATTCTCTCTCCTCTGATGTTGATCACGTGATGCAATGGGGAAAGAGGTGGCTGGTTAATTTTAATGCATCTAAAACCAAGCTTCTATCTTTACATCATCAATGCTCTGATCCCTTTATGGCATCAGAATAAATGGCTCTCATCTTGGGAAGGCTCCATGTTTTGACAAGCTTCTGGGTCTTACTTTTACTTCTGATCTGAAATGGAACATCAAATCCGTTGCCAAGGTTGCTGGAAAAACGGTGGGATCATTCTTCCACTCCAGTAGATATCGCACTGCTGATGGAATTCTCTCCCTGTATAAGAGCCAAGTACGTCCAAGGATGGAGTATTGTTGTCACATCTGGGAAGGAGCTGCTAGAAGCATGTTATCCTGCCTTGACAGAGTTCAAAATAGACTTCGTAGCCTAGTGGGAGATGCCATTTCCTCTTCCCTGCAACCTGTTCCTCACAGAAGATCCGTTGTGAGCCTATCTCTGCTTTATCATTATTTTCATGGCAAGTGCTCATCTGAGCTCCAATTTATGATCCCCCCTTGCTTGATATTCATGAAAAACACTCGTCTAGCTGAAACCACTATCAATAATTTCTCCCAATCTTTATCTGTGCCTAAACCTAAACGTAGATTCCATGAACAAAGCTTCTTTCTTAAAACTGCACGCCTGTCGAACTATGTTCTGTTTTCTTGCTTTCCAGCTGACTGCAATATGGTCGTCGTCAAGTCCAATGCAAACAAGTTCTTGATGAGCCGTCCCCTTAAGTAATCGCAATTTACCAAATTTCCACTACTAAAGATTACTACATTTTTTTCATTGACTACTATACACTCATTAACCCTGATCCTCGAATGGCCTCCGAGCCTTGATAAGTGGTGACTCCTTTGTAAAAAAAAAAAAAAAAAAAAAAAATGAAAACAGTATAAAACTATATTTGATACCTACACAGTTTATTTTCGACACGTGTTCTTTTCTGGTCGCGATTTTATACATTACCCAAAATGTTGTTTTTTTTTGTTTTATTTTTTTTTTTTTTTTACATTTTTGGGGACAGACTATTCATACATGTACGTACGTACAAACAAACAAACAAGTACCCTGTCCCGCTTTTCTAGCTCATCATGTGACATATGACCTATTATTATCTGAAGTGCTTGTCAGGTCACCTGTTTCTATTATTCTATTCCCCCCCTCTCTCTCTCTCTCTCTCTCTCTCTCTCTCTATCCCCCCCCCCCCGCCCGCAGACGTAATCGGACGCCGATGCGACAACTAGGAAAGTCTTGCTCCAAAGGTTGAAAACGTATTTTACTGAATCTAGGGGGAGATAACTCCAAACAGCACGCACTTTACGGTGTGTCTGCGGTGATATTAACACGTGTATATTGAACAAGTGTTTGCTTTATTATTTACGTGGGACGCAGACGGCCTTTATTTTTGTTCACCCGTATTTTCTATAACTCAATTACTGCGTCATGGCTTCTAACAATAGGGATCCAGCAACCAGCCAACTAAGCGACTATAAAAAGTCACAAATGGTACGTAAAGTGTTGCTTACTACTAGTGGTTTGGGAATGTTTGTTTGTTTGTTTGTTTTTATTTTTTATTGATTTTGTTTTAATTTTAAAATAAATGGTAGTACTTGTGCAGTTTGACACACCCTAGCAAAGTTAGAAAGCCGTTGTTTACATGAGTAACGGCTTTGTTAACTTCTCCCTTCCCTGGCGGAACTCTCCTAAAATGAAAACAATTAATTTGCGTACCTATGCTAACTTGCACTCGAATTGTCGAAATGGGGTTCTTATTTTAGTCACGTGAATTATTTAGAATTCGTAAGCAGCTCATGTTTACATACAACATATTTTAGTGAAAAGAATGACATTTAAAAAAAAAAAAAATATTTTAAGTGGATTTGTATAATGCACACACACCCCTTGTATTAAATTTTTTTTTTTTTTTCTGTTCGTGTTTTTTCAATTTTTTATTTTTATTTTGTGGATTATCATCCATTGGGGTATTATTTTACTTTAAGGCCCGTCTCCCGTTTGTATAACAATATGTATATTGTTTGTTTTTTGTTTTGTTTTTTTGTTTTTTAGATTTCGGTGTATTTTAAAATAATATGATAACCGTTTGCGTCACAAATTTATTGTTTGCATAGTATTAACCACTGAACCCTGAGACTATTTTCCGCCACTTCAAAACCTTCGCATAAACGAAGGCTGTTAAATGTGCACTCGCGTACCAAACTGCCTTCTCACATAGCGTAGTAATCTGTGGCGAAAATGTAAAATTAGATGGAAAACAAGTAGTTTTCCAGATATTAAGCCATGTAATTCTATATGTTATCAGTGGTGGCTATTTCTGTACGCACAAGCGCGCGCATATTTTCTTTCGTTTGCCTGCTTTCCAGCTGACTATAAGATGGTGGTCTTCAAGTCCAATGTAAACAAGTTCTTGACGAGCTGTTCTTAAGTAATCCAATTTATCAAACTTACACTTCTAACGATTACTATGATATTGTCCTTTTGACTACTGACTGTGCACTCTTGAACTCTTATCCTCGAGTGGCCTTCGAGCCTTGATAAGTGGTGATTCCTTTGTAAAAAAAAAAATGCTCGACTGAGCTCCAATCTATGGTCCCCCCTTTCAAACTTTCACAAAACACTCGACTAGCTACAACGACTATATATGATCTCTCCCACTCTATGCGTAAATCTAAGTGCAGATTCCATGAACAAAGCTTCTTTCCCAGAACTGCCTGCCTTCGGAACACTGTTCTGCTGGCTGCTTCCCATTTGAATACAACATAGTAGTCTTCAAGTCCAATGTAAACAAGTTCTTGTTGAGCAGTCCCCATAAATAATCTAAATTCCCTTCAATTTACACCATTAACGATTACTACACTACCGCATTACATTCATTAACCCTTATCCTCAAGTGGCCTTCGGGCCTTAATAAGTGGTGACTCTCAAGTAAAAAAAAAAAGAAAAAAAAAACGGTACTGGTGCATTGTACAAACCGGGTTTCTTATAATTGTCCGATATAGCTGGATCAACAATGTGTAGGTACTTGTGCATCTGTTACCACACTGAAATAACATTATTTAGAAAGCCATTCTTAACATGGGGAGAGGAGACTGTTTTGTAACTATTTTGTACTTTCACCTAACAATTTAATAAATAAAAAATATTATAAAAATTAAATTCAACTTGAAAATACTATTTAAAATGTAGAAGGTGCTTGTTAACAAAATCAACAGATCGATTTTATTTTTAAATATAATGTTTTAAGCGAAAACAGCAGTACTTAATTGTCATGTCGATAATAGTAATATATCTAAAAGTTATGAAAACTCATTGAGTAGAATAACTGCTGTTTTTAGAAAAATAAAGTCTATCGCTATGGTCTAAAACAGTACATCAGTCATTAAAGTGACGAAAAAGAAGATAAGTATATCCTCTGTATTTGCAATCTTCAAGGTGTTCACATTTAGGAAAAATGCAATTTCCCCCAATTTTCCATAAAAATTACTTTTAATTATAAATAATTTTCTACTCAAAGAATTTTCGTAATTTTTGGATATATTACTATTTTCGACAGGACAATTAAGTACATAATTTTGTTTTTGCTTAAAACGACATTTTTTAAAAAAATCAGTCTGTTGACTCTATCTTAACAAGCACGAAATATAATAATAATTTGAACAAGTTTTTAGGCGTTTTTCAGGGTACTCAGCATGTTCCAGCGGCGATGTCAAGTGCCAGTCAAGCCCAATTGAACATTTACAAAAGATCTGGTTCCTAATATGCACAATTAACAACTTTCAGGTCATACGCTGCACTAGCACCCTTATTTTTTTTTAATTGAAAAATATAAGAAATAGAGTTATCTCCCTTACAATTAAAATTGTTATTTCTTTCTCTGTATAAGTTTCTAGGATATACAAACAAATAAAAAATTAAAAACAAAAATGACTTTGTAGTATTTGGATTCATCAGACTACTGTTCTCATCCTGAATGTCATTTTTCACAACGTTTCGGTCGATGTAACCTCCAACCTTCTTCAGGTGTATATTGTCGAACTCTGGAATGTTTCTGTCGAATTCGGAAATTTGGACGGAATTTTGAATGGAACCCTTTATGTTACTATTCAAGCCTCCATGGAGAGTTTTTTCCCCATGTGAAGCCAAAATTATTTTCAGCCAGCCCTCACAAGTTCAGACCTCAGCATGTGGTGATATCTGTAGCCAATAAATTAAGCTTTCAAAATCATATAGCGTTTACCTAGTTCTAGCCTATAATTTAGGAGCTATGGCAGCATTTGCAGGAAAAATTAGCCGAAAATGACCTAAAAATCGTGATAAATTACAGATTTGAGATTAGAAATTCAGTCATTTAAGCATAATTTACTGCATAATCATTCATATTATTTGGATTCATTCTTATCTTGAGTTATCTCCCTTACAACTAAAATTGTTATTTCTTTCTCTGTATAAGTTTCTAAGACATACAGACAAATAATAAATTAAAAACAAAAATGATTTTGTATTATTTGGATTCATCAGACTACTGTTCTCATCCTGAATGTCATTTTCACAACGTTTAGGTCGATGTAACCTCCAACCTTCTTCAGGTGTATATTGTCGAACTCTGGAATGTTTCTGTCGAATTCGGAAATTTGGACGGAATTTTTAATGGAACCCTTTATTCACTTCATGACATGGCGCAGTGGTCAGAGCACTTGGAAAAATCAATTGTAAAGGTGATATTCTCTTGGAGATTCAATTCTCAGTGTGAGAGATCTAAAAAATACAATTGTGAATTATTTAGGCCCTCTATCCAATCATGGCTGACAGAATGAGAGCATCCTACCGCCGTGAAATAAATAAAGGGTTCCATTCAAAATCCTATCCAAATTCCTGAGTTCGACAGAAACATTCCTCAATTCGTCGAGATACACCTGAAGAAGGTCGGAGGTTACATCGACCGAAACATGAAAATGACACTCAAGATGAGAACAGTAGTCCAAAGAATACAAATTAGTAATACACACGGACGAAAAAACGCTTTGGATAATCACAGATTTCAAGGTAGTTCTACTAAAATAGCCATATTTTTTAAACCAAAGCACTTCAAGTCTTCAAATTACTACTGTTTTGTTCGGAAATGAATATACTTTCAAATGAATTAATAAATATGAATGTACATTATATATTTTAAGAGTTTTAAGCAAATAAAGTGATAAAAATGTGAACGTCATAAAATGGCGTTTTCGGTAAGGTTTTGTAATGACCCCCCCTGTTTTCTAAAGGTCCGTACCGTGATTGTATGAAGAATTTCGTCATGAAATTTGGGAACCAATTAGAAGAGGTGTTAATCTTAATACTGTCAAGTGTCCGAAATATTTTTGACCATTTCTTTTTTTGTCGTGTTAAAAATAAGACTTTAATATGACGAGTATTGAACATTTTGAAAAAAAAATTATTCGGACACCCAGTAGTAAGTAAATCAATCTTTTTACTATCTTTATCAATTAAAAGTATTATTTTATGTTGAGTAGGACCGCGGTAATTGATAATTTAAAAGGACCTACCCGAAAAAAAAATTGTTATATTTCTCGAATTTGGTCAAATGAAGTTAGTATTTTAAAGAAGCAGCAGCAGCTCCAGCCTGTAGAATCAGCCATAGCACAGCACAGTGTAAACAACACGCGTTCTTTAATTTTTATTCAAGAACGAATTAAGAAAAATATGAAAATATGAATATAAATGTTCTTATACGTTTAATGAGAGCTATTTTGTTATCAGAATAACATTAGTTTAGAACTATTCGGTTTTCAGAATGTATAATAACAATCCCAACCAATTCGGCATTATGAATCTGTTGCAATTTCTTACATAGCTCGTCAAATTTAAAAACATGGTTAAAAAACAAAAACTACAATTAGGAAGCTTGCATGCACTTTTATTCTTTAAATTAGTCTTGAACAACGAATTAAAACAATGTTTTACTGCGAACAGCCACAAATGTTTTTTTTTTAAATCAAAATAAGTCTCAAAATCTCGTTCATACATAGATTCGAAAAAGTTGTCAAAAAACAAATATATAACAAATAAATGTTATCAAAGGCAAGATAAGTTACTTTTCTACCTAACTGGATATATTTTTTGTGTTTTTATTCAATGTAACATGTTTATTCAGCTCGAAATACATACAGTGTTTACCGATGTATTGGAAAATTAAAAATAGCGCCCGGCCCGACTCTCTTTGACACGGTAAGTTTGAGAAAAGGAGTTAAAAATAAAAAAAAAACTATACAAAATACTGTTAAAAACTCACCGAATATATGTCAGCCTATGTCACGGTAACATATTGAGCGAGTTTCTAGCAGTATTTTGTCTACTTTTTTATTTTTAACTCTTTTCCCCAAACTCACCGTTTCAAGAGAGTCGGGCGGCGGGCGCCATTTTAAATTTTCCAAAACATTAGTAAACACTGTTTTCAAGCTGAATAAACATGTTACATTAAATAAAAACACTAAAAAATTATCCAGTAAGGTAGAAAAGTAACTTGCTTTTGATAACATTTATTTGTTATATATTTGTTTTTTTTGACAACTTTTTCGAATCTATGTGTATAGTAATACAAACCCTCAAAATCTATATCAATATTCTTGAAATTTTAAAAGCAGTTAGAAAACACATCAAACTACAATTAGGAAGCTTTCTATTTTGTTTTTTTTTTTTCTACTTATTAAGCGAAAGATATTTTACAACCTGCTCCAGCGTAGTATAAACGGCCTATGGAATTAACACCTTCAATCTCGAAAATAGAAATCAACAAATTTTTGAACGCTCTCTTTGAAAAAAAGCTCTCTTAACTTTACCTCTAATACAAATTATGTGTGGCAAGTCTCCTCCTAAAACACTCTTTAACCCTAACAATAACACTAAGTTCGAGTGGCAAGCGCCCCCCCCCAACAAAATATCTCTGTAAGCCACATACAAGCATCTAAAACAAACAAAAAATAGACCCTTCCTTAAAGAAAAATACACATAAAAATAAATTGGTTAACTGTCCTAAAATGCTAGAATGGCCAGGAAATGATGAATTATTTTACATTAAATTTTTGTGAAACTAACCGCTCCCCCTCTAATATTGTTTTTGTTAGCTTTGTCTCTGTCAAGTTTTCAGTATGTTCGCACATAATTTTCCTTAGCCCTACAATTAATTCAAAGACCGAATGGCAACCCTCCTCATATTCTCATTGCATAGAAACCCTCTTAAAACTACACATAATCATCTTAAAAAAAAAAAAAAGCATGCATATTTTCCCATAGAAAAAAAAAGTTAACTGCCCTAAAATGCTAGAATGACCTGTAATAGGAACTTATTTTACATTCAATTCTAAAATAATTTGTTTATCTTTCATTAAAGTATTTCATGGCATTTTATACATAATTTCCTAAAAAGGTAGAATCACATTTTGGAGGGGTGGTCAGAAGGAGTTGAGTGGGGTTAAACAGAAGGTGTTAATCTACAATAATACCAAAGAAATATTGCAATATATTCATTTTTAAATGGTCTTATGTTTAGATTTAAGTTTTTTGTACATAAAGCACATTACAATTCAACTTTGAGTTCTCCAACTTCTTTTCTGTTTATGGATACATAGCATTTATAAGGAATTGTTGCATATTTATGCACATTTACTGCAGATTATTTGGAAACCATAAACTTTGGGAGATTTTCAGTTGCATATTCTGATTCCTTGTACAAAAATACACTTATATGGTAAATTTCATTTCTTAGTCTTGTGTTTTAACAAAGATATGACATTTTTACTGAAAAAGTAGTGTAAAAAATGTGACGAAACGCATATGGTCTTAAAGAGGGAAAAATATCCAAACGTGTGAGGTACAAAAATAGCCATAACTTCCTTAATTTTAATCAGATTTCAAAAATTTAAAAAGATTCTTTCTTAGCTCATCAAGCTCTTTCTATGCATACCAATATTGAAATATTCAATGCTATTTCAATTTTTTCATGTGTCGAATTCGGAAATTTGGACGGAATTTTGAATGGAACCCTTTATGTTACTATTCAAGCCTCCATGGAGAGTTTTTTCCCCATGTGAAGCCAAAATTATTTTCAGCCAGCCCTCACAAGTTCAGACCTCAGCATGTGGTGATATCTGTAGCCAATAAATTAAGCTTTCAAAATCATATAGCGTTTACCTAGTTCTAGCCTATAATTTAGGAGCTATGGCAGCATTTGCAGGAAAAATTAGCCGAAAATGACCTAAAAATCGTGATAAATTACAGATTTGAGATTAGAAATTCAGTCATTTAAGCATAATTTACTGCATAATCATTCATATTATTTGGATTCATTCTTATCTTGAGTTATCTCCCTTACAACTAAAATTGTTATTTCTTTCTCTGTATAAGTTTCTAAGACATACAGACAAATAATAAATTAAAAACAAAAATGATTTTGTATTATTTGGATTCATCAGACTACTGTTCTCATCCTGAATGTCATTTTCACAACGTTTAGGTCGATGTAACCTCCAACCTTCTTCAGGTGTATATTGTCGAACTCTGGAATGTTTCTGTCGAATTCGGAAATTTGGACGGAATTTTTAATGGAACCCTTTATTCACTTCATGACATGGCGCAGTGGTCAGAGCACTTGGAAAAATCAATTGTAAAGGTGATATTCTCTTGGAGATTCAATTCTCAGTGTGAGAGATCTAAAAAATACAATTGTGAATTATTTAGGCCCTCTATCCAATCATGGCTGACAGAATGAGAGCATCCTACCGCCGTGAAATAAATAAAGGGTTCCATTCAAAATCCTATCCAAATTCCTGAGTTCGACAGAAACATTCCTCAATTCGTCGAGATACACCTGAAGAAGGTCGGAGGTTACATCGACCGAAACATGAAAATGACACTCAAGATGAGAACAGTAGTCCAAAGAATACAAATAATACGAATAACCAATCCTCATCTCAAAAAATCAGAAACGTCAAAAATGACTTCACTGCAATCAGGACAATGTAAAAATTTCAAAGATATACAAACAAATTGTCTCCCTCACAACTAAAATTATTTCTTTCTCTGTAAAAATTTCAAAGATATACAAAACAAATAAAAAATTAAAAACAAAAATAACTTCACTACAATCTGGACAATGTCGGGTAGATTTTTCTGAATTCTGAGGATTAACAACCAGTGTTTTTCTCGGGTTACCTTAAGAATATTGATTCTTGTTCTTCTTTTTTCAAAAATGCATATATTCATTAAATGATGTGCTGTTTTCATGCAATATATAATGATGTTGGCCTAGGGGTTGAATATTAGGTTGCAGACTCAAGGTTGACTGGGTTTGAATCTTTTGACTGGCAGTAATTATATTTAATATTTAAAAAAAAAAAAAAATGATAATTTGAACAATTTTCGAGCATTTTTAACAGCGCTCAGCATATTTCAGCAATGATGTCAGGTGCCAGTCAAGCCCGAGTGGACATTTACGAGAAATCCGATTCATAACATGCACAATTTCCGACTTCAAGTTCGTACAATGCACAAGCACCTTTATAAGCATACAAAATTCCATTAAAATATGGCTATTTTTTTATTATCTAACTTTGCGTAATTCACCCCTTAAATAAATTAAAGTGCTTATTTAGAATTACACTTATTAAAAAAAACAAAAATATAAAAAAATTTTTGTGTACATAATCGTCACGAAACGAAGATGTCATATTCCAAAAATCATGTAAATTTATCGAGTAGTTTTATTTTTGTTTGATTTTTTTAACTCAGAAAATCAAATTTTATGAAGAAGTGAAACGAGGTCCGAGTGCTGCCATTTTGTTTTAAAATTCAAGGGCAACAATTCAATTCAGCTTGCAAAATTTTGTTTTAAAATTCAAGGGCGACAATTCAATTCAGCTTGCAAGATTTTGTTTGTATTCAAAATAATTAATCGCTAAAAATCATTAATTTTGATTCTTTTAATTTAAAAAAGAAAACTTTGATTTTTAGAATATGACAATTTACGTGATTTTTAGAATATGACATCTTCATTGCATGATGAGTGCATACATGAAAGATTTTTCTGTTTTTTTTTTTTTTTTTTTTTTTTTCAATGAGCATCATCTTAAATAAGAACCAAAATTCAAAATCTACTATTTGGGGGCTAATACGTTTCAACAGACTTAAAAATATCTACAAAGAAGGATTAAAAAATAATGATGAAGTCAAAAGTTGATTATTAGAGTATTCGGGCCTCTTTTGAACAGATATTGCATTTAAAATTGTTGCTGATATTAAGACCTTTATTGTCTAATGTATTCTCTAATGGTTTTCAGTTGTCGCCATGTTGTCTTTACTGCAGATGATAAAAATCGAAGCAAAACAATGCACATCTTTTTTTTTTTTTTTACATAGAACTCATCACTTATCAAGGCCTGTAAGCTACTCAAGGATAAGGGTTAATGAGTGTACGGTAGTCAATGGAAAAATATAGTAAATGTTAGTAGTGGAAATTTGGTAAATTGTATTACTTAAGGGGACGGTTCAACAAAAATTTGTTTATGTTGACTTGAAGACAATCATATTGTAGTTGATTGAAGATGGATGCTTTTATTAGATAACTTGTGAATTTGCGATATTTATTTTTTTTTAATAGATGCAAATGTTAATATTAATTATATTGGTTGCAGTTTTTAATTTATATTTTTTTATTTAATTTATTTATTTATTTATTTAGTTTATTTAATTTAATTAATTTTATTTATTTATTTTATTTAATTTATTTTATTTATTTAATTTAATTTCTTTTATTTAATTTCTTTTATTGAATTTATAAAGTGTATAATACTACTGTTAAATTTATTATTGGAATTTGTTGTTGCCAATTTGCAGTTTGTGATTCGCTTGCTGTTTTCCTCAAAATAAAACGCATTCTCCAATTTTAACCTTTTGTTTTATTTTACTTCAGTCGAAGTTCTCAGAAATCAAGGGGCCCACGACCTGGGGTCTAACACTTGAACCCTATATGAGATACATAGACATTCGAATGTTCCATTTAAGTTCTTTATCTCTCAAACATTGAGTTAGTAAAGAAATTGAGAACATAATTTTCCTCTCCCCAATTAACCATTTTTATACATTGTAGCATATCTTTAATTTTGGTCTCTTGGTCTTACTGGATTCCAGGACAACAATTTATCTAGTCTGGTGGAGTATCCAGCTTTGTGCTATCACTTGAGGTAACATCACTTAGAGAAGGTGCACTATTCCTCGTAAAAGCTAATGTGGGTTAGCCATAATGAGGAAATATTATTTGGGCAGCGAATACTATGTGATTTTGAATATTTGGTCAGGGTTTGCTTCTATGGAAAAAGTATCCTCATGCCAGGTTGTTCTGACAAACTCCTGTACAGAGAGACCTTAGACATTCGAGGACAGTGTCTATGAATGTTTGTCCATGTGTTCTATGCAAAAAAAGAAAAAAATGTTGACACTATTTTTTAGTAGATTTTTCAAATAGTCATATTAATAAAGTGCCGCTTATTGTTGAATATGTTAGCAAAAGGGGTAGACAATCTCCATTTAAATTAAGTCAGGAATGACTCAGGAGGGGTGGGGGGTTGACAGCCGAGTTGTTGCAAGAATTACATACATAAATTTTGCCAACTGAGTTCCTTCTTTATTTCAGTTAGTGAGAGGGGAACCTATTACTTTACTTTCCCTAAACATGTCAGTTGAACTTATATAAGTAGAATACTTATTATTATTTTTGTCTAATCGAGAGTAGACAATGCATTGTGGGTGCATCATCAACAGCTCCCGTCACTCTAACTTCTCCTAATTTATCCCTCAGTCCTCATTTAGAAAGAGTGATTTTTCTGACAAAGGGGGAAGAAAAAACTGTATTCTAAGTTGATAGTATTTTTGCATGAGCCGTCACCTGAGCTGTTGAAAATTTCTGTTTCTATGTCTATCGTTGTAGCCATGTCACTAATAAGGGTGTTGGAGGTAAACGTTTTGTAAAATGTTTTTGACTCCTAATGGGGTATGAGACGAATGGATTCGCCAATCATTTTTATAACCAACGGCTGTGCTAAACAACCAATGAAAACGTCCCAAAATTATTATAAAAATTGTCGAATTTTTAGATTCAATCAGTTCACCGTTTGCTACGTCACGGACCGCATTTAATTCTTGGCTGCGATCTAGGTTACTGATCTGAACTACGCCGCCATCTTTGTTCAACATATCTCAGAACTTAAGAGGTTAACTACACCACGGACTGCATTTGATTCTTGGTTGCCATCTTGGTTACTGATCTGAACTACGCCGCCATTTTTGTTCAACACAATATCTGAAAACTTAACATGCTTTAACTTGGCTGATGTTATGTGCCTGATAGTCAGGAACCCAAACCTTGGATTACCCACTAAGGAGGCCGTCTTATTAGCATGTACAAAGTATTGAGGCTGCTGTATTGCCATTTGGTGATGGATTCTGGACCATGCAGTAGCTTCTGGTGGGGCTTCTCGATGCCATATTAGTGGGTAATTGTTACGGCTTTACCTTATCATGGTCTGCAAAAAAAAATATTTCTTCACTTCTTTTTCTCTTTTACGTTCCCTCTCTGCCTTGCTTTAACTAAATCTGTCGACCTGTTCCACAAATCCCAAAACTCCATGATGAAAAGTCTACCAAAACTCCATGATGAGTTTACTCCTGATCTGAAATGGAACACATACATCAAATCTGTTGCCAAGGTCGCTGGAAAAATGGTTGGATCATTGTACCGTTCCAGTAGATATCTCATTGCCGATGCAATCTCTACATGTATAAGAGCCAGGTTCGGCCAACAATGGAGTACTGTTGCTACATCTGGGCAGGAGCTGCTAGAAGCACTTTATTCTTCTTTGACAGATTTTAAAATAGACTTTGTAGCCTAGTGGGGGGGGGTACCTTTTTCTCTTCCCTGCAACCTCTTTCTCACAGAAGAGACGTTGTGAATCTGTCTCTGCTTTATTATTATTTTTATTTTATTTTTTTTTTTTTTTACACAGTGATCACCACTTATCAAGGCCCGGAAGCCACTCAGGGATAAGGGTTATTGCAAGTACATTACGTTAGTGTGGAGATTTGATGAAGTGTTTACTTAAGGGGGCGGTTCATTAGGAATTTGTTAACATTGGACTTGAAGACATCCAAGTTGTAGTCCGGTGGGAAGCAGGCAGACGGAACAGAGTTCCACAAGCGTGCAGTTCTAAGAAAGAAGCTTTTTTCATGGAATCCGCGTTTTGATTTAGGCACAGATATAGAGTGGGGGAAATTTTTCACAGTGGATTCAGCTAGACGAGTGTTTTTCGTGAAAGATTGGTGAGGGGGGACCAGAAATTGGAGTTCAGACGAGCACCTTCCATGGAAATAACGATAAAACAAGGATATGCTCGCAACGTCTCTTCTGTGGGAGAAAGGTTGCAGGGTAGAGAAAAGGGCATTCCCCACTAAGCCACGAAGTCTATTTTGTACTCTGTCAAGGTAGGATAAGCTGTTTTTAGCAGCTCCTGCCCAGATATGGCAGCAGTATTCCATCCTTGAACATACTTAGCTTTGGCAAGCGCTCATCTGAGCTAAAATCTGGCAATAGTTCCTTCCCCAGAACTGCTTTCCAAACTGTACTGACATGCAGAAGTTCAAGTGTAATGTGAACAGATATCTTGCTGCTCAACTCCCAACATAGTACCCCTGAAACTTATGTCCCCAACAGTAGCCCCCTACATAAAAGTGTCACTGTGCCTTGTTTGGGGTGAAAATGTAATAAATAAAAACATTTTTTAAATTCTCTCTAGTTCCTAAAAATCATATTCATAGAAATTTGCTTACGCAAGAACGAATTTTATAATGCTTTCTTTTTTTTTTTTTTGTGATGAACTTTTTTAACAAAAATATTTTGTAAAATGAAACTTTGCTAATTTTTTTTTTTATTTCGTTTTTAGATTAAATTATCTAAAAAAAAAAAAAAAAAAAAAAAAAACTAGAATAAATTAAATGTTTCTCTAACTGTTGTTTACTTAAAAAAGAATCGCAAAGGTCAGGACTTATCTCTTGTTTATCGGTTTTTATCCATTTTCTTTCCTCTTCTTTTAAATTTGCAGACGAATATTTCCGATTGAAGGTCACAGCTGTTAGTGTTGATAGAATCTGATTACGTAATTTTCAGATATGTCCTTACAGTTTTATTAAAGGCTCTGGCCGCCTGCCTATCTGTAACTCTTCAATCTGAAACTGCATTTTCATTACTAAGTGCGCAAGGATGCATTTTAAATATTTCCAAGCATTGTCACCCAATGATCGCTTTTGTGTTATTGTAGCCCGACTGTCCTTGTGATCACGCCACGATAAATAACGGTATTTATTTGCTTCCCCACTGAGCAAATTAGGCACAAGGCTGTTTTTTAATGTGGAGAGAAGAGGGGAAAGGGGTCCAGCTCCCTCGGGAGGAGGGGAGAGGGAGCTGATAGTGCTGCCTCTTGGTATATAGGGTTGCCCCTACATGGACCAGAAACTTATTGCCACAAGGGCAATGTTCTTTTAGTGCAGCATCTGCCGGAACAGATACTACACTTTGAGATATTAAATCCTTTATTCAGGCTAAAATTATAATGTAAGTTCAAACTGAACAAAAAACTTAGACACAAGGCCAACTCAAAGGGGGATCTTTGGTGCCTGGGCCACGGAGGCTGGGCGATTAACACCATGATAAATAACGCAAATGCAATTAGTTACACTCTGGGTATGTGTGTGATAAGCTGCATCAGCCAAAAGTAACAACTCCAATATAGTCCGAGATTGTCTCCAGGGATTTCCTTCTATGTCTGATCTGCCCTTGCCCAGCTTCAACTTCAATCTCCCTGATCTCCCTCTGGAATCTTCAAGCAACCAACTGCTCTTGGCCGTATCTAAAATCCAACTGTCCACCTTGGAGTTCAAGCCTCAACTAACTTAACATACAACTAGCGGCCACCCTCCTGTCAAGTGTTGCTTCTTTCTCTACCTATTGGTCATTCAGACACCCGGCACACCCTGAATTAAACCCTACCCTTATTTCTCTTTGCTGGTCCTGGATACGACGTTAAACTATATCCGATGGTGAGGCTCCAGCTTGCAGGCTTTTGGGAGTGTGGAGCCACCCTTTAATTGCCATTGCTCCCAGGTCCACTCTGACCCGGAGTGGTAGTACCTGTTAGGGTCCCAACTATGGGTTAAATAGAAACCGACTTAAAAAAAAAAATTTTCCTCAAAATCACTGAAAATGACCTGAAAAGGGTTGATATGTTGTAAAACAAAAAAAAAAAACAACCAACCAACCTGTCCATTGTCTCTTGATAAAGTTTCTTTTGGTTTTATTATTGGAATACTTTTGCGATGAAACAACACCTAGATGATGAAGATAAAAGTCTACAAATAAATAATTTATAAGTCTTTTTAGTATTCTTTAAATCTACTTCCTTTTTTTTTTTTGTCATCCATCCTTTGTCATTTTCCTTGCTCTCCAGCACTCAACGACTTCAGTCGAACATAGTGTCACATTCATGCTACAGTGAAAACAACACAAGACAAGTTGTCGGTATAACTCTGTTTTGGGTTGTCACAAAGCTTCAAAGACATGCAACAGCAAAGAAAGAATCCACGTGTATGATCATGTTGAAAGAAAGGATCAGTGTTCTAGAGTTAGTAGATGTAGAACAGTTGAGATAGCAGGTTCAGTTCACAGTAAAAGGTAAAGAAAAGATGGGAGAAAGTGATGAAAATGGATCTGTGGTGTAAATAAAGAAGAATCGTTTTCATCCAATTATTTCTTCATAATAATAGAAAGCCTAGGAAAAACATGGAAGGATGTGATAAAAATGCACTTGAGAGAAAGAGGTAGTGTTGAGATGATTAATTGGAATCGCAAATCAAAAAAAAAAAAATCAGAATTTATATCGAAATCGGAAAAAATATGGGTCTACTTTCCGATGCTTAAACGATTCTTTTTGTTGTTTTTATTTTCCATGGCTCATATTAATGTAAAATGGACATTAAACCAAATATGATAAGGGCAGAATGGATGAGAGTGCTCCGGTTCGTAGATGTAGAACAGTTGGGGCAGTAGGTTCAGTTCACAGGGGAGGATCAATAAAAACCCGGGAGGAAGGGGTAATGATGAACTTGAAAGACAGATAAAAACCTGGTAAGAAAGAGGTTAGTTTTGCAGTCAGTTCCTCAAAGCTGTCCAACACATGCCAACATGTACAATAGACATTAAACAGGATGATGATGATGATGATGATGATGATAAATGAATACATTGAAGCGAATTGGTGGATTGGCTTGAAAATGAAGTGATTGGCAGGTTCTTGTTTGCAGAGTGATAAAAGATAAGTTGAAATGAATATCAGGATAAATGATGCATGTATTAAAATGATGATACAAGAAATGTATTGCCAACAGTGAGTTTGCGGCTAAATTAAAAGACCAACTTACCTGATACTATGCTTATATGCTGTTTAAGTATGACAGCATTTTTAAAAGAGTTCTTTTTAACGTCTCACAAGGATGTCTTGGTAAATACGTCTTGTTCAAAATGACGAATTCAAGAAAGACAAAATAGTTTGCATCTTTGTATTTTTATAGATAAAGACCAAGCATGAAGCCACTTCATGTAAAGAGCTAAAAAAATACTACTTTGTAATGAAAGATAAGCTGAAATAGAAATGGAGAAGATTCACAAGAAAATGGACTAATGGTTATACATGTAACCCCCATACGTGTGCCCCCTCGACAGATCGTCGACTCCCAACGTCATGTACCATGGATTTTTCGTTCGACTATTCCTCTATTCCTCTTATGGCTGGATCGTTCTTTTCCCATTGGCAACTGTCGATGAGAACACACGCGGTTCACAAAATAGAAATATGAACAAAAGAAGAAAAACACTAACGTTAATGTTCACATATAAATTGACTGTTGGACTTGTGTGTGTGTGTGTGTGTGTGAGTCTTCTCCCCGTCCTATTGATGTTACATTCGTCTATCTCTGTTTCACAGTCAACTCTAAAATCGTCCATAACTCTATTTCACAGTCAACTCTATAACTGTTCAACTGTAGTCATTATCAACTCCCATGCGTCGTCTAGCGCATCTAGATCTCAACTGTCTGTCTCCTCTGTCTTTGTCTCTCAGGTCGCCAACCCCACCCTGGCTACCGGAAGCTGCCTTTCCCTGTTTTATCAGTAGGTTTCTATTGTTATTGTTTGCTATTTCCTATCTATTGTTGATCGTAGGATATTTCCTATTTCTTTGTTTATTCTAAGCTATTTCCTATCTATTGTTGATTGTAGGATATTTCCGATTTCTTTGTTTATTCTAAGCTATTTCCTATCGTTGATTGTAGAATATTTCCTATTTCTTTGTTTATTCTAAGCTATTTCCTATCGTTGATAGTGGGATATTTCTGATTTCTTTGTTTATTCTAAGCTATTTTCCATCTATTGTTGATTGTAGGATATTTCCTAACTCTTTGTTTATTCTAAGCTATTTACTATCTATTGTTGATTGTAAGGTATTTCCAATTTCTTTGTTTATTCTAAGCTATTTCCTCTTCCTTTGTCTATTCCCCCCCTCTCAGCACATAGTGGCTCAAATCCACCCCAAGGCCACTTTATAGTATCACATATGTATTAAAGCTCTAATGTAAGAAATGTTTCGCAAAGTGTGTTTGCAGCTTTTTTATGGAAATTGCTTCAGACGATGCGTCAATGTGATCGTGCCATACAGTTTTAAGAAAAGTGACTTATTCTCAGCATTTCCAACAATGCATTGCATCTTGTTATAAACGATGCATTTTAGTTTGTCTCGTCTGCCATGTACTTTACAAAACCTTGCCCCCTCGACACTGGTCTAAAACTGTCTTGCCACGACAGGGCCACATGTCCATCTCACGCAGCAAGCGTTTCGTCTTAGGTCTTCACTATGTGGTGCATTTTTTCCTTTTTTTGTCTGCTGATCTTGAGACCAACAAGTCAGACGAACTGGAACAAAGGAAGCAGGAAATAGATCAGACAATTCTGAGGAGCACATGTCATGCTAGTATTTGTAGAAAAGACTGAGACTAGCAACATCAAGATGGCGGGATACAATCGATCTCATTAAAATTTGATTTTCCTTTGTACAAAAACCAAAACTATTAGATCAAATTAAGTGAAAGAAATTTTTATGAGAACTTCATTTTATTACGAGTATATACAATATATATTTTTTTAATATTTTCATTTTTTAATATCTTGATTAAACTAAACAAGTGCCTAAATGAGGCTATTTTAAAAGACAAGGGAGATAATCTATTAACACAATAAAAAGGGGAGATAATCTGTTGGCACAAATTTTTTTATATATATCTTAAAGCAACAAATGATCGGACTGGTGTCCATATTACGACGTTCATTATGTGGCTTTGTAAAAGTTTCTTGTCGTCAAGTGTGTGCTATTTGTTGAGGGCCATTCATCGAAAAGGGCCAGAGTGTATCGGATGCACAGGTGTTTGTCTCTGAAAGAAAAGGAAGAGAAAAAGAGAAAAATTCTGTGTTTGGGCTTTTATCCTATTGCACTAATATTCAAGAATATTTTTTGCATTTTCATTGGTCGAAAGAAAACTGTTGATTTTGAACTTTTGTCCTCTGAAGAGTCAATACATAAAAACAAGATTCAATGTTACTGTTGAACATCAGTTGGCATCCGTTTCCTTGATATCTTTATAGTTTGAATACTTTCTAGAAGATACTGGGTTGTTACGGAAGGGACCACATGAAGGTGCTATTTACTTCCTTCCCCCTGCAGGAAGATATGACACAAGGTCGGAAGATGGGAAGAATCAAACCAACACTTGTTTAAGTAGGAGCACTCTGGCTGATTAAAAATTGCTTGGGCAGCCCCATCAGCATTTCTCAATAGAGGTGTCTCAAGCAGTAAGCAATAAATTTACTCCACCTGGAAGACAGGAGTCTACTGTCTGGTAGGATGGACCTCCTAGAACTGCACAGCCAACAGGAAAAGGGCCATTTCAAAATTGGCTCATACTCTGCTGGCTTTGGAGCCGAGGTAATTCCCACAAGGTTGCAAACATCCCTAAGTATCTGTGGAAGAAATAGCCTTGAACTTGACATACGCAGGTTGTAAGTCCGTGTCGGTAACCACTTAGCTACTGCCAACTTCCTGTTACTGTTGCTTTCAACAAATGCTTGTTAGTGCATATCTTTATCATACCACCATCTTTAAAATGCCTTCTTATATGCAGCATCTTTTGGTCGGCCAAGGAGAATGGTTTTTCAGAACAGCAACCTCAGATTCCACACCAAAATGCTAACGTACGAAACAGTACGGATGACTTTTAGCCACCATATTATAAGAAATCTGGAAATCTTCCGTATAAGATGTCTGCAGAAGATCTTTGGCAGCACATGGAGGGACAGAGTGCTGCACACAGGTGTGGAGTCTATCGATCCAATGCTAACTCAAGGAGCTGAAGCACAGTATTCGAATGTCCAGCTACAGACTACTGCATAGAATCCTCTATGGTCAATTACTCCAAGGTCGACGCAATGCCAGTGGGCAGAGGAAGCATGTTTTTTTTTTTTTTAATTCAATTTTCACTCCAAACAAGGCACAGTGCCACTTTGAAGTAGGGGGCTACTATTGGAGACATAATTTGTGGAGACATTATGAAGGAAGATGAGTAGAAAGATGTTTGTTCACATTACACTTGAACTTCTGCATATCAGTACAGTTGAGAAAGGAGAATCCTGAAAGGGAGTTCCAAAGACTTGCAGTTCTGGGGAAGAAATTATTGGAGAAAAAGGCTTTCTTACACCTAGGGATCTGTACTGTAAAGGGATGGGACTTAATTGCTTGTCTGGTTTGTCGGGGGTAGTCACGTCGAGGAGGTACAAGTACTTGCAGTTCGTCAGAGCATTCACCATTAAAGTACTTGTAGAACAGGCAGAGGGATGCAACATTTCATTGATGGGACAGAAGCTGAAACCTAGATGACAGTTCAGGATCTATCAGGTTGGCAACTCTCTTTTGAACCTTGTCCAGGAGTGAGAGACAAGCAGCAGATGCACCAGCTCAAATGTGACGACAGTACTCCATACAAGGGCGAATGGTGGCCTTATAGAGGTACAGGATATTTTCAGGCATAAGTAATTTTCTAGCACAGTAGAGAGCCCACCTTCTTTGCAGCAGCCTTGGTAATGCTCTTTTAAAGACAACATCAAGAGATCCCTGAAGAGATGTCGAATTGACCCCTCTTCACTTGAAGAAACTTGCTTCTTGCTGGAATCTCTGGCACTCCCTCTGCTCATGAGTAGTGAACTCTACTGAGAACAGTGAATACAGGTCCATATGGCAAAGCGTGCAAAGAGGTATGCTTGTCAGGCCATCCCTGCTTCACCCAACACCTTCACATGCCTGATCGATGACGATACCTGCGGATTGCATTAGTTAAACATCAGCAGACTTACAAGAAGATTGTCATCATCGGATAATGGTGGACAACCAAGAACATATCCAGATTGAATAAGCTGCAGGGACATAATAGAAGTTTATTAGTTTGAAGAGTTATTGCCCTTTGTTTATTTGTTTAAACCATTGGTGTGGCTTGAAATTTTTTATTTATTTTTTGTATTTCAGGATTCAAATCGATTGACCACAGGCACAGGAGCTCCGGTTGGGATGAAGACAGCAAGTCTCACAGTCGGACCGAAAGGGCCCATATTGCTCCAGGACTTTGTCTTTACTGATGAAATGGCGCACTTTAATCGCGAAAGGATTCCAGAAAGAGTAGTGCATGCAAAAGGGGCAGGTAACTCTGCATATTTGCTTTATTTTTTTTATTACTAACGTACAATTTCTTTCTTGTTTGGCCTTTTGGTCAAGATCAAAGTGTAGTATCTGTTCTTCAGATGCTGCACTTCTATTTTTTGTTCTCTTTCGGTGGAGGAGAAATCCTTCACGGCTGAGACAATTTTTATTTTTGTACCTTTTCTCCACGTTAAAAAACGACCCTGGTGTCTAACTCTGTCCCGTGGGGAGGCATAGTAAATAGGTACTATTTTTTAATCTCATTACCATTCGGTTTTTGTTTAAAATTCAACCTAATTAAAAACACAAAAATACAGAAATAATTTTGTTATGTATGTACTCGTCACAGAACAAAAATGTCATATTCCAAAAATCACATAAATTCATCAAGTAGTTATTTTTTTAAATAAGAAAAATCAAATTTTATGAGGAAGCCAGACCAGGTGTTTTGATCGACCATGTTTAATAAACAACTCGATTTAAATTTTTAAAGGTTTTAAAATCAATCTTGTAATGTCTACAGTATACTATGAATCACTAAAGCTTGTTTAAAAAAATGATTTTCTATATAATTAAAAAACTATTTGATCAATTTACGTGATTTTTGAAATATGACATTTTTGTTCTGTGATAAATACGTATGCCACAAAGATTTTTCTGCAGTTTTTAATTTTTTTAATTAGATAAAACTCTGGAGTTCCACCGATCATTCTTAAAACCATAACAAGACTAACAGGTTGTAAGGTATCAGGTTGACAAGAAAGTTCTTGCAGTTTTTAACTTTTAAATTCAATTAATATATCTCTTAGTTCAAATAAAAATTTCATGATTAAATAAGCACCATCATAATCAACACACTCTTGCAAACACAAAACAAGTGTATTTATGCCAGTAACATAAAAATCTTGTGTTCCGGTGGCGATGAAACCACAGAACGCATTTTTGACATCGTTTAGGTTTTTTAAGCATTTCCTACACATATATAGGGTATTTGAACCCATGCAAAACTTTATATTTGGGTTTTAGCCAGGGAAAATCAGTGCAAAAGTGTGAAAATTAAAAAGTTAAATTTGCCAGGTGAAGGTCGAACAATGGCATTACGAATATGCATGCATAACGTAATAGCTATTGCTTCAGGTTTTAATTTTTAGCCTTGCAGAAAGCATGTCTTTATAGTACAGTCATTAACGTCAAAGAAAAAATAAATCGTTTTGGTTTTGATTCTCAGTAGTGGCACACGTGTCATTTTTTTTTTTTTTAACTTTTTAATTCATTACTATTGTGTTTAATATAATAAATACAAAATCTGCATTAATCAAAATATCATATTTAAGTGTATTTTATGACCGGGCAATGCCGGGCGGCCTACTAATATTTAATAGTTTAGAAATCATAATTGTAGACTGATTCTTTTTGGTTATTGGAATAAAACGCAACAGTGTATGTGCTCTGAAAGTGGAATATATCATCATTAATTTGTAATAATTTAGATTATACTAGCATTTCAGCCCGGCGTTGCCCGGGTGTTTGGAGGTGTATGTTGAGAAAAAAAAAAGAAAAAGAAAAAGCGGTCAATTTTTTTAAACTTTGACCCCTATTATGTCCCCTTAACATTTATTGTTTTGGACTCAAAGCAAGTTATTAAGTTATATCCATGTCCAAGGAACCTATATCTAAAATTTCAAGTGTTTAGACCCACAATTGGCGGAGGAGTTTGATAGAATTCTCAAAGGTCAAATCGTTGAACTTTGACCCCTTGCTCGGGTGTTTGGAGGTGTATGCTGTGCAAAAAAAGCAAAAAAACAAAAAAAATGGTTAATTTTTTAAAACTTTGACCCCTATTATGACCCCTTAAAATTTATTGTTTCGGGCTCAAATCACTTTATTAAGTTAGATCCATGTTCAAGGAACCTATATCTAAAATTTCAAGTGTCTAGACCCAAAATTGTCGGAGGAGTTTGGTAGAGTTCTTAAAGGTCAAATCGTTGAAATTTGACCCCTTAACAGCCAAATTTCTGGCTGACACCCGTCACATCGATTTTCCCAAATCTCAGTACCCGGTATTTCAAATTTCGAGTCTATAGACTAAAAATTGACAGAGTTATTGCGTAGGGAAATGTACACAGACAGACAGACACACAGACAGACACGTTCACTTTTATAGATATATAGATTATCAGCAATATAGACATCAAAAAATATTTTTTATATTTTTTTCAAGAAAAAATTTTTTTTTAATTTTTCAAGTTTATAAATTGAATAAAGAAGCAAGTTTAAATATTAATATTTATAGCACAATCCTATACTTTATGGGTTTCAATTTGCTAACCCGCAAAATAATTGTTTGCCTGTGAATATCATTTTGCTAACTACTTTCCTCGGGAATATAAGAGCCATGCTTTGAAACTCCATGGAATAAGGAAAATTTCAAGTTTTCAACTTGTATTCCTCGTCGAATAATAAATTTGTTGTAAATTCTAATTTACAGACTTTAAATTGAATTTCTTTTCTATTTATAGCTTTGGAAGTTTTTCAATTTTTTAAATTATAAAAAAATATTATTACTTTGTTGGAAAATTATTTTGCAGTCAATTAATTTGATTAATTACTGAATCCTTCTGCTTTCACAAATTCATAATAGTCCTAATGTTATTTCAGGGATTATCAGTTGTTTACTATAAAACATTGTTTCGTGTATATATATAATACTAGAAGATGTATCCAGTGTTGCCCGATATTAAATGTGACGATAAATTCCTTAAAAAAAAAAATGAAGTTTAAAAAAAAGAAAAAAATGAAGTAAAAAAAAAAAAAAAAAAATGAAGTAAACTTGAGCTGAGACAGTGAGTCAAGTACAATAACCATTAGGCCAGTTTGACACGATTTAAAAAGTGTTTTCAAATTTACTTATTCTTAACATTATGTGAATGATTCATGCATGTGCAGTCGTGAAATAGTTGACAAATATTAAAAATCCAATGACCCCACCCCCCAAATACAAATTTTTCAATTACGATCCTTTAGCAGCTCTTTTTTTTCTGGATGAAAACAGATTAAAAATGTCTGAATACCCCATATATCAAATTTCAAGTCAGTAGATTAAAAATCCATTGAGTATATAGGTTGAGAAGTGTCCTTACACACACACATCTCACTTCTAGATTACATGTTTGTTTTATTTTCTTTCTTTTTTATTTACAGGTGCATTTGGTTATTTTGAAACTACCCATGACATTAGAAAATATTGCAAAGCCGCTCCTTTTCAAGAAATTGGCAAGAAAACAAGAGTTGGCATTCGTTTCTCTACAGTCGGTAAATATATTTCTCTATTTTACTTCTAAGTATTCAAAATTATGTCACCAAACACAAATTATGTTTAAATTATATTAACAAGTTAAAAATCATCAGAAACAAACATATACTTCGTCATAATCTGGTTGATAGAAAACAGTCGTCTCTTGCTGATATCTAATAAATAGTTGCTCAATAGGTAATGATGTCTCTCAGCAATGGCAACAGTAGTCATTGTAGGAAAGAGATTGTTTCTATTTCCTTCCTTTTACTCCTTGTGGCTGACATAATAGAGACAATTAAAAAAGAACAACAAATAACTACATTATTTGCTCTGGGATTTAGTTTCCCCTTTCCAAATCTTCATGTTGAAAAGAGAGGAAATTAATCCTCTTACTTTTGCACATCAGTTTCCTGTACATCTGTACACGTATATGGATGCGTGTAAAAATATATCAGCAGCAACCGAAAGATAGCTGACTAGCAAAAATATTAGCAGCGGCAGCCGTTAAAGCATGTATGCAAATTAGCAGGTGTGCGCAAGCTTGCATCACAAGAAAAGGAGAGAGAGATATACCATGTGGTCAAGGAGAGAAGCAAATTGCAGTCTAGAAAATATGGACACGTAACTACAAGGGCGAAAAAGCACTGGCTAATAGCAAGCATGAGGTTGCAAGGAGACAGAGGCTTTGAAAAAGCATGTGTGTGCGAAAAAGACTTTGGAAATATAATGAAATGTATTGATTTGGAAGAATCATGAATAAATGTGTTGAGATCGACGTTACTGATCTGCAGAGAAAATAAAACCTCTCCAAAACTCTAACCTGAAATGAATACTTGGCCTTCGGGCCAAGAACAAAGAAAGTGTAGTATCTGTTCCGACAGATACTGCAAGCAAAGACCATATGTGGGGGTAACCCTTCATACTAACAGTTACTATCCAGCTCCCATTTCCCACCTCTCGGGAGCTGGTCTCCCCCTTTCCCTCCCCTCTCTCCACATTAAAAAATGGCCTTGTGCCTAATTTGCTCAGTGGGGAAGCAAATAAATCCACACATATAAGACCTTGGTCAATGTAGGGGCAACCCTTCATACCAATTGTCACTATTCAGCTCCCCCCCCCCCCGGGGAGTTGGTCCCCATTTCCCCTTCACTCCTCACATTAAAAATCGGCCTTGTGCCTAATTTGCTCGGTGGGGGAGCAAATAAATACCTGGCCTTTTGGTCAAGATGCGGCACTTCCATTTCTCGTTCTCTTTCAGTGGAGGAGAAATCCTTCACGACTGAGACAATTTTTATTTTTGTACCTTTTCTCCACGTTAAAAAACGACCCTGGTGTCTAACTCTGTCCCGTGGGGAGGCATTGTAAATAGGTACAATATATACAGGAGACATTTATCTATAATCAAGAACAAAAGAGTGTGGGTTCAGGTACAAGTGTAATGCTGAACATGTTCGTTGTGCATATGTGCGCGTGTGGAGCTGACAAATTTCTAATAACCTCGTGAATATTGAATTTAAAAAATGATTACTTGTTCATGATAAATCGTTATGTTCGATTGTTGTTGACCAACATTAATGTTTGTGTAGAATCAGATCCTCTTAACTAATTTAGTCTGTTTGCTTTTCATGGATGTTTTTGAGGAAATTACGTATGACCGGCTTTGTGTCAAGTCGAGAAGAGAGAGAGAGAAAGAAGGAAAGAAAAGAAAACTAGGGTCAGATGTCACAGGAACTAAAAGGTCACGTCATGTCATTCGTCGCATGCCAGGTGACATTGCTTTGCATGTTTTCAACGCGTGCATAGTTTGCTTTGTGTCTGTGAGTTCGAGCTAGACACAGACTGAACTTCAGTCGCATGGCTAATGACAAATGTGTTTCATTTGCACTTTAAAAAAATGCTGAGTCGGATTTTTATTTCTTTTCTTTATTTGTTTGTTACTTTGTGACGGTACCAAACAACGTGTGGGTCCAAGAGGTTTGAACAATTAAAAACTAACAGCCAGGTTACACATCTAACCCTAACCCTAACCTCTAATTCTCCTTTTTTATTTAATCTAACCTTACATACAAAAATTCAGTATTATTTTGATTCTTTGGACTACTGTTCTTATCTTAGATGTTATTTCCACAAAGTTTCGGCCGATGTAACCCGTGGCCTTCTTCAGATGTATCTTGTCAAATACAGAGAGAAAGTAAGGGAAATTATTGTAGATGAGTATTTGCTGTAAATGTTTTATGGGAGAGGAACCATAGATTGAAGCTCAATCGAGCACCTGCCATGAAAACAATGATAGAGCAGAAAGGATATGCAAATGAAACATTGACTCTACTAGCAAAGTATGAGAGAAAGTTCGATGCGTTTGAAATGAAATGTTAAAAAGTTGTCATTGGAGTAACTTTGTGAAATAATAAATCTATCTATATATCTATAAAAGTGAACGTGTCTGTGTATCTGTCTGTCTGTGTATCTGTCTGTCTGTGTATCTGTCTGTCTGTGTGTCTACATTTCTCTACGCAATAACTCTGTCAATTTTAAGTCTACGGACTCGAAATTTGATATACAGGGTACTGAGATTTTGGAAAATCTATGTGATCAGTTTTCAGCCAGAAATTTGACGATTAACAGGTCAAAGTTCAACGATTTGACCTTTGAGAACTCTACCAAAATCCTCCGCCAATTTGGGGTCTAAACACTTGAAATTTTAGATATAGGTTCCTTGGACATGGATCTAACTTAATAACTTGCTTTGAGCCCAAAACAATAAATTTTAAGGGGTCATAATAGGGGTCAAAGTAAAAAGAATTGACCACTTTTTTTTTTTTTTTGCTCAGCATACACCTCCAAATACCCAGGCAACGCCAGGCACCCATGCTAGTATATCTATAAAAGTGAAAATGTTCTGTGTGTGTGTGTGTGTTATTTGTAGAGGTCATCTTTGAATCATTAGAATCAACCTGTTTTTGTTTTTTTGACTCTGTCAATTTTCAGTCTACAGACTCGAGATTTGAGATAAGGAGTATTGAGATTTGGGAAAATCTTTTTAATCGGTTTTTGGCCAGAAATTTGGCTGTTAAGGGGTCAAAGTTCAACGATTTGATCTTTAAGAACTCTACCAAACTCCTCTGCCAATTTTGAGTCTAAACACTTGAAATTTTAAATGTAGGTTACTTGGACATGGATCTAACTTTTTAATTTGATTTGAGCCCCAAAAGAATAAATTTTAAGGGGTCAAAATTGGGGTCAAAGTTTTAAAAAATTTTACCTCTGCAGTCTCTACCAAATTACTCAGCCAATTTCTGGTCTAGACATTTGAAATTTTACCTAAAGGGTATTCAGAGATAGAGCAAGCTTCTTAATCAGTTTGGGTCAAAAATTTGAGCTGCCAAGGGGTCAAAGTTCCAAAGATTTGACTATTGCGGTGTCTAGCAAACTACTCAGCCAATTTTGGGTCTAAATATTTGAAATTTATACATAACATGTATTCAGGCATGCGGCAAGCATTTTAATCAGTTTTGGGGCGAAAATGTTGTTGCCAAAAGGTCAAAGTTGAAAGAGTTGACCTTTGCAGATTCTACCAAATTCTTCCGACAATTGACTTGAAATTTTAGATGTAGGTAACTTGGACATGGGTCAAACATTTTATTTTGATTTGAGACTAAAATAATTAATGTTAAGGGGTCAAAATTTGGGTCCAAGTTATAAAAAATTTATCTCTGCGGTCTCTACGAAATTACTCTAATTTTTGGTTTAAGCATTTGAAATTTTTTTTTTTTTATTACATTTTCACCCCAAACAAGGCACATTGCCACTTTGGTGTAGGGGGCTAATATTAGGGGCAACAACTACTGGGGCACTATGTAGGGATTTGGGCAGCAAGATGTCTGTTCACGTTACACTGGAATTTCTGCACGTCAGTATAGTTGGGGAGGCAGGGACCAGGAATGGAATTCTAAAGTCTAGCGGTTCTGGAGAAAAAACTACTGGAGTAGAAAGATCTTTTACATCTAGGGATCTCTACAGTGTGGGAGCGGGATTTTGCAGACTGTCGGGTCTGTCGAGGGTGTTCACGTCTTGGGGGCACAAGTGCTTGCAGTTCGTTAGAGCATTCACCATTAAAATACTTGTAGAATAGGCAGAGGGATGCAACGTTTCGTCGATGGGACAGAGGCTGAAGCTTAGATGCCAGTTCAGGGCCTATCAGATTTGCGCCTCTCTTTTGAACCTTGTCAAGGAGCGAGAGACTAGTAGCCGATGCACCAGCCCAAATATGACAGCAATACTCCATACATGGGCGAATGGTTGCCTTATAGAGGTACAGGATACTTTCGGGTGTTAGTAGTTTTCTAGCACGGTAGAGAGAGCCCACCTTCCTCGCAGCGGCCCTGGCAGTGCCCTCGATGTAATTGTTCCAACTCATGTTTCCTCTTACATAAAGTGTATTCACACGTAGGTCAAGTTATGAACAGTACATAGGGCCTGAGCAAAGCTGAACTACTAGCTTAACATTAACAGATCCATCAACAATGTAATTCGATAAGAAAAGATTAACGTGGTTTGGATATGCTTCCTCATTACTAGACTTCAGCAAATAAATCGACTTAACCCCTTACTGTCAAATTGTACTTTCAAAAGTCGCCTTTCACAAAAAAAATATTTCTTGCCCTTATGGCTTGTCAGCCCAACTAGTCTTAAAAGTATGGGCCTATGCATGGTTCAACAAGTGAATGAGGGGTTTATGTTTGTACGTCAGTTGCACACTAACTTCTGTCACATATGCGTTTCATGATTAAAAAATTCTTTATTGCATAAAAAAATTCTGGCGGTTAAAAAAAATTACATTCAAGAAAGATCAAGAGGGCGATCATTAAAGAGATGAGCCGATCAGAAAAAGGTTGAGACTGGCATGATGCTTCTGATAGCCAAAAGATTGCCCCAAAACCATTGATATTAAAGTAGAAGGCTCTCTAGCGTCGGGGGATCTCCACAGTGAAGAGGTGGACTTTAGTTGCTTGTCAGGTTAGTTGGGTTTATTCATGTCTAGGAACCACTAGTACTATGAGCATATTCCGTTAAAGTACTTGGAAAACAAGCACAGCAATGCAACATTGTGGTGCTCGGACAGGGGTTGGAGCTTCTTTGCCAATGTGTGACCTATTAGATTGGAAAACCTGTTTTGGGCTCTGTCTAAGAGTGAGAGACTCGTGGTGGGTATTTGTTTTTTAAGCACTTTCTAAATTTTAGAACCGGATGTGGAGAAGATGTTAATCTTCACATTTTTCAGATTTACTTCTTTTTTCTATTTTTTTTTTTTTTTTTTTTTTTTTTTTTACACATGAATCACCACTTATCAAAGCCCAGAGGCCACTCGAGGATAAGGGTTAATGGGTATACATTAGGCAATGTGATTATTGCGTAGTAAACATAAGTAGTGGAAATTTTGTAAATTAGATTACTTAGGGGGACGATTCATCAAGAACTTGTTTATGTTGGACTTGAAGAAAATCAAATTGTAGTCAGCTGGAAAGCAGGCAAACGTAAGAGAGTTCCACAGGCGTGAAGTTGTAAGAAAGAAATTTTGTTCATGGAATCTACGTTTAGTTTTAGGCACGGATAAAGAGTGTGGGAAATTATTGATAGTGGTTTTAGCTAGACGAGTGTTTTTCGTGAAAGTTTGGCAAGGGGGAACATAGATTGAAGATTAGCTGCAAAAGTTCAAGACCTACTAGAAGCATAAAACTTATGTGCGTCAAAGAGATGTAGCGATATGGGTAAAATAATTTGCATAAAAGAGAGCCTGTTAATTGATTAGCCATTAACCAATGATAATCTTTGACTTAATGACGAAACATTTCTTTGCTTAGAGGGTTTTTTTGGGTTTTTTTATTGTTATTGAATGCTCACCACTTATCAAGGCAGAGGGGGCACTCAAGGATAAAAAGATTGTCAGTTGTAGGATGATCGCCACCATGGACAATAGATGGGATGGGCAGAACATTACTTAAAAGGAATTGATTATCCAAGCAAACGGTTCAATAAGTATTTATTTACATTAGACTTGAAAACAACCATACTGGAGTCAATTGGGAAGCAGACTCGTGGTTAGATGTTCTAGGAAAGAAACTTTGTTCATGGAAGTTCCGTTTGGTTTTTGGTAAAGAAAGAAAGAATAAGGAAAGTTCTTTGCTGTGGTTATGGCTAGGTTAGTTCTTGTTGTGGATGTTTGTACAGGAGGGACAAGGGATTGGAGCTCAGTCGAGGGCCTATCATGAACATAATGATGCAGAAGAGGGAGAGGCTAGCAACATCCCTTTGTGAAAGAGACTATAAGAAGAAATCACCTCTCTCCCACTGGTTGTGTAGACAAACGATCCATAATTCTCTCGTTTATGTATTGTTTCAAATGCATGGAAATCATTTCTTTTTTTTTTTTTTTTAGGTGGAGAGAGTGGATCCGCAGATACTGCTCGTGATCCTCGTGGATTTGCTGTAAAGTTTTACACTGAGGATGGTAATTGGGATTTAGTGGGCAACAATACACCAATCTTCTTTATCAGGGATCCAATTCTGGTAAGATGAGCTTTGTCATTTTAGCACTTCTGCATGTCAGTGACATGAGGTGAATGTGTGTATTTCAGTTTCAAGAAACGCCAACAGATGTCACTTCTCAACCAAAGCATGGGGGTCGATAACTCTTCCTTTTCTAAAAGTGCGTGCAAACTAAAATTATATTTTGCTACATTTTTATACAATCTTTGTGTACAAAAAAAAAAATAATAATATTCTTAAACCTCTATAAATGTTTCATGTTTTTTAAATTATATTTGGCAACGTTTTTATACGACCTTACCGTAAAAAAAACCCAAAAATTCTAAAAACAATCTATAAATGTTTCATGTTTTTTTTATATTTATTATTTTATTTTCAGTTATGAATCACTCATTGTAAAAAAATATATTAATTCATTAAAATTATATTTTGATACACTTTATATAATAAATGTTTCCATTTTCATATATTTTTGCGTTCTCGGAGACACTTGTTTATGTTTGAGGTTCACATAATGGCCGCTAGACGTCAGTTCTCTTTCAAAGAACATGGGTCGATAACTCATCTCTGTTACTAATATGTCACTGTCATGTAGAAGTGCCATCATTTTTTTTTTCCTGATTTTATGTAGAGGGGAGCAGCTCGGAGTTTAACTCCATCTAATCATTTAGTTAAAAACATTAATTTGTTAAATGATTTCCCAACTCTAAACCATACTTTGGATTATTTGGATTCTTTAGACTACTGTTCTCATCTCAAGTTCTCTTTACACAACGTTTCGGCCAATGTAATATATAATCTTCTTCTGGTGCATCTTGTCGAAATGGGGAATCTGCACTAAATTTCTAATGGAACCTTTTTTAATGAAGCATAACATAGGGCATATGGGCACATGTGAGGAAAACAACAGCAGCCTTAGGATAGCTGGTTAGTGAAAATATTAGCAGAAACAGCCGTCTTAACACATATGCAAATTAAGTCAGTGTGCACACACTGATGTCACAGGAAGAACAAGCAAAATGCACGCCAGGGAAGATGGTCCTGTGAGTCGAAGATGAGAAAGTGATGACTAAGGCTGGCATCATGTGGTGGGGAAAGAGACTTTTAAAAAGCACATGTTATATGGCAGGTCATCGTAATCTCTTGAATCCAGATAGTGGGAGAGGGCAAGAGAAATTCATAAGAGATGGATGATGACTATTTCAGTAAATTATAAATTACATCTCATTAAAACAATTAGAACTTGAAAAAAAAAACATAACTCAATCCTAGAAGAAAGGAATATTTTTGTATGTATTTTGTGTTATTAAAATAAGTCTTAGCGAAACAAACATTGATGAATTCACATTAAGTATTATAATATAGGTTGTTTTTAAAGGCAGCTAAATTTAAATTAAAGTGACTCACAAAACAATATTTTTATTTTACAAACAAGGGGTTTATTCCCAAGATTAATTTTCGGCATTTATAATGTAAATTCAATTTTGGGAATATGGTTTCATGGCTCATGCATATATGGTGTAATCTAGAAATCCAATTTTCACAACGTTACTCATCAAATTAGGCTGTATTTCAGCAATAATGCATCAAATGTTGTCTTCCAGGTTGTCTATTGTGTCTGGTTTGTCAGTATAGATATGCAACTTTACATATTCCCAAAGAAAATAATCTAATCGCATTAACAAGGTGATCATTACATGAAATTATTCGTTCATCAAATGTTTCTCTCAGTAAATTGATCGCATTGCCTGCTGTGTTGTTTGTGGCTCAGTTCTGGTGAAACCACATGATGAATTGCCAAACCAAGCTGAACCCAAAATAATAATTGCCAAATCTGCAATTAAAGAAAATAGTTGTCAATTAAAAATTTGCCGCCTTTAAAAATAAAAAAAACACCCCATAGATATTTTGAAAATCCAAATTTTCTAGGTAGAAATTATGTCTTTATTTTTTTTTATTTGTGCAAAGCATTTTCCATTTTAAACCTCCCCCCCCCCCGATTGGTCATCACTTATCCAGGTCTGGGAGACTATTCTAGGATAAAGGTTAAAGAGATATTATTAGTATAGTATAAAAATATTATTGTTTTTCTTATTATTTTGCTATCTAATTTACATGTGTGTTTGTGGTGTGCACAGACATGCATGCATGTATGAAAATTAGATGATGACTAATTTTGATAATTGATTTCTGATTTCAGTTTCCAAGCTTCATCCACACACAGAAAAGAAATCCACAGACTCACTGCAAAGTAAGTATTGGTGCATCATACTGATGATGATGACGATGATGATGATTGTTGTTGTTGTTTTTGGTATTTAAGATACTGCAAGTGTTTCAGACTCCAGAGTAGGTAACACCAAGCAATATTTCACAGCTGCTCTCTATGTGGCCCCATCCAAAAAGTTGATATCTGTAATGCTACATGCAGTCAAGTTACTTCTGATGCTCTCAAACCAAGTTTCCTTTGGTCTGTCGGACATCGTTAGCTTTTTAAAGGTGTTATGAAGTTGATGCAGGATGTGACATGCTGTACATGTTTTCTGCCTGATGATACATGTTATTGATTTAATAACCATTCAAAAATGATCAACGGACAAAATATATAACATTTAACAGATTGATTTATCAACTTACAGATTAAATGGTAATGTACAAGCCATTGGATGCATGATAATTTGGAGGCTGTGATGAAGAGGCATTTGTTTCATCTGTCAAACTGTCATGGCCGACATGTTCTTCTCAAAGGCAATAACTCTATGCAAGTCCACAGTATAATCTAAATATAAGACAAACAAAAATACAGAAAAATCTTTATTATGTATGTACCCATCACAAAATGAAAAATGTCATATTCCAAAAATCACATAAATTGATCAAATATTTTTTTTTATATAAAGAAAATCATTTTTAAATGATTTTAAGTTATTAATGTGAAATCGTTAGCATTACAAGGCTGATTTTACGAGTTTGAATTATTGCGGATTTATCTTTTCTTGTTTTTCTAGATAGTGATGCAAGACAGTGTCTTTTTTCTTACTCATAAATTTGATTTTCTCCGTTAAAAATAAAATTACTTGATCAATTACCGTATATACGTGTGTATAAGTCGATGTGCATTTTAAGACCAAAAATTGTGTCATTTTAGGTATAACCTGTGTATAAGTCGACTGTAGATTCTAAATAAGTTAAATGGTCCGTCTCATGGCTCTTTATTTCACAGATAATTTCCTTTTTAATGTTTATTTATTTATTTTGTAAGACATATTATGAATTGTTTCTCGGCATCTGCGAGCGATAATACGTGCATTTACACAAGTGTGGTCTATTCGATTTTCATATATAGAACCAAGCCGCTGCACACTTACATGCAACGACCGCAAATGTTGCTAATCTGACATTCTGATCAATGACATGCTGTAGATTCCAGTCGCAGTTACAGTTTTAAGACATAATTTATGTCACGTGCCATAATAACGTAAACGCATACATTGCATGAGCCGTAATATACCGTAATAATATGAACGCATGCATCAAGTGCCATTAAATGGTTTCGTTAAATTGTTAATAAATAGTTAATATTGTCGTTTATAGGATTTTTAATAGTGAACTTAGGAGCTAACCTACTAAAAAAAACGTCATATCATCATTGAATACATCATATCAAACTTAGGCCTTTAACCACGTCTAGAGAGTGAACAGTGCGAGAGCTATTCCAATTATTATTAAGCCTCCCACTGAAAAATCGTGTATGTGCTTACATGCTAGCTAGCACACTGCAATAGGGTTCGGAAGGAGTGCGATTAATTACTAGGATTACTGGTATATACACACAAAATGGCGTTTTCTATGTTCAGATGGAGCACTATCTCTTTAATATTTCCAAAAACATAACCTATGTATAAGTCGACCCTAAAAAAATTATCTTGAAATCGTCTCCCAGAAATTCAACTTATACACAAGTATATACAGTATGTGATTTTTAGAATATGACATTTTTTTTTCCATTACGTGAAAAGATTTTTCTGTATTTTTAAAACTTTTTTATTTAGGTTGAACAGTGGATTTACTCCAATAACTCTCCTTCTTCCATCCAAGGGAAATAACTCTCTTTTTTTTTCTTTTTTTTAAGCTTTGCATCTAATTATGTAGCCAAACTACTTGAGCACATAAGACATCCAAAATCCCACTAACACAAGCTTCTGATGAAGCGTGCAGTTGAAATGACTCTTTCCTCTAGTTGGCCACTGCACCTTCAACTGATCATGGCGTGGTCATTACACCGAAACCATTAATGCAAAATGACAAAGTGAACACTTAACTGAAACAAACAGGTCACTATATTTTAGATGCTAGTTTTCCATTTATTAAAAATACATGCACAGACCATCATAGCTTATATACTTAGCAAGAGATGGTCATGCATATGCAAAGAATACATAAAGGTTATAAATATGACTTTAGTGTTAAAGCATTCATGATTGAAACAAAAATAAAAATTACTTCTGTCTAGAAGAAATTTGAATCATCTGTTTCAGTCCATGGTTATAGTAAGTTAACATGCTTCCTAAATTTCGGCATAGAGTTACCGGAAGCGGTGATAGGGCAAATCAATTCTTTCATTTTTATTGCTCTTCAGTATTTTTATTGTGATTTAAATAATTTTTCATACTTTCATAAACATGTATTTATTATAAAAATTCAAATAAACAACTTTTCCTTTTAAGATTAAAAAAAAAATTTTATTTTTTATAATTTTGTTATTAAAAGTGCAAATAAAGACTAATTTTGTTGTTTTTGTCATTTTATAATTTTTATTGTCTACTTTTCAATAATATCCTTTTCTTATATTTTATTTCAATAAATCACTTCACAATAGAAATACTGAAGAGCAGTGAAAGTGAAGCAACTGTTTTGCCTGGTCACTGCCTCTAGTAGTGTTACACTGGAAATTAGAAAGTATGTTAGCTGACTATAACCCAGCCCATTCTAAAGTCTCACTTTTCCCTTTGATTCCAATTTCTCCTATTCTTTTGTTTAACTTTTCGGGACTATTCATACGAATATAAGTATTATGGTTGGTTGTTTCGTTTTACGGCATATCAACCCTTTTCAGGGGATTTAATGCCAAATCTGGTGATTTTGAAAAACGATTTTTTAATATAGTATATTTGTTTTTTAAGTCGTATTCTATTTAACCCATAGTTGGAACCCTAACAGGTACTATCACTCTGGGTCAGAGTGGAACTGGGAGCAATGGCAATTAAAGGGTGGCTCCACACTTCCTAAGGCCTGCAAGCTGGGGGCCTCACCATCGGATATAGTTTAAGATCATATCCAGAACCTATAAGTATTATCTTGACATGCTTCTGACAAGATTCACGTATTCACTTTGATTTCATGTCACATTGATCTTCACCCTGTGAATTGCTGGAGGATAACATCTATGATTTAGCAGGTTATCTGTTGGGGGGGGGGGGTTAAATATCATGACATCTAGCTTTTGAATAAAAGCCTAGTCAAGAATTAACCTGTCATTATTGCCTGGACAGAGCACCTCAATTAATGACAAAAAATTAAACCAGTTTAAATAAACAAGAAAGTACACTTAGAACCAAGCCTAACCCTAACCCTTATACCAACGAAACAGAGCCTGTCAAGCTAGATGGTCCTGGATATGACCTTTAACTATATCCAATGATGAGGCCCCAGCTTGTGGGCTTTGAGGAGTGTGGAGCCACCTCTTAATTGCCATTGCTCCCAGGTCCACCCTGACCCTGAGTGGTAGTACCTGTTAGGGTCCCAACTATGGGGGTCCTGGATATGACCTTAAACTATATCCAGTGGTGAGGCCCCAGCTTGCGGGCTTTGGTGTGTGTGGAGCCACCCTTTAATCGCCATTGCTCCCAGGTCTACTCTGACCTGGAGTGGTAGTACCTGTTTGGGTCCAAACTATGGGTTAAATAGAAGCCTACTTGAAAACAACAAATATATTCTATTAAAATTTTTTTCTTCAAAATCTTTGGATTTGGCATTAAATAACCTGAAAAGGGTTGATATGCCGTAAAACAAAAACAACCGACCCAACTACAGGTTAAATAAAAACCGATTTGAAAAAAAAATCAAATATATTCTATTAAAAAAAATTTGTCTTCAAAATCACTGCCGTAAAACAAAAACAACCAAACCAAACCAATCAAGCTAGACCATGGTTTGATAGAATGACTGCTAAGATGAATTTAGGCTGGTATGAAAGCCAGACAGTAGTAATCTTTCGTTTTTTTTAACCAAGTATCAGATTTTTGGTACCCCGACAAAGGAGGGATTGGACCTAGTAATTCACTCCCGTCTGTTCATTCGTCTGTTCATTTGTTCTTAATAACACGCCTTGGATTTTTTTAAAATTTTGTACAAACATTAGTCATGGTGAAAGTAAATTTTTGTCAGAATGGATTTTCTTGCAGGACTTTGGTTGCCCTACCCCCAGGGGCATTATAGGGGTAAAATTGCCCCCAAATCATTTGTCCGTTCATTTGTTTGCACTTTTCTCAACAACCACACTTGGATTTTTTTTTTAATTGTTCACAAACATTAGTCATGATGAAAGTAAATTTTTCACTCGTGGAAGGGGACTCCACATGCTCGGCTTGTTCAGATTGAAAGTTGGCCCACATTTTATTTATTTGATTTTGTTTTTTACATTAGATCTGTACAAAATTGCTTTTAGACAAGTTGTACAGGGATATCCAGAGACATAACACTGTCTTATGTTGCAATTTTTTTTTTCTCGTTTCTGACAGGATCCGGACATGTTTTGGGATTTCATCACTTTACGACCTGAAACAACTCACCAAGTGTCATTTTTGTTTTCTGACCGAGGAACCCCTGATGGTTATCGTCACATGAATGGCTATGGCAGTCATACTTTTAAGATGGTAAACAATTCAGGAGGAGCGGTGTACTGTAAATTCCATTTTAAGGTAAAATGCCTGTAGTTATTGAACAAGTGTTTGCACACACACACACACACACATATATATATATATATATATGTGTGTGTGTGTTCCTTAAAGGTACAAGGTTAGAAGGAAAAGACGATCATTTACACTTTTTTAAAAGGTTGGTCTTTTATTGGTAGCACCTTGCATATAATTGTTTCAACCCCAGTGTTGACATATAAATATATAATAATTCATTAATTATAATTTAGCACAAATGGGCTTCATCAGTGCATAGGAAAAAGAAATATTCATCAAAAGTTTCACAACTCACAAATCTAATTAACCCAGTGGGTATTTATTTCTTTTTTGTATCCACAACTTATATATATATATATATATATATATATATATCTAATGTGTCAAACGAACTTTATCCATATTTTAATTTGAAATGCGCTGCCTTACAAATATTCCCTTGAACTGTGTACTAGTAGATAGCATTTCTTCTCTTGCTTTTACACGTGCTTCATTAGAACTGTGTTATTTATGTCATTAATATCCCAAGTAGTTAAATTGCATAAAAATGTTTTGTTTTTGTTTTTTTACATGGAGGTCACCACTTATCAAGGCCCGGAAGCCACTCGGAGATAAGGGTTATTGCGTGTACAGTAATCAATGGAATAGTGTCGTAGTAATCGTTAGTATTGGAGATTTGATAAAGTGTCTTACTTAAGGGGGCGGTTCACCAAGAACTTGTTTATGTTGGACTTGAAGACATCCAAGTTGTAGTCAGGTGGGAAACAGGCAAATAGAAGAGAGTTCCACAGGCATGCAGTTCTAAGAAAGAAGCTTTGTTCATGAAATCTACACACACACAAACACATACATATATATATATATATTGAAGCTAATAACTGCATTGGTTTTATAACTGCTACTCTATCCCACTGCCTCACCATGCATCTTTTAAATTCTAACTCCATTTACATCTAAAAAAAACGTAATGCTTCCCTTCAATTCCAGACAAATTCTAGTTAATAACACAAGATTAATTTTAAAATAATTTTCATATTCTCTGTTAAAAAATTTACCTATTATTCTTCTTTTTTTTTTTCTTTTTTTTTTTATTTCACAGACGGACCAAGGTATAAAAAATCTGATGTCTGAAGAGGCCGACCATCTGTCTGGTGCCAATCCTGACTATGCCATACAAGATTTATACAACGCCATTGCGAACGGAAACTTTCCATCTTGGACACTTTACATTCAAGTAATGACTTTTGAAGCAGCCGAGAAATTCCGCTGGAATCCATTTGATTTGACAAAGGTTGGTGAAAAAGTTTGACATGTCCACACACCCCACCCTCAAGGGCCAGATTTCCAATTGTTTGTTTTTGTTTTTGAATTACAATTTATTATATTATTATTCTGAAAAATGATGTTTAAAAAAAAGGGGGGGGGGTAGTATCTTGTGTTGGTGAGAGGTGGGGTAGGTTTTGTACCAACTTAAATTTGGCAAGAGCAGGCATCTTGAATGCTGTAATACACACACTTCATTCTTACATGTTTCAAGATGTTAGTTTGGGTATTTCTCAAGTAGATGCCATTCTTGTAATAGAAAAATTGATCCAAAAAGTGATGTAAAAAAAAAATAATTCTATTGTAGCGAAAATAAAATTATCCAATCGCAAATATTAAATGTACTTGTTCCAAAGCAAAAAATTCTCACGTTAATCCAGTCAGGGAAGCGTTGAGTTGTAAAGAATTCCAGGTAATTTTTTTTTTTTAAATGGTGATAGTATTTCAGTCAGGATGAGCAAAGCTAGTTCCCTTGGTATGGAGTTTGAGACGATTATCCAAGGGAGATAACTAACATTGACTAAGCAAAAACAAAAAAAGAATTTTTTGCAAGAGATAATTTGAGACACCAATTTGCTTCTTTTTTTTTCAATTGAGTGACTGTCTTTTTTTTCAATTGAGTGACTGTCTTTTCTTTTTTTTTCAATTGAGTGACTGTCTTTTCTTTTTCTTTTTCTGTTCAATTGAGTGACTGTCATTTCTTTTTCTTTTTTTTTCAATTGAGTGACTGTCTTTTCTTTTTCTTTTTTTTTTCAATTGAGTGACTGTCATTTCTTTTTCTTTTTTTTCAATTGAGTGACTGTCTTTTCTTTTTCTTTTTTTTCAATTGAGTGACTGTCATTTCTTTTTCTTTTTTTTCAATTGAGTGACTGTCTTTTCTTTTTCTTTTTTTTCAATTGAGTGACTGTCATTTCTTTTTCTTTTTTTTCAATTGAGTGACTGTCATTTCTTTTTCTTTTTTTTTCAATTGAGTGACTGTCTTTTCTTTTTCTTTTTTTTCAATTGAGTGACTGTCTTTTCTTTTTCTTTTTTTTCAATTGAGTGACTGTCATTTCTTTTTCTTTTTTTTCAATTGAGTGACTGTCTTTTCTTTTTCTTTTTTTTCAATTGAGTGACTGTCTTTTCTTTTTCTTTTTTTTCAATTGAGTGACTGTCATTTCTTTTTCTTTTTTTTCAATTGAGTGACTGTCTTTTCTTTTTCTTTTTTTTCAATTGAGTGACTGTCATTTCTTTTTTTTTTTTTTCAATTGAGTGACTGTCTTTTCTTTTTCTTTTTTTTCAATTGAGTGACTGTCTTTTCTTTTTCTTTTTTTTCAATTGATTGACTGTCATTTCTTTTTCTTTTTTTTCAATTGAGTGACTGTCTTTTCTTTTTCTTTTTTTTTTCAATTGAGTGACTGTCATTTCTTTTTCTTTTTTTTCAATTGAGTGACTGTCTTTTCTTTTTCTTTTTTTTCAATTGAGTGACTGTCTTTTCTTTTTCTTTTTTTTCAATTGAGTGACTGTCATTTCTTTTTCTTTTTTTTCAATTGAGTGACTGTCTTTTCTTTTTCTTTTTTTTTTCAATTGAGTGACTGTCTTTTCTTTTTCTTTTTTTTTCAATTGAGTGACTGTCATTTCTTTTTCTTTTTTTTCAATTGAGTGACTGTCTTTTCTTTTTCTTTTTTTTTCAATTGAGTGACTGTCATTTCTTTTTCTTTTTTTTCAATTGAGTGACTGTCTTTTCTTTTTCTTTTTTTTTCAATTGAGTGACTGTCTTTTCTTTTTCTTTTTTTTTTTCAATTGAGTGACTGTCTTTTCTTTTTCTTTTTTTTCAATTGAGTGACTGTCATTTATTTTTCTTTTTTTTCAATTGAGTGACTGTCTTTTCTTTTTCTTTTTTTTTTTCAATTGAGTGACTGTCATTTCTTTTTCTTTTTTTTCAATTGAGTGACTGTCATTTCTTTTTCTTTTTTTTCAATTGAGTGACTGTCTTTTCTTTTTCTTTTTTTTCAATTGAGTGACTGTCTTTTCTTTTTCTTTTTTTTCAATTGAGTGACTGTCATTTCTTTTTCTTTTTTTTCAATTGAGTGACTGTCATTTCTTTTTCTTTTTTTTTTCAATTGAGTGACTGTCATTTCTTTTTCTTTTTTTTCAATTGAGTGACTGTCATTTCTTTTTCTTTTTTTTCAATTGAGTGACTGTCATTTCTTTTTCTTTTTTTTCAATTGAGTGACTGTCTTTTCTTTTTCTTTTTTTTTTCAATTGAGTGACTGTCTTTTCTTTTTCTATTTTTTCAATTGAGTGACTGTCATTTCTTTTTCTTTTTTTTCAATTGAGTGACTGTCTTTTCTTTTTCTTTTTTTTTTCAATTGAGTGACTGTCATTTCTTTTTCTTTTTTTTCAATTGAGTGACTGTCTTTTCTTTTTCTTTTTTTTTTCAATTGAGTGACTGTCTTTTCTTTTTCTTTTTTTTCAATTGAGTGACTGTCTTTTCTTTTTCTTTTTTTTCAATTGAGTGACTGTCTTTTCTTTTTCTTTTTTTTTCAATTGAGTGACTGTCTTTTCTTTTTCTTTTTCTGTTCAATTGAGTGACTGTCTTTTCTTTTTCTTTTTTTTCGATTGAGTGACTGTCATTTCTTTTTCTTTTTTTTCAATTGAGTGACTGTCATTTCTTTTTCTTTTTTTTTCAATTGAGTGACTGTCTTTTCTTTTTCTTTTTTTTTTCAATTGAGTGACTGTCTTTTCTTTTTCTTTTTCTGTTCAATTGAGTGACTGTCTTTTCTTTTTCTTTTTTTTTCAATTGAGTGACTGTCTTTTCTTTTTCTTTTTTTTTCAATTGAGTGACTGTCTTTTCTTTTTCTTTTTTTTTCAATTGAGTGACTGTCTTTTCTTTTTCCTTTTTTTCAATTGAGTGACTGTCATTTCTTTTTCTTTTTTTTCAATTGAGTGACTGTCTTTTCTTTTTCTTTTTTTTCAATTGAGTGACTGTCATTTCTTTTTCTTTTTTTTCAATTGAGTGACTGTCTTTTTCTTTTTTTTTCAATTGAGTGACTGTCTTTTCTTTTTCTTTTTTTTTCAATTGAGTGACTGTCTTTTCTTTTTCTTTTTTTTTCAATTGAGTGACTGTCATTTCTTTTTCTTTTTTTTTCAATTGAGTGACTGTCATTTCTTTTTCTTTTTTTTCAATTGAGTGACTGTCTTTTCTTTTTCTTTTTTTTTCAATTGAGTGACTGTCTTTTCTTTTTCTTTTTTTTCAATTGAGTGACTGTCATTTCTTTTTCTTTTTTTTCAATTGAGTGACTGTCATTTCTTTTCTTTTTTTTTCAATTGAGTGACTGTCTTTTCTTTTTCTTTTTTTTCAATTGAGTGACTGTCATTTCTTTTTCTTTTTTTTCAATTGAGTGACTGTCTTTTCTTTTTCTTTTTTTTTTCAATTGAGTGACTGTCATTTCTTTTTCTTTTTTTTTTCAATTGAGTGACCGTCATTTCTTTTTCTTTTTTTTCAATTGAGTGACTGTCTTTTCTTTTTCTTTTTTTTTTCAATTGAGTGACTGTCTTTTCTTTTTCTTTTTTTTTTCAATTGAGTGACTGTCTTTTCTTTTTCTTTTTTTTTCAATTGAGTGACTGTCTTTTCTTTTTCTTTTTTTTAAATTGAGTGACTGTCTTTTCTTTTCTTTTTTTTCAATTGAGTGACTGTCATTTCTTTTCTTTTTTTTCAATTGAGTGACTGTCTTTTCTTTTTCTTTTTTTTTCAATTGAGTGACTGTCTTTTCTTTTTCTTTTTTTTTCAATTGAGTGACTGTCTTTTCTTTTTCTTTTTCTGTTCAATTGAGTGACTGTCTTTTCTTTTCTTTTTTTTCAATTGAGTGACTGTCATTTCTTTTTCTTTTTTTTTTCAATTGAGTGACTGTCTTTTCTTTTTCTTTTTTTTTCAATTGAGTGACTGTCTTTTCTTTTTCTTTTTTTTTCAATTGAGTGACTGTCTTTTCTTTTTCTTTTTCTGTTCAATTGAGTGACTGTCATTTCTTTTTCTTTTTCTGTTCAATTGAGTGACTGTCATTTCTTTTTCTTTTTTTTTCAATTGAGTGACTGTCTTTTCTTTTTCTTTTTCTGTTCAATTGAGTGACTGTCTTTTCTTTTTCTTTTTTTTCAATTGAGTGACTGTCTTTTCTTTTTCTTTTTTTTTCAATTGAGTGACTGTCATTTCTTTTTCTTTTTTTTCAATTGAGTGACTGTCTTTTCTTTTTCTTTTTTTTTCAATTGAGTGACTGTCTTTTCTTTTTCTTTTTCTGTTCAATTGAGTGACTGTCATTTCTTTTTCTTTTTTTTTCAATTGAGTGACTGTCTTTTCTTTTTCTTTTTCTGTTCAATTGAGTGACTGTCATTTCTTTTTCTTTTTTTTCAATTGAGTGACTGTCTTTTCTTTTTCTTTTTTTTTCAATTGAGTGACTGTCATTTCTTTTTCTTTTTTTTCAATTGAGTGACTGTCTTTTCTTTTTCTTTTTTTTCAATTGAGTGACTGTCTTTTCTTTTTCTTTTTTTTCAATTGAGTGACTGTCATTTCTTTTTCTTTTTTTTCAATTGAGTGACTGTCTTTTCTTTTTCTTTTTTTTCAATTGAGTGACTGTCTTTTCTTTTTCTTTTTTTTTCAATTGAGTGACTGTCTTTTCTTTTTCTTTTTTTTCAATTGAGTGACTGTCTTTTCTTTTTCTTTTTTTTTCAATTGAGTGACTGTCATTTCTTTTTCTTTTTTTTCAATTGAGTGACTGTCTTTTCTTTTTCTTTTTTTTTCAATTGAGTGACTGTCATTTCTTTTTCTTTTTTTTCAATTGAGTGACTGTCTTTTCTTTTTCTTTTTTTTCAATTGAGTGACTGTCATTTCTTTTTCTTTTTTTTCAATTGAGTGACTGTCATTTCTTTTTCTTTTTTTTCAATTGAGTGACTGTCTTTTCTTTTTCTTTTTCTGTTCAATTGAGTGACTGTCATTTCTTTTTCTTTTTTTTTCAATTGAGTGACTGTCTTTTCTTTTTCTTTTTTTTTCAATTGAGTGACTGTCATTTCTTTTTCTTTTTTTTCAATTGAGTGACTGTCTTTTCTTTTTCTTTTTTTTTTCAATTGAGTGACTGTCTTTTCTTTTTCTTTTTTTTTCAATTGAGTGACTGTCTTTTCTTTTTCTTTTTCTGTTCAATTGAGTGACTGTCATTTCTTTTTCTTTTTTTTTCAATTGAGTGACTGTCTTTTCTTTTTCTTTTTCTGTTCAATTGAGTGACTGTCTTTTCTTTTTCTTTTTTTTTCAATTGAGTGACTGTCTTTTCTTTTTCTTTTTTTTTCAATTGAGTGACTGTCTTTTCTTTTTCTTTTTTTTTTCAATTGAGTGACTGTCATTTCTTTTTCTTTTTTTTCAATTGAGTGACTGTCTTTTCTTTTTCTTTTTCTGTTCAATTGAGTGTCTTTTCTTTTTCTTTTTTTTCAATTGAGTGTCTTTTCTTTTTCTTTTCAATTGAGTGACTGATTTCATTATTCAGCAATAATAATAATAATAATAATAATAATAATAATAATAGAATAGTAGTATTCGTGTTTTATTATTATTTTACAGTTTTACTTTGTTAGTTGATTTTCTTTTCATAAACTTTTTCATCAATTTCCAGTAAAGTATTTGTGTATTCATTTTGTTATTTTTCAATTTCTAAAGAATACAGTTGTTTTTTATTTAGTGTATTGCCTTATCGTAAACTGCCTTGGTAATTTCTGTGACAAGGTGTTCATTTTTTTTTTTTTTTTTTTTTTTTACTTGAAATTGTTTTATTGTTCAAAGGATTATTTTTCGCATCCCAAATTATCTTTATGACCTTAAACTATATCCGATGGTGAGGCCCTAATTTGCGGGCTTTGGGGAGTGTGGAGCCACTCTTTAATTGCCATTGCTCCCAGATCCACTCATACCTGGAGTGATAGTACCTGTTTGGATCCCAACTATGAGTTAAATAGAAACCGACTTGAAAAAAAAACAAAGATATTCTATTAAAAAATTTTTCTTCAAAATCACTGGATTCGGCATAAAATAACCTGAAAAGGGTTGATATGCCGTAAAACAAAAACAACCAACCAACCAACCAACCAACCAACCAAATTATCTTTAAGAAAAAAAAGGTTTGGTTTTTTTTTTTTTGCTTAGTCGATGCTAGTTATCTCCCTTGGGTAACTGTCTCAAACCATAAGCGCCATTGCCTTTTCATGCCAAGACACAAAGTTATGACTGAAATATTCTGAGATTCAGTATATTATACATCAATTGTTGGACCTAATTGGTTCGTTCTTATTTTCCCTGGTTAGAAATGTAATCATCCAAATAAATATCAGGTTGACAAGAAAGTTATTGCGTTTTTTAACTTAAAAATTCAGATGAACATATCTCGGCTCAAACAAAAATTGTTGATCAAAATAAGCAGCATCAGAATGAACGCATCTTTTGTCAAAATCTTGGATTCTGGTGGCAATCAAGTCGCTGAAGGCGTTTTTGATATCGCTTAGGTTTGGGAGGAAGGGGTAGATAACAAAATGCTGTAATATTTTATTATCTGTTACAAAAAAGGTCAGGGGACAATGGGTGGGTGGCTGTGTTAAGACTTAACCAAAATATAGGTTATGTGTTAAGACTTAACCAAAATATAGGTTATGTGTTAAGACTTAACCAAAATATAGGTTATGTGTTAAGACTTAACCAAAATATAGGTTATGTGTTAAGACTTAACCAAAATATAGGTTATGTGTTAAGACTTAACCAAAATATAGGTTATGTGTTAAGACTTAACCAAAATATAGGCGGGTGGGGGGGGGGCTTTATCCTATTTATCATAAGTAGCAATTCTTACAGATCATTTTATCTTAAAGCTCAGATCGGCTTACTTACTCCCCGCCCCCAAATTATAATTGAGATAAGGTCAACTGGTCGACATCTTTTGTGCAGAAACCTCCACACACACACACAAACACACACGGATTTATTTAAGTTTAATAATAAAAAAATTGATAAGAAGGATCTGCCATCCAAATAATCTGCTAAGATTCAAGAACTAATACCTATAATGCTGCAGCAAGTTTTTTTTTTTATATATACGTAGAAATATAAGCTCAACACCTATATGATGAGACACCTCCGGCAGAATTTAAATGTCAAGTGGTATGACTTTGTCAGCAACAGGGAGATCCTATCACAAGCCAACCTCTTAAGCATGTATGACCTGCTCATCCGGAAAAACCTGAGATGGGCCGGGCACGTAAACAGAATGGAGAACTCCCGACTACCAAAACAGATACTGTTTTCACAACTGGAGGATGGGGTACGAGGCATAGGCAGACCTAAGCTCAGGTTTCGTGACACCGTCAAACGAAATCTAAAGGACAGGTTGATCCCTACTGGAAGCTGGAAGACCCTCAGTCGCAGCCGTGACAAGTGGAGAATGATGGTTCACAGGAAGTCGTCTTCGGACACGAAGGACAGCACATAATGATGATGATGATGATGATGATGATGATGATGATGATGATGAGAAATATAATCTAACATATAAAATTGTGAGATCTAAAAAGCCAGACATATAAAACATTTACACCAACAAAAATAAACTTTGCTTCTGATTGGTCAATTTTTATTTGCTGTCGTAGCTCCAAAATTATAGGCTAGAGCTAGGTAAACCCGATATGATTCTGAAAGCTTAATTTATGCTACAGATATGATCACATGCCGAGGTCTGAACTTGTGAGGGCTGGTCGAAAATAATTTTGGCCTCACGTGGGGAAAAAACTCTTCATGGAGGCTTGAATAGTGTCTTATGAATCTTAAGGTAAAATAACAATAGAGAGTGGATTTATCTCCAACAAAAGCAAACATTTATGTGTGGTCACAGCTAAGTTCAAACGTAATTCTGCAATCCAACTATATTCCAATTTTAGTCATGAATCTCCAATAGTCTTTGGTTTATTACTGTTCAATGATATCCGAGGGACACTTTAGTGATCGTCTCATTTGTAGGAAGTGTAATCCAATGTGCGTCACACTCAGCAGATTATAATCCCTCACTTGTATCTTTGGGATTATCTCAAAAGTTTCTTATGCGTCGCTATCTCCAGTTAAATTTGATTGTGTACTAACCTGAACATTGTCATGACAGTTCAGAGAGGAGGGGAAGAAGTGACAGATTGAGTGAGAAAAAATTTCAGAACTTCTAATTGTTTTTTTTTCTTTCCCCCTTCCCAGGTGTGGCCCCATGCTGAATATCCCCTGATCCCTGTTGGCCGAATGGTACTTGATACAAACCCACGGAACTATTTTGCTGAGGTTGAACAAATTGCATTTTCACCTGCCCACATGATTCCGGGTATCGAGGCCAGCCTAGACAAGATGCTACAGGTAACGAGAGTTTTTTCTTTTTTTTTCTTTCTTTACCTATTTTTTATGAGGCTGGTGATCGAGAAAAACTAATGTTTATAATTAGTAATATTTATAATTAGTAATGTTTATAATTAGTAATGTTTATAATTAGTAATGTTTATAATTAGTAATGTTTATAATTAATAATGTTTATAATTAGTAATGTTTATAATTAGTAATGTTTATGATTAGTAATGTTTATAATTAGTAATGTTCATAATTAGTAATGTTTATAATTAGTAATGTTTATAATTAGTAATGTTCATAATTAGTAATGTTTATAATTAATAATGTTTATAATTAGTAATGTTTATAATTAGTAATGTTTATAATTAATAATGTTTATAATTAGTAATGTTTATAATTAGTAATGTTTATAATTAGTAATGTTTATAATTAGTAATGTTTATAATTAGTAATGTTTATAATTAGTAATGTTTATGATTAATAATGTTTATAATTAGTAATGTTCATAATTAATAATGTTTATGATTAATAATGTTTATAATTAGTAATATTTATAATTAATAATGTTGATAATTAGTAATATTTATAATTAGTAATGTGTATAATTAGTAATATTTATAATTATTAATGTTTATAATTATTAATGTTTATAATTATTAATGCTTATAATTATTAATGCTTATAATTAGTAATGTTTATAATTAGTAATATTTATAATTAATAATGTTTATAATTAATAATGTTTATAATTAATAATGTTTATAATTAGTAATATTTATAATTAATAATGTTTATAATTAGTAATATTTATAATTAGTAATATTTATAATTAGTAATATTTATAATTAGTAATATTTATAATTAGTAATGTTTATAATTAGTAATATTTATAATTAGTAATGTTTATAATTAGTAATGTTTATAATAAATAATGTTTATAATTAATAATGTTTATAATTAATAATGTTTATAATTAGTAATGTTTATAATTAATAATGTTTATAATTAGTAATGTTTATAATTAATAATGTTTATAATTAGTAATGTTTATAATTAGTAATGTTTATGATTAGTAATGTTTATAATTAATAATGTTTATGATTAGTAATGTTTATAATTAGTAATGTTTATAATTAATAATGTTTATAATTAGTAATGTTTATAATTAGTAATGTTTATAATTAATAATGTTTATAATTAGTAATGTTTATAATTAGTAATGTTCATAATTAGTAATGTTCATAATTAGTAATGTTTATAATTAATAATGTTTATAATTAATAATGTTTATAATTAATAATGTTTATAATTAGTAATGTTTATAATTAGTAATGTTTATAATTAGTAATGTTTATAATTAATAATGTTTATAATTAATAATGTTCATAATTAATAATGTTTATAATTAATAATGTTTATAATTAGTAATGTTTATAATTAATAATGTTTATAATTAGTAATGTTTATAATTAGTAATGTTTATAATTAATAATGTTTATAATTAATAATGTTCATAATTAATAATGTTTATAATTAATAATGTTTATAATTAATAATGTTTATAATTAATAATGTTTATAATTAGTAATGTTTATAATTAGTAATGTTTATAATTAATAATGTTTATAATTAATAATGTTCATAATTAATAATGTTTATAATTAATAATGTTTATAATTAGTAATGTTTATAATTAATAATGTTTATAATTAGTAATGTTTATAATTAGTAATGTTTATAATTAATAATGTTTATAATTAGTAATGTTTATAATTAGTAATGTTCATAATTAGTAATGTTTATAATTAATAATGTTTATAATTAATAATGTTTATAATTAGTAATGTTTATAATTAGTAATGTTTATAATTAGTAATGTTTATAATTAGTAATGTTTATAATTAGTAATGTTCATAATTAGTAATGTTTATAATTAGTAATGTTTATAATTAGTAATGTTTATAATTAATAATGTTTATAATTAGTAATGTTTATAATTAGTAATGTTTATAATTAATAATGTTTATAATTAGTAATGTTTATAATTAGTAATATTTATAATTAGTAATATTTATAATTAGTAATATTTATAATTAGTAATGTTTATAATTAGTAATATTTATAATTAGTAATGTTTATAATTAGTAATGTTTATAATAAACAATGTTTATAATTAATAATGTTTATAATTAATAATGTTTATAATTAGTAATGTTTATAATTAATAATGTTTATAATTAGTAATGTTTATAATTAATAATGTTTATAATTAATAATGTTTATAATTAGTAATGTTTATAATTAGTAATGTTTATAATTAGTAATGTTTATAATTAATAATGTTTATAATTAGTAATGTTTATAATTAGTAATGTTTATGATTAGTAATGTTTATAATTAGTAATGTTCATAATTAGTAATGTTTATAATTAGTAATGTTTATAATTAGTAATGTTCATAATTAGTAATGTTTATAATTAATAATGTTTATAATTAGTAATGTTTATAATTAGTAATGTTTATAATTAATAATGTTTATAATTAGTAATGTTTATAATTAGTAATGTTTATAATTAGTAATGTTTATAATTAGTAATGTTTATGATTAGTAATGTTTATGATTAGTAATGTTTATGATTAATAATGTTTATAATTAGTAATGTTCATAATTAATAATGTTTATGATTAATAATGTTTATAATTAGTAATATTTATAATTAATAATGTTGATAATTAGTAATATTTATAATTAGTAATGTGTATAATTAGTAATATTTATAATTATTAATGTTTATAATTATTAATGTTTATAATTATTAATGCTTATAATTATTAATGCTTATAATTAGTAATGTTTATGATTAGTAATGTTTATAATTAGTAATATTTATAATTAATAATGTTTATAATTAATAATGTTTATAATTAATAATGTTTATAATTAATAATGTTTATAATTAGTAATATTTATAATTAATAATGTTTATAATTAGTAATATTTATAATTAGTAATATTTATAATTAGTAATATTTATAATTAGTAATATTTATAATTAGTAATGTTTATAATTAGTAATATTTATAATTAGTAATGTTTATAATTAGTAATGTTTATAATAAATAATGTTTATAATTAATAATGTTTATAATTAATAATGTTTATAATTAGTAATGTTTATAATTAATAATGTTTATAATTAGTAATGTTTATAATTAATAATGTTTATAATTAGTAATGTTTATAATTAGCAATGTTTATAATTAATAATGTTTATAATTAATAAGTGGCACTGATGCTTACAATCAATAGGTTTCAAACAGTTAACAATGAAGTTGTGCAACACTATTTTGATATTTGTCAAAAATTAAACATTATTTATCTATTTGTTATTTAACGAAATATATTTTCTGCATTGTACATCCTCTTTTTTACCTCTCTCTTTCTTTCCTGATCTCTTTCTCTTCTCATCCCTCTTTTTCTCTCTCTCCTCCTCTCTCTCCTCCTCCTATCTCTCTTTTCTCATCCTTCTTCCTCTCTCTCTCTCTCTTTCCCTTCCTCCTCCTCCTACTCTCTCTATCTTTCCCTTTCTCCTCCTCCTCCTCCTACTCTCTCTATCTTTCCCTTCCTCCTCTCTCTCTCTCTTTCCCTTTCTCCTCCTCCTCTCTCTCTTTCCCTCCCTCCTCCTCTCTCTCTTTTTCTTGTCCTCCTTCTCTCTTTCTTTCTTTCCCCTCTTTCTCTCTTTTTCCCTCTTTCTTTTTTTCTCTATCTCTTTCTCTCTCTTTCTCTCCCTCCTTTCTCTTTCTCACTCTCCTTTCTCTTTCTTTCCTCCCTCCTCTCTTTCCCTATTCTTCCCTCTTTCTCTCTTCTTTTTTCTCCTTTTTTCTTTCTTTCTTTCATTGTCTCTCTCTTTCATTTTTTTCCTTTGCCAATCTCACTTTGCTAAAATAAAAAAAAAACAAACAATCATTTTCACTTGTCTCTTTCTTTAGGTTTGATACTCAATCTCTCCAACGTCTCATAATTTGTCACTTTCCCCAGTCACTTCTGCTTCTTTACTTTACAGATTCTTATAATAAATAAAGATTATTTTCATCATGATACTTTCTCCACGCCATAAAGTAAATCTGAGTCATCCTCCTGGTACAACATTTACTTTAGGCAGATTGAACTGACTTCCTGAAGTTTATATCAAGGAAATATTAACTTCACAAGCAATCCCTAATCAGGAACAATGGTTTTGATGACGTTAGATTTTATGGAAATTTTTCCCAAATATCTCAGCTGCTACTAGATCAGACTGTCTGAAGATACTGACTAGCTGACCTAAAATGGACCATACATTGATGTTATTATTTGTTTTGTTTTTTTCTTAAAATAAAATATAATGACGGACATGTGAACACTATGAAATATTTTTACAGTGAATTCTAGAAGAGTGGAAGGATATAATAATTATTGAGTCAGTTATCCTCCTACGACCTGTAAGTATGACTTGTTTGAGAGATTGATTTGGCTCAGAAAAATTGTAAGACTATAAATTTGAATAAAGCTAACTAATAATTTTCGGAAAATGAGCATCAGGTAGTGGCAGGTAGCGTGACTATTTTGGATTTATGTGTGGCGCCTGTGTTTGTATTCCTATAATGGAATAAAGGGGAAAAGTGGATCTTTTATTAATATAGAGATTAATTTTTTTATTTTTTTATTTATTATTTATCAAATATTTATTGAAATGAAAAATAAAACATATGAAAAAAGCTAGCCCAAATCACTATCAAAAATTTCCCCCAATTTCTAAACATGAATTGCCCAGAACTGCCTGTCTGTGAAACTCTGTTCCGCTGGTCTGCTTTCCATCTGACTACAATATTGTTGTCTTCAAATTCAATGCAAACAAGTTCTTATTGAACCGTCCTCTTAAATAATCTAATATACCGTATTTCCACGACTAACGATTATTACGCTATTGTCCCCCACACACCGTAAACACATTAACTTTTATCCTCGAATGGCCTCCGGGCCTTGATATGTGGTAGCCCCCTTGCAAAAAAAAAAAAGAGAAATAGTTTTTTATCGTCATGTTCACAATTTTTCTCAAGTAGAATTTTTTTTTGTTGTAAACACAGTTATACAATCCTTTTTCTGTAGATTCTCCACCCAAGCAACACCAGGTTGCTACATCTTGTTATATATATATATATATATATATATATATATATATATAATGTTTTGTGTACAGAAAGTTGTTAATTGAGACAGATCATTGGTACTGTCGGTTTCAAGCCCGATAATAAGGCCCGTTTAAGGTATCCTTATCAAGCTCTCTTCAGCCAATATTCATCTCTATTAGCTGAAGAGAGCTTGATAAGGATACCTTAAACAGGCCTTATTATCGGGCTTGAAACCGACGGTACCAATGATCTGTCTCAACTAACAACTTTCTGTACACAAAATATAAATACGCTCTTACAATTTGGATTTTCCTTTTAATTGAGCACTCTGCTGGAATTCTTTTTCCAAATAAAACTAATCATATATATATATATATATATATATATAGATGACATGTATGAACTCTTATTTTCAGGGCCGTTTGTTTTCTTACTCTGATACCCATCGTCACCGGTTGGGTTCTAACTATCTTCAAATTCCAGTCAATTGCCCGTTCAAATCCAGAATCAGCAATTACCAACGAGATGGTCCACAATGTGTTAACGATAATCAAGGTATGGCTGTTGGCACTCCAGAATAAATACTTTTACAAACATAAGTCAAATAATTTGGATTTTCTTTTCTGAAAAAATTGTATTTTAAATAATTTTTGTTTTTTTTTACAAAATTAATTATTCACCAAGGGGATGTATTTTTTTGGGGGGGGGGGCATAACATGTTTTTCCGTTTTATTTGTATTAATTTGTATTTCAAGTGTTTAGACCCAAAATTGGCAGAGGAGTTTGGTAGAGTTTTCAAAGATCAAATCGTTGAACTTTGACCCCTTGAAAGCCAAATTTCTGTCCGAAAACTGATTAAGAAGATTTTCACAAATCTCAATACCCCTTATCTCAGATCTCGAGTCTGTAGACCGAAAATTGACAGTTATTTGGTAGGGAAGTGTACAAACACCGACAGACAGACACACACACACACTTTCACTTTTATAGATATATAGATAATAACTAATAATAATAATTACATATATATAATAATAACCATATATATAACTAATAATAATAACTATAAATCATAATTATATATATATGTGTGTGTGTGTGTAGTATAATAATTTATATATATATATATATATATAGTGTAGCCTAATAATTCTCCAAGTTCCAAATGTCAGATTTTCTCAGTTGGTCATATATTGCTTTCAAAAAGTAGCCATTACAATATTGTTTTGTCTTGCAATTAACAAGTCTACAAAATTATATTATTGTTAAAATTAGGCAAAGTCAATCCAACCGATATAATGACTTGCAAAAAACCGACCCCTCCTTGTAGAAAACTGCCCAGCTGAAGATGTAGGAATTAATGTTTTTAGTCAATTTTTCAATATTTGCCGTCCGAGATGTCAAGCTTCAAAATGATACTGATCTCGTGAAAATCCGTGGCTTCTGTCGAAAGTTTTAGGCAAACATACATACATACATTTAAACAGACAGGTGGGATTTATATTATAGAAGACTAAAATATTTTTTTTAAATGGTAAATGTATACATCCATGGGTATGAACAGAAACAAAAGGTTAGAATAAAAATTTTGCTATGACTGGTTGAAATTATATAAAATAGCTTCCATACATTTATATCAGATCTACCTCTGTGTTCCATGTTTAAAAAGAATGTGTCCTCTGTAGTATCAGACCTGACGGATTGGTTAATTGTCGGTATAGACCATTTCATACCTTCAAAAAAGTTCCAGCAAAAACCTAACAGTCAGCTGTGGTTCTCTCCAGAATCTGCTGCTGACTTATCCTGCCTTGACAGAGTTCAAAATAGGCTTCGTAGCCTAGTAGGGGATGCCCTTTTCTCTTCCCTGCATCCTCTTTCTCACAGAAGAGATGTTGTGAGTCTGTCTCTGCTTTATCATTATTTTCATGGCAAGTACTCATTTGAGCTCCAATCTATGGTCCCCCCCTCACCAAACTTTCACAAGAAACACTCATCTAGCTGAAAACACTGTCAATAATTTTCTCCACTCTTTATCTGTGCCTAAACCTAAATATAGATTCCATGAACAAAGTTTCTTTCTTTGAACTACATGCCTGTGGAATTGTCTTCCGTTTGCCTGCTTTCCAGCTGACTGCAATATGGTTGTATTCAAGTCCAACGTAAACAAGTTTTTGATAAGCCATTCCATATAAGTTTAACAAATTTACTGAATTTTCATTACTAACGATTACTATATTGTCCAATTAACTACTGTACACTCTTTAACCTTTATCCTCGAGTGCCCTCTGGGCCTTGATAAGTGGTGATGCCTATGACTCTTTATCATAATACAAAATATATTTCTAACAATTTTTTTATGGTTCTATGATTTTTTTTTTTTTTTTTAATTTCAGCTGGAGCTCCAAATTATTTTCCAAATAGTTTCTCCGGTCCAGTTGACAATGTATCACACTCGGAATGTCCATTCAAGATAAGTGGAGATGTGATGCGCTACAACACTGCAGATGAAGATAACTTCACTCAAGTTGGAATGTTTTATAGACAGGTTAATAGATTTATGCTTTCAAATTCCACCTCCCTGAGCATTCCTCCTCCTAAGTATCTTAGTGTTCCAGCTCTCTTAGCATTCCAGTTCCCTTAGCATTTCACCCTCCCTTAGCATTCCACCTCCCAAGTCTCATAGCATTCCAAGTCCCAAGTCTCATAGCATTCCAAGTCCCAAGTCTCATAGCATTCCAAGTCCCAAGTCTCATAGCATTCCTCTGGTGCTACCAAATCAGTCTGTCTGAAGATACCAATTTCCTGACTTAAAATGCACCAAACATTGATGCTGCTGTTTTCTTTTTCTCACACTTAGCAAAACTCAATCATGTTCTGCAAAGCCAAAAACGAAAACCTCAATTTTCCTCTACAAAACAATCAAACCAAACATCATGAATAAATATTTGATGATATAAAAAACTTGAGACGTAAAAACGGCATTTGAAAAGATTAGAGAAGGGTTGAGAGGCAGTAAAATGAAGAAAACAAATGAAACCAAACTCTTAAAATTCCACCCCAAAGTCCCTATTTGCATTCTAGCCCCGAGTCCCTTAAAATTTTATTCAATTTGTTTTTCTATCTGGATGTGTATGTTGCACTAAAATTCAGAAACTACCAAAGATACATCAGCTGATTCCATATTACCTGAAGCAAGTTATGGTAAAAAAACCTACTTTTATATTCATTCTCTTGGAGTCATCACCTATGAAATTAGTGTATCGCGTGATTACTTTCCTTCGTTCATATTGGATTCATCGGACTACTGTTCTTATCTTCATTGTCATTTTCACAACGTTTCGGTCGATATAACCTCCAACCTTCTTCAAGTCTATCTTATTGAACTCTGGAATGTTTCTGTCGAACTCGGGAATTTGGACATTAATTTCAAATGGAACCCTTTATTTTCTTCCATCAGCCATGGTCCTGGATATGACCTAAAACTATATCCGATGGTGAGGCCCCACCTTGCGGGCCTTAGGGAGTGTGGAGCCACCCTTTAATTGCCATTGCTCCCAGGTCCATTCTGACCCGGAGTGGTAGTACCTGTTAGTCCCAACTATGGGTTAAATAGAATCTGACTTAAAAAAAAAAATATACTCCATTAAAAATCGTTCCTCAAAATAACTAGATTCGGCATTAAATAACCTGAAAAAGGTTGATATGCCGTAAAATAAAAACAACCAACCAACCAACCAACCATCAGCCATGGATGGATAGAGGTTTTAAGTAATTTGCAATTGTATTTTTTGGTTGCCCACACTGAGAATTGAACCTTCAACCTTCAGGAGAATATCGCTTTTACAATTGAGTTTTCAAAGTACTCTAAATGCTGCACTACTAGTCCTTGACTGTGGAACAAGAGCATGCACGAAGTAAATAAAGGGTTCCGTTCAAAATTCCATCGAAATTCCTGACTTCGGCAGAAGTATTTCCAAGTTCAACAAGATATACCTGAAGAAGATCAGAGATCAAAATGAGACCAGTAGTTTGAATAATCCAAATAATACGAATAACCAATCCTCATCTCAAAAATTCAGAAACATGATTCATGCTGGTAGTCGTATTAAAAACAACACTGAAACTAGGTTGAATTATCGATGGAATGTTGATAACGTTTTCTTTCTTGCTTTCTTTTTTCTAGTATGTTCATTCAATATACCAGAAAAAAAAAAAAGCAAGAAGTCAACTGGTTCAGATGTCAAAAAGAGAGAAAGGGGGTAAAAATGTCATGTGACCAAAGGTGTTTGTATAGGGAGAAGTTTTCAAAGAAATATTTCAGACACTTCTTATGATCACAATGGAAAAGAAGTTTCCTTTCTTCCACGTACCAAGTGTCGGGCAGAATATCTATGAAGAGTTTCTTTCCAAAGGCTTTTCATCTGTGATAAACATTGTCACAAGTTTGCTTCCCTGAGGTCTACAGCATGGTCATCTTCAAATGTAATGTAAATAAACACTTGCCATAAACCATCTCCATAAATACTGAAATTTTATTCGAGCCATTCATTATTTTATAAAAAATATTCCTCCTCATTAAACTGACCTTGCATCCATCACGTGTTTATCCTTGAGTGGCTTTTGGCCTTGGTAAATAATTGATTAGTAAAAACAAAGAAAAAAACAAACCTTTTTTTTTTTCTTTTTTTTTTTTTAAACTCAAACTACTCTATTTTCTTATTCAGGATCCTGGGTAACGCCAGGCTAGTACAAAATGAAAGAAAATTCAACCATTTTTTTTACCATTGTTATCTAATCCATTTTTTTTTTTTTTTCTACACCAGGTCTTGAATCCAGCTGAACGCAAGAGGTTGGTCAAAAATATTGCCAACCATCTGATTGGTGCTCAAGAATTCCTCCAGAGTAGAGCTATAAAAACCTTTGGACAAGCAGATCCAGAATATGGTCGAAAACTTCAAGAGGAACTGAACAAACTAAAGTTAGAAAAAGGAGTAAGAATATTTTTTTTCTTCGTTTTTTTAATCGTTTAACAGTTATAAAGATGCCTCCATTTGGGCTGTGGTGTTACCTGATCAGACTGTCTGAAGATATTGGCTTTCTGACCTAAAATGCACCAAACATTATTGTTATTGTTTTTTCTTTCTTTTTTTTCTTTTTTTTTTTTTTTTTTTTTTGCAAAACTCAGTTATGTTCTGCAAAGTCAAAAACAAAAGCAATAATTCCCTTTACAAAAAACAGAAAAAACAAACAGCATGAATAAATATTTGAAAATATAAAAATAAAAACCGTATTTATACTTTTTATTTTTCTATCCAAATAGAGTTGATATGCCACAAAACAAAACGAGCAAACCAAACACTATGAATAAATATTTGAAAATATAAAGGACTTTAAGCATAAAAACTTTTTTCAAAATTACTGGATTTTGCATTAAATAACCCAAAAAGGGTTGATATGCCATAAAACAACCAAACCACTCGGCAAATGTGGAATGTAGCTCCTCTCAAGAAAGACGAGAAGTTCAAAAGCAAGTTAAGTGAAAACTGAGGGATGCTGGATTTCATGTGGATGGCAGGAAACGATTAATAATAGGATTACTATTTTAAGGCATCTTCATCCAAAACCATCACAAAAAGTGATTTATTATTAAAGGTGTTGTAATTGTAGTCGTATTTCTAGAAGGGCAGACTTCTAGTATTAGGGGACAAACATAGAAGAAGGGCAGACTTTTAGCATTAGGGGACAAACATAGAAGAAGGGCAGACTTCTAGCATTAGGGGACAAACATAGAAGAAGGGCAGACTTTTAGCATTAGGGGACAAACATAGAAGAAGGGCAGACTTTTAGCATTAGGGGACAAACATAGAAGAAGGGCAGACTTTTAGCATTAGGGGACAAACATAGAAGAAGGGCAGACTTTTAGCATTAGGGGACAAACATAGAAGAAGGGCAGACTTCTAACATTAGGGGACAAACATAGAAGAAGGGCAGACTTCTAGCATTAGGGGACAAACATAGAAGAAGGGCAGACTTTTAGCATTAGGGGACAAACATAGAAGAAGGGCAGACTTTTAGCATTAGGGGACAAACATAGAAGAAGGGCAGACTTCTAGCATTAGGGGACAAACATAGAAGAAGGGCAGACTTTTAGCATTAGGGGACAAACATAGAAGAAGGGCAGACTTCTAGCATTAGGGGACAAACATAGAAGAAGGGCAGACTTTTAGCATTAGGGGACAAACATAGAAGAAGGGCAGACTTCTAGCATTAGGGGACAAACATAGAAGGGCAGACTTTTAGCATTAGGGGACAAACATAGAAGAAGGGCAGACTTCTAGCATTAGGGGACAAACATGGAAGAAGGGCAGACTTTTAGCTTTAGGGGACAAACATAGAAGGGCAGACTTTTAGCATTAGGGGACAAACATAGAAGAAGAGCAGACTTTTAGCACTAGGGGACAAACATAGAAGAAGGGCAGACTTTTAGCATTAGGGGACAAACATAGAAGAAGGGCAGACTTTTAGCATTAGGGGACAAACATAGAAGAAGGGCAGACTTTTAGCATTAGGGGACAAACATAGAAGAAGCGCAGACTTCTAGAATTAGGGGACAAACATAGAAGAAGGGCAGACTTTTAGCATTAGGGGACAAACATAGAAGGGCAGACTTTTAGCATTAGGGGACAAACATAGAAGAAGGGCAGACTTTTAGCATTAGGGGACAAACATAGAAGAAGGGCAGACTTTTAGCATTAGGGGACAAACATAGAAGAAGGGCAGACTTCTAGCATTAGGGGACAAACATAGAAGAAGGGCAGACTTTTAGCATTAGGGGACAAACATAGAAGAAGGGCAGACTTTTAGCATTAGGGGACAAACATAGAAGAAGGGCAGACTTCTAGCATTAGGGGACAAACATAGAAGAAGGGCAGACTTTTAGCATTAGGGGACAAACATAGAAGAAGGGCAGACTTCTAGCATTAGGGGACAAACATAGAAGAAGGGCAGACTTCTAGCATTAGGGGACAAACATAGAAGAAGGGCAGACTTTTAGCATTAGGGGACAAACATAGAAGAAGGGCAGACTTTTAGCATTAGGGGACAAACATAGAAGAAGGGCAGACTTTTAGCATTAGGGGACAAACATAGAAGAAGGGCAGACTTCTAGCATTAGGGGACAAACATAGAAGAAGGGCAGACTTTTAGCATTAGGGGACAAACATAGAAGAAGGGCAGACTTTTAGCATTAGGGGACAAACATAGAAGAAGGGCATACTTTTAGCATTAGGGGACAAACATAGAAGAAGGGCAGACTTTTAGCATTAGGGGACAAACATAGAAGAAGGGCAAACTTTTAGCATTAGGGGACAAACATAGAAGAAGGGCAGACTTTTAGCATTAGGGGACAAACATAGAAGAAGGGCAGACTTCTAGCATTAGGGGACAAACATAGAAGAAGGGCAGACTTTTAGCATTAGGGGACAAACATAGAAGAAGGGCAGACTTTTAGCATTAGGGGACAAACATAGAAGAAGGGCAGACTTTTAGCATTAGGGGACAAACATAGAAGAAGGGCAGACTTTTAGCATTAGGGGACAAACATAGAAGAAGGGCAGACTTTTAGCATTAGGGGACAAACATAGAAGGGCAGACTTCTAGCATTAGGGGACAAACATAGAAGAAGGGCAGACTTTTAGCATTAGGGGACAAACATAGAAGAAGGGCAGACTTTTAGCATTAGGGGACAAACATAGAAGAAGGGCAGACTTCTAGCATTAGGGGACAAACATAGAAGAAGGGCAGACTTTTAGCATTAGGGGACAAACATAGAAGAAGGGCAGACTTTTAGCATTAGGGGACAAACATAGAAGAAGGGCAGACTTTTAGCATTAGGGGACAAACATAGAAGAAGGGTAGACTTTTAGCATTAGGGGACAAACATAGAAGAAGGGCAGACTTCTAGCATTAGGGGACAAACAGAGAAGAAGGGCAGACTTTTAGCATTAGGGGACAAACATAGAAGAAGGGCAGACTTCTAGCATTAGGGGACAAACATAGAAGAAGGGCAGACTTTTAGCATTAGGGGACAAACATAGAAGAAGGGCAGACTTTTTGCATTAGGGGACAAACATAGAAGAAGGGCAGACTTTTAGCATTAGGGGACAAACATAGAAGAAGGGCAGACTTTTAGCATTAGGGGACAAACATAGAAGAAGGGCAGACTTTTAGCATTAGGGGACAAACATAGAAGAAGGGCAGACTTCTAGCATTAGGGGACAAACTTAGAAGAAGGGCAGACTTTTAGCATTAGGGGACAAACATAGAAGAAGGGCAGACTTCTAGCATTAGGGGACAAACATAGAAGAAGGGCAGACTTTTAGCATTAGGGGACAAACATAGAAGAAGGGCAGACTTCTAGCATTAGGGGACAAACATAGAAGAAGGGCAGACTTTTAGCATTAGGGGACAAACATAGAAGGGCAGACTTCTAGCATTAGGGGACAAACATAGAAGAAGGGCAGACTTTTAGCATTAGGGGACAAACATAGAAGAAGGGCAGACTTTTAGCATTAGGGGACAAACATAGAAGAAGTGCAGACTTCTAGCATTAGGGGACAAAAATAGAAGAAGGGCAGACTTTTAGCATTAGGGGACAAACATAGAAGAAGGGCAGACTTCTAGCATTAGGGGACAAACATAGAAGAAGGGCAGACTTCTAGCATTAGGGGACAAACATAGAAGAAGGGCAGACTTTTAGCATTAGGGGACAAACATAGAAGAAGGGCAGACTTCTAGCATTAGGGGACAAACATAGAAGAAGGGCAGACTTCTAGCATTAGGGGACAAACCTAGAAGAAGGGCAGACTTTTAGCATTAGGGGACAAACTTAGAAGAAGGGCAGACTTTTAGCATTAGGGGACAAACATAGAAGAAGGGCAGACTTTTAGCATTAGGGGACAAACATAGAAGAAGGGCAGACTTTTAGCATTAGGGGACAAACATAGAAGAAGGGCAGACTTTTAGCATTAGGGGACAAACATAGAAGAAGGGCAGACTTTTCGCATTAGGGGACAAACATAGAAGAAGGGCAGACTTTTAGCATTAGGGGACAAACATAGAAGGGCAGACTTCTAGCATTAGGGGACAAACATAGAAGAAGGGCAGACTTTTAGCATTAGGGGACAAACATAGAAGAAGGGCAGACTTTTAGCTTTAGGGGACAAACATAGAAGAAGGGCAGACTTTTAGCATTAGGGGACAAACATAGAAGAAGGGCAGACTTTTAGCATTAGGGGACAAACATAGAAGAAGGGCAGACTTTACGCATTAGGGGACAAACATAGAAGAAGGGCAGACTTTTAGCATTAGGGGACAAACATAGAAGAAGGGCAGACTTTTAGCATTAGAGGACAAACATAGAAGAAGGGCAGACTTTTAGCATTAGGGGACAAACATAGAAGAAGGGCAGACTTTTAGCATTAGGGGACAAACGTAGAAGGGCAGACTTCTAGCATTAGGGGACAAACATAGAAGAAGGGCAGACTTTTAGCATTAGGGGACAAACATAGAAGAAGGGCAGACTTTTAGCATTAGGGGACAAACATAGAAGAAGGGCAGACTTTTAGCATTAGGGGACAAACATAGAAGAAGGGCAGACTTCTAGCATTAGGGAACAAACATAGAAGAAGGGCAGACTTTTAGCAGTAGGGGACAAACATAGAAGAAGGGCAGACTTTTAGCATTAGGGGACAAACATAGAAGAAGGGCAGACTTTTAGCATTAGGGGACAAACATAGAAGAAGGGCAGACTTTTAGCATTAGGGGACAAACATAGAAGAAGGGCAGACTTCTAGCATTAGGGGACAAACATAGAAGAAGGGCAGACTTTTAGCATTAGGGGACAAACATAGAAGAAGGGCAAACTTTTAGCATTAGGGGACAAACATAGAAGAAGGGCAGACTTCTAGCATTAGGGGACAAACATAGAAGAAGGGCAGACTTCTAGCATTAGGGGACAAACATAGAAGAAGGGCAGACTTCTAGCATTAGGGGACAAACATAGAAGAAGGGCAGACTTTTAGCATTAGGGGACAAACATAGAAGAAGGGCAGACTTTTAGCATTAGGGGACAAACATAGAAGGGCAGACTTCTAGCATTAGGGGACAAACATAGAAGAAGGGCAGACTTTTAGCATTAGGGGACAAACATAGAAGAAGGGCAGACTTCTAGCATTAGGGGACAAACATAGAAGAAGGGCAGACTTCTAGCATTAGGGGACAAACATAGAAGAAGGGCAGACTTTTAGCATTAGGGGACAAACATAGAAGAAGGGCAGACTTCTAGCATTAGGGGACAAACATAGAAGAAGGGCAGACTTCTAGCATTAGGGGACAAACCTAGAAGAAGGGCAGACTTTTAGCATTAGGGGACAAACATAGAAGAAGGGCAGACTTTTAGCATTAGGGGACAAACATAGAAGAAGGGCAGACTTTTAGCATTAGGGGACAAACATAGAAGAAGGGCAGACTTTTAGCATTAGGGGACAAACATAGAAGAAGGGCAGACTTTTAGCATTAGGGGACAAACATAGAAGAAGGGCAGACTTTTAGCATTAGGGGACAAACATAGAAGGGCAGACTTTTAGCATTAGGGGACAAACATAGAAGAAGGGCAGACTTTTAGCATTAGGGGACAAACATAGAAGGGCAGACTTCTAGCATTAGGGGACAAACATAGAAGAAGGGCAGACTTTTAGCATTAGGGGACAAACATAGAAGAAGGGCAGACTTTTAGCATTAGGGGGACAAACCTAGAAGAAGGGCAGACTTTTAGCATTAGGGGACAAACATAGAAGAAGGGCAGACTTTTAGCATTAGGGGACAAACATAGAAGAAGGGCAGACTTTTAGCATTAGGGGACAAACATAGAAGAAGGGCAGACTTCTAGCATTAGGGGACAAACATAGAAGAAGGGCAGACTTTTAGCATTAGGGGACAAACATAGAAGGGCAGACTTCTAGCATTAGGGGACAAACATAGAAGAAGGGCAGACTTTTAGCATTAGGGGACAAATATAGAAGAAGGGCAGACTTTTAGCATTAGGGGACAAACCTAGAAGAAGGGCAGACTTTTAGCATTAGGGGACAAACATAGAAGGGCAGACTTCTAGCATTAGGGGACAAACATAGAAGAAGGGCAGACTTCTAGCATTAGGGGACAAACATAGAAGAAGGGCAGACTTTTAGCATTAGGGGACAAACATAGAAGAAGGGCAGACTTTTAGCATTAGGGGACAAACATAGAAGAAGGGCAGACTTTTAGCATTAGGGGACAAACATAGAAGAAGGGCAGACTTTTAGCATTAGGGGACAAACATAGAAGAAGGGCAGACTTTTAGCATTAGGGGACAAACATAGAAGAAGGGCAGACTTTTAGCATTAGGGGACAAACATAGAAGAAGGGCAGACTTTTAGCATTAGGGGACAAACATAGAAGAAGGGCAGACTTCTAGCATTAGGGGACAAACATAGAAGAAGGGCAGACTTTTAGCATTAGGGGACAAACATAGAAGAAGGGCAGACTTTTAGCATTAGGGGACAAACATAGAAGAAGGGCAGACTTTTAGCATTAGGGGACAAACATAGAAGGGCAGACTTCTAGCATTAGGGGACAAACATAGAAGAAGGGCAGACTTTTAGCATTAGGGGACAAACATAGAAGGGCAGACTTTTAGCATTAGGGGACAAACATAGAAGAAGGGCAGACTTTTAGCATTAGGGGACAAACATAGAAGAAGGGCAGACTTTTAGCATTAGGGGACAAACATAGAAGAAGGGCAGACTTTTAGCATTAGGGGACAAACATAGAAGAAGGGCAGACTTTTAGCATTAGGAGACAAACATAGAAGAAGGGCAGACTTTTAGCAGTAGGGGACAAACATAGGAGAAGGGCAGACTTTTAGCAGTAGGGGACAAACATAGGAGAAGGGCAGACTTCTAGCATTAGGGGACAAACATAGCATTGTTTGGTGGCTTGTGATGCTTTAGGATTTGATCCTGGTGGATGAACCATTCTTCATTTCACCATTCTATTAGACAAGAGATTAGAGAGGCCTGATCAGGTCAATCGGATGGTCACCTTGTACCGTATTATTTATAGGTATGTCTACCAAAAACTTTTGACACATGCGATGGATCCTGATGAAATTGGTATCGTTTTGAGCTCGACATCTCCAACAATAAATATTGAAAAATTGGCCAAAAACATTAATTCCTTCACCCTCAACTGGGCAGTTTTCTGCAAGGAGGGGTCGTTTTTTCGTCAACATTTTTTGCAAGTCATCATCTCCGTTAGATCGACTAGCCTTGATTCCAATGTTCACGACTTCCGGTTTCGCCATTGATGCATCGGCTAAAACGTTACTTTTCTTATAAACCTTCTTTTTCTCCTTCGCATTACTACTACTGCCTACTACCACTTTTTTTTTTTTTTTTTTAACACCTCTCTCCACCTTGGCTGCCTACTGTTGTTTTGATCCCCCTGCCCCCACCATAGAGTTGATATGCCACAAAACAAAACGACCAAACCAAACACTATGAATAAATATTTGAAAATATAAAGGACTTTAAGCATAAAAACTTTTTTCAAAATTACTGGATTTTGCATTAAATAACCCAAAAAGGGTTGATATGCCATAAAACAACCAAACCACTCGGCAAATGTGGAATGTAGCTCCTCTCAAGAAAGACGAGAAGTTCAAAAGCAAGTAAAGTGAAAACTGAGGGATGCTGGATTTCATGTGGATGGCAGGAAAGGATTAATAATAGGATTACTATTTTAAGGCATCTTCATCCAAAACCATCACAAAAAGTGATTTATTATTAAAGGTGTTGTAATTGTAGTCGTATTTCTAGAAGGGCAGACTTTTAGCATTAGGGGACAAACATAGAAGAAAGGCAGACTTCTAGCATTAGGGGACAAACATAGAAGAAGGGCAGACTTTTAGCATTAGGGGACAAACATAGAAGAAGGGCAGACTTCTAGCATTAGGGGACAAACATAGCATTGGTTGGTGGCTTGTGATGCTTTAAGATTTGATCCTGGTAGACGAGCTATTCTTCAGAGGCCTGATCCGATCAATTAGATGGTCACATTGTACCCTAGTATTTATAAGTTCATTCCCGTATCATTCAATTTGATTCTTCTAAAAATAAAAACCAAATTTCTACTTTTTATTTTTTTCTACCCAAATTAATAGTAAAAAGCAATTGTCGGTGGTTAGTCACGTTGAGAATGAAGATTACCAATGCCATGTAACCTCTGTGGAATTTTCTCCGAAGAGTGTGTTGCAGCAAGCTGATAGGCAAGGAATACAAGGTGGTAACAGCAACAGCAAAGAGATGACAAACACAGATGAACAGTCAAAAATGGTGGATATCGTGTTTTATTTAGCACAGGAAAATGGTAGGTTGTAAAGGGAACCAAAAACATGTATCTGGATCACTTCAGAGTTAGGACGGACATCTCATGGGGTTGAAATTTGGGCATTCCTAGGGGTACGATGGCATGCCTCAAGTTGATTCAGGCTGTGTGGATGGGGTGTTGTGCTGGAACTGATAGCGGACGTCGATGGGCACTGGAAATGGTAGCCAGACATTGAGGGGTGCTGGAACTGGTAGCCGGCAATTGACGGCCACTGGAACTGGTAGCTGGATGTCGATGGGCACTGTAACTGGGAGCTGGACGGCGACAGATACTAAAGTTGTTAACTGGAACCACTGAAGCTGGTGCTGCAGGAAGGAGAAATCGAAGCACAAGCAGGTACTGGAATGGCAAGCTAAGAGGAGAGTCTCAGGAGGCAAACGGCAGTGGAGAGTGAAATGTGTATCGCATTCAACTAGTTTGTGGCTCGTCTTTAAAAGAACGGTTTGAATTGCATTAATTGTTTGAGGTTAGTCCTTAAAAGGCAGGGCTTGACACCTTGACAAGAGCGCATCTAAGTCTGGATTGGGAGTCGCCTTGAACTCCCTGGCCGAGCTGCCTGTTTGTTCAAAAAGCAGCAGGCTTTATAAAAAGGCAGCCACTTTACTGATGTGGGCTCATTAAACATACAAATGACTACAATTAATTCCTGGCCAGATTTTTTATGGTTAAGAATGTCTGGAGATTCTTTGTCCAAAATTAAAGTCAGTTGTTTTGTTTGAATGTGCTAAAAAAAAAAAAAGGAAATTTGTGTCTTTTTCCTTTGCTGTCAAAATAAGCAGGAGGAATCTCACTTTTCTTATCACGGGTGCTGTGCGTGATTGAAGCGTGTCTCTCGTGTGTGTGTGTGTGTGTGTGTATGTTTCTGCTGGTGATGTTTGTAAACAAATGGCGCATGCTGCGACAAATGATGTTTTCTAAGTGTATTGCAATGTATTCTAGGAATCTATATATTAATACCGTAGTACCTTTAACATACGTACGTACGTGTGTCACGAGCTCCAGATGATAAATTATTCGATCGGGAGATCCTATTTATTAAAAAGTAGGATAGAAGGTGATAACATACTCCGAACATTATACGCTAATTTAATGTCCGTAGTATGTTCTCACCTTCTATCCTTCTTTTTGATAAATAAGATCCCGAAGACGCAAAAAATTCAAATTAAAACGTGAAACTAAAATATACCTTCTTGGTTTTTTGACTAAGATCCAAGGGTAGTATCTGTTCTGTCCAAAGATGGTATAATGATACCATGGCATTTCCATTCATGCCGGGCGTTCATACGATGGAAGTATGTCATTGGCTAGTGCTTTCTCTCTGGTATTTCCATCCTCCTTGACCATTCGACTAGTTGGTGTAGTCCCAGTTGTGCTGACGCCAGTTTTTTTTTTGGGGGGGGGGGTTCTAATAATACACTTGTTATTGTTCATATTATTATAACTATTATTATTGCCATTATTCTTATTACAACTATCTATATATGAATACTGTAATACCTTTTAACGTACTACGTACATGTGTCATGGTTTCCAAATTATAAATTATTCGATCAGGAGATCCTATTTATTAAAAAGGAGGATAGAAGGTAACATACTACGAACATTAAATTAGTATTTAGATAAACGCTAATTAAATGTTTGCAGTATATTATCACATTCTATCCTCTTTTTTAGTAAATAGGATCTCCCGATCACCGAAGACACAATGTAAAAAAAAATAATAATAAAATAAAATGTTGTCGCTTTGGGGCAATACGTGAAACTAAAACATACCTTCTTGGTCTTCTGGCTAGGATCCAAGGGTAGTATCTGTTCTGTCTTAAGATGGTATAATGATATTCTGAGGTTTCAGTTTGCGTCAGGCATCCATACAATGGAAAGATGTCACAGACTCTTATGAGGATATTGGAGATAAACCATAATAATCAGATATATTTTGACACTACATTAAGCAAATTACTTAGATAAATACTTTTACAGTTTTAACAAAAAGGCTACAACAATATTGCAGGGTCTTCATTTATGCTGAACGTCACAGAATACCCAGCTGCAATGTATTACATATGAAAAATACCATTGTAGAATTTCCACAGGTCCTGCTAGTATAAATAATTATCCTATCTTCAAAATTATACTTGACAAATTTATTTAAATAGCACATAGATATGCCGTAGTCTGGATTGTCTCTCCACCACTTGGCTTTCTTCTCAATCATTCCCATAGCCTCATGATCTGTTTAGTTTACTTTTTCTTTTTTTTTTTTTTTTTTTTTTTACACAGTGATCACCACTTATCAAGGCCCGGAAGCCACTCAGGGATAAGGGTTATTGCAAGTACATTACGTTAGTGTCGAGATTTGATGAAGTGTTTACTTAAGGGGGCGGTTCATTAGGAATTTGTTAACATTGGACTTGAAGACATCCAAGTTGTAGTCTGGTGGGAAGCAGGCAGACAGAACAGAGTTCCACAGGCGTGCAGTTCTAAGAAAGAAGCTTTGTTCATGGAATCCGCATTTTGATTTAGGCACAGATATAGAGTGGGGGAAATTTTTCACAGTAGATTCAGCTAGACGGGTGTTTTTCGTGAAAGATTGGTGAGGGGGGGGGCCAGAGATTGGAGTTCAGACGAACACCTGCCATGGAAATAACGATAAAACAAGGATAGGCTCGCAACGTCTCTTCTGTGGGAGAGGGGTTGCAGAGTAGAGAAAAGGGCATCCCCCACTAAGCCACAAAGTCTATTTTGTACTCTGTCAAGGCAGGATAGGCTGTTTTTAGCAGCTCCTGCCCAGATATGGCAACAGTATTCCATCCTTGGACGTACTTGGCTTTTATATAGATATAGAATTGCATCAGTAGTGAGATATCTTCTGGAGCGGTAGAAGGATCCCACCATCTTTCCAGCGACCTTGGCAACAGACTTGATGTACGTGTTCCATTTCAGATCAGGTTGTTTTATCCCTGGCTAGGTGTGATCATGTCGGACTCTGCTCCGGTGACCTTTCTCTTGATCATTTCCATTGCTTCATTGTCCTGTTGTTCTTAATGTCCACTTATTGTTTGTTTGTAGGCCTCAAAAGATGTTGAGCCGTTCATATGATAGTAATTCTAGAAGTGTAAGCCACTTTGAGCTTCAGATGGTTCGCTGTTACACACAAGTCCTGGGAGGTGACTTGTTTGTAGTAGACAGTTCCACAGAACAAAATATTCTTACTGTGTCGAAACCCGGGAAAAGAACATGTGAAATTGCTCCAGAAAAGGTTTAATATTTATGAAGCAATTCTGGTTTCTGATTGGTTGGTAGCAGAACGTGAATTAATTTGATTCGTCAGTTCTTAGCAGCATCGTTTATAAATAGAATCGTCCGACTGTGTGGGATCATACCCCATTAAAAACACCAAAATATTGCAACAGTAATTCTATTTACTATGTTGTTTGCTGTCTGATCCATGTGTTTGTTTTTCTTTTCCATGATGCATTCTGTTATGCATTGTGCCGAGTCTTTCTTTAGCTGTCGATATGCCGTAAGCTATAATAAACAATCTCTCTGAAAGAACAAACTATGTAATAAAGTGAGCAAGTCATGGAACTAACAAGCCAGTTGCCACTTATTGTTATGCGATCTAAAATATACATATTTTTATATTTCTTATTAATATTAACTTTAGAGATATCCTAAAAAATGCAGCTCAGCACTATTTCAGAACACCTGTCTCTTGCACGTAAATATTAAAGTCTGTATTAATTTTACTATGGTAGAAGTGCACTGGTATAATTAGAAATTTGAAAAAAAAAAAAAAACAGATAACACAATGCAAGACTTTGTCTTTTGTTTTTTTTTTTGTTTTTTTTTTTCAAAAACATTAATTTTTTTTATTTTTAATCAAAATTTTCGTCTCCATGAATCTTCTTCAGGATAAGGCAGACATTTTTTTTTCCGTTGTTGAGGTCTTTTTTTTTTTTTTACAAGGGTGTCACCACTTATCAAGGCCCAGAGGCCACTCGAGGATAAGGGTTAATAGGTATACATTAGTCATTGTGATTTTAGCATAGTAAACAGTGGGAATTTTGAAGCTTGGATTACTTAGGGGGACGATTCAATTAGAACTTGTTCACATTGGACTTTTTCTTTTTTTTTTTTTTTTTTCATAGGTATCAACTCATTATCAAGGCCAAGCGGCCACTCAAGGATAAGGGTTAAAGAGTGTACAGTAGAAATTGGACAATATAATAATCATTAGTAATGAAAATTTGTTAAATTTGATAACTTATATGGAACGGCTCATCAAGAACTTATTTACGTTAGACTTGAAGACAACCATATTGTAGTCAGCCGGAAAGCAGGAAAACGGAAGACAATTCCACAGGCGTGCAGTTCTAAGAAAGAGGCTTTGTTCATGGAATCTACGTTTAGGTTTAGGCACAGATAAAGAGTGGGGGGAATTATTGATAGTGTTTACAGCTAGACGAGTGTTTCTTGTGAAAGTTAGGCGAGGGGGGACCATAGATTGAAGCTCAGTCGAACACTTTCCATGAAAATAACGATACATCAGAGAAAAACTCGTAACATTTGTCTTTTGTTTTTTTTTTTGTTTTTTTTTTTTTTCAAAAACATTAATTTTTTTTATTTTTAATCAAATTTTTCGTCTCCATGAATCTTCTTCAGGATGATACAGACATTTTTTTTTCCATTGTTGAGGTCTTTTTTTTTTTTTTTTTTTTTCATAGGTATCAACTCATTATCAAGGCCAAGAGGCCACTCAAGGATAAGGGTTAAAGAGTGTACAGTAGAAATTGGACAATATAATAATCATTAGTAATGAAAATTTGTTAAATTTGATAACTTATATGGAACAGCTCATCAAGAACTTATTTACGTTAAACCTGAAGACAACCATATTGTAGTCAGCCGGAAAGCAGGAAAACGGAAGACAATTCCACAGGCGTGCAGTTCTAAGAAAGAAGCTTTGTTCATGGAATCTACGTTTAGGTTTAGGCACAGATAAAGAGTGGGGGGAATTATTGATAGTGTTTACAGCTAGACGAGTGTTTCTTGTGAAAGTTAGGCGAGGGGGGACCATAGATTGAAGCTCAGTCGAACACTTTCCATGAAAATAACGATACATCAGAGAAAAACTCGCAACATTTGTCTTTTGTTTTTGTTTTTTTTGTTTTTTTTTTCAAAAACATTAATTTTTTTTATTTTTAATCAAAATTTTCGTCTCCATGAATCTTCTTCAGGATGATACAGAAATTTTTTTTTCCATTGTTGAGGTCTTTTTTTTTTTTTTTTTTTTTTCATAGGTATCAACTCATTATCAAGGCCAAGAGGCCACTCAAGGATAAGGGTTAAAGAGTGTACAGTAGAAATTGGACAATATAATAATCATTAGTAATGAAAATTTGTTAAATTTGATAACTTATATGGAACGGCTCATCAAGAACTTATTTACGTTAGACTTGAAGACAACCATATTGTAGTCAGCCGGAAAGCAGGAAAACGGAAGACAATTCCACAGGCGTGCAGTTCTAAGAAAGAAGCTTTGTTCATTTAATCAAAATTTTCGTCTCCATGAATCTTCTTCAGGATGATACAGAAATTTTTTTTTCCATTGTTGAGGCTCATCAAGAACTTATTTACGTTAAACCTGAAGACAACCATATTGTAGTCAGCCGGAAAGCAGGAAAACAGAAGACAATTCCACAGGTCTTATGGCATTACCAAATATCACTGATTTCTTATGGTCTTGAAGAAGAAACTGTTTTTTAATCTCTGATAGCCATAGGGAGATGCATTGGCACAAAAAAAAAAAAAAGCTTGTATCACTCATGAAGCTGAAAATTTAGATTCAAAAAAAAAAATAATAATTTACTTATATTTTAAAATCCCACATTATTTTATCTGGTTCCTTAACGGATTTTCAAATTTCTCATTAAATTCAATGTGGTTTTGACAAAAAAAATGCTTTATTTGATTAAAAAATAAAATTACTATGGGTGTTTCTCTACACTAATGCGATGTGAATATCAAAATGACTTTGACATTTTTACACTGAAGATATTTCAAGATGGCCACGTTACAACGTGTGTTGCATTCTGGGATTGCAATTTTTTTTTTTCTTTTTTTTTGCATTTATTTTTTTCTATAAAATTTTCACTATTCCAAAATTGGTATCTTTTTTTTCCACAAATTTTTCTTTTTCTGCAAAAAATAATTAAATAATAAAAAAAAAAAAAGGCATGTAACTGGTACCACCACTGATTCCAACATTTGAAAAGTGAATTTTATTGTTTTTAAATGAAGTTGTTTTTATTGAATGGACGCTTATATTGCATACTAAAAGGATTTTTCTTTTATCTTTCAGAAAACTTCCAGTGGTGTCCAGGCTAATTTATAAAGAAGAGTGATAATAGATACTGAAATACTAATTTCCAAAATAATTCATTTTTTTTTCTACTGAAATTAAAAGTTAAATCGATCAATCAATTCTTGATTCTTGCTAAAAAAAAAAGATTCCTTGCCAAAGATTTGATTCTAATGTATTTTTATGTGTACATAACTTTGATTTTGCTCTAAATGATGTTAGCATCAAAGCAAAATGATAAACTAGTTTTTTTTCTACTTAAATCAATCAATCAATCCTTGATTCTTGCTAAAACAAATATTCCTTGTCAAAGATTTAATTCTAATTAATTTTGATGAATACATAACTTTGAAATTAAGATTTTGTCTAAATAATGTTAGCATCGAAGCACAAATGATAAACCATTTATAATGGTTATTTAATAATGGTTCTTATAGATAATGGTTTTTAAAGATAATGATTATTATAGATAATGGTTATTATAGACATCTGAATATTCCAGTAAAGTTCTCATTTACATCTCAAACATTGAGTTAGTAAACAAGTTGAGCTCATTAAGAAAGTGAACCCAGACATTTTCCTCTCTTTATATGACCATTTAAATATCATATATACCTTTCCTGTGGACTCTCAATTTTACTTGCTTCTGAGACGAGAATTAATCTGGTCTAGTGAAGTATCGAGCTTTATGTTGTCACTTGAGGTTACATCACGTGAAAAAGTGCATCGTTCCTAGTAAAAGCTATTGTGGGTAAGCCATACCGAAGAGATATTATTTTTGTTGTAAATACTATTTCACCATCTAAATATGGTATAGTATATCTTTTTGGATGTTACTGGATTCCAGGACGAACTTTCTTTTTGTTTGGTGGATAATCAGTCTTCGTGTTGTTACTTGAAATAATACCAGTTGTAAAAACCAATGAGATCTTAACTAGGCTGCGAATATTATGTGATTTTGAATATTTGGTAAAAGTTAACTTTCAGGAAAAGTATCTTCATGCCATGTTGTCTTAACAAACATTTGTACATAGACATCTTAGACAGTATTCATGTTTCCTTTCTATATTAAAGTCTCTCTTGTGCTTCATCTTACTTCAGTTGAAGTTATCAGAAATCGAGTGTCCCCTTTTCGGGGGCATACACTTGATCTCTACATGAGATACACATATATAATCGAATATTCCAGTAAAGTTCTCGTTTACATCTTAAACACTGAGTTACTAAAGAAGTTGGGAACATAATGTTCCTCTCCTCGATTGACCATCTAAATATTTTATATTAAATCTTTTTTGTGGTCTCTTGGTCTTATCAAGAATTCATCTGGTCTGGTTGAGTATCCGGCTTCATGCTGTTACTTAAGGTAACATCATTTAGCGAATATGCACCATTGCTTGTAAAAACCAGTGATGACTAGCCATACCGATGAGATTTTATTCGGACTGCAGATACTTTATGATTTTGAATATTTAATCAGGATTTACGTGTAGAAAAAAGTATCCTCGTGCTGGTTGTCCTGACAAACCTCTGTACTGAGAGAGATCTTAGACACGCGAGAATAGTGTCTAGTAGGCATTCAAGTTCTCTCCTTTCATCAATAAGACTTCAATACGGATTGGTTAATTTTTAAAAAATTTTTGCTTGGTAATGAATCAATACTTATCAAGACTAAAAGCCACTTAAGGATAAGGGTTAACGAGACAAACAGGTTGTCAATGATAAAGAATATTGCAAGAGGATTGGAAATGATAAATGGAATAAACGAAAATTAATTACTCATGCTAACGGTTTTGGCCAAATTCGCCCATGAAGGAGTAATGTTCCCATTTACTTGCATCCCGACGAGGGCAGAGTTAGAAACGAGGTCGGTTTTTAATGTGAGGAAAACCCAGCTTCTTAGAAAAGGGCACTTGGATAGGAACAAAAATAAAAAAAATGTCTCGGTCATGAAGGATTTCTCCTCCACTGACTGAGAACAGAAAAGATAAAAGTGTAGTATCAGAACAGATACTTGGCCTGAAGGAGTATTGTTGCCACATGTAGGCTAATGCATTTTCCACTAGTATCTCACTATTACACAGGGTTCCATAAGAGTTTCCAATCTAATAGGTCCCACACTAACAGCAAAGCTCCAACCTCTGTCCCATCACCGCAGTGTTGTGCGCCTGTACTTGTTTTGTAATACTTTAATGAAATATTTTCTGATTAACTCGTAGCACATGTGCCCCCCCAGACGAAACTTACAAGCAGCAAAATCCCACTCCTTCATTATTAAGGTCCTTAGCCGCAGGAAAGTCTTCTACTCCAATAGTTTCTTTCCTCAAACTGCTAAAATTTGGAATTATTTCCCTGTTTCCTGCTTCCCTCACTGAAATAACCTGCAGAAATTTAAATGCCATGTGAACAGACATTTCACTACTCAGCCCCGCACAGTCCTTTGACAGACACGATCACAAATAGTAATCCCTTACACCCAAAGGGGTAAAAAACAAAAATAAAATATTTGTAGATATTGGATTTGAAGATGACCATGTGGTAGTCTATAGAGAAGTAGTTCTTGAAGACATAAACCTGTATTGCGATATCACAGCTACTATGGATGTGTATTACATGATTCGTTCATTTTTAATGCTCCAAATAAATTTTAAAAATGAAAAAAGAAAAAAAATTTGCAGTTTAATTTTTTTTTTTTTCAATTACTGCATAAGAATGAAAACTGAAAAATTTTGATATGACAGTAAATAAAATTTTAAAAAAGAGAAAATAATTAACTCATTTTTTTTAAATAAAAAATCGATATTTTGAACTTTTGTTGTTTTTTTTTACCAATTTGTTTTTTTTTTACCAATTTGTTTTTGTTGTTTTTTTACCAATTTGTTTTTGTTGTTTTTTTACCAATTTGTTTTTGTTATTTTTTTACCAATTTGTTTTTGTTTTTTTACTCATTTTTTTTTTTTACAAACTTTGATTGTTTTTTTACTAATTTATTTTTATTGATTTTTTTTACTCTTTTTTTTATGAATTTGTTTGTGTTTTTTTTACCAATTTTTTTATTGTTTTTTTTACTAATTTATTTTTATTGTTTTTTTTACTCATTTTTTTTTTTTTTTTTTTTTTTTTTTACCAATTTTTCTCTATGTCGCTCTGCACTGTTCCAATGCTTTTCTATGAGAAAGAAATCATAAGGAATCATCCCCAACTATTTTTGAGTTGATTTTGAACTCTGGCCTATAAAAAGTGTTCTGAGCGGCATGTCCCTAGACGTGGCAGTAATACTTCATCTTATAACTTATCTGCCTCTGATATGGAGAGTAGAAAATGAATCTTTGGATTACTTTCAACAGTTGTATTACTCTCACGTCTCTTATTTTGTTCTTAAGTCTTCACGAGCTATATTTCTGACAAAGGGGGAAAATTGCTATTTTCTGGGTCAGAATCTATTCAATCTAATATTTATCATTGGCAAATTTGGAACCTTGAAGTACTTTTTTTTCTTAGTTTCTTATATTAAGTTGCTTCATGCCTTTTTTTGAAGCGATTTCCAAAATATATGATTGCATCAGAAGTCAGGTACTTATTGGCATAGTAGAATTGTGGCGACCGAATCGCAAAGTGATTCCTACAAAATCTAAAAAGCAAATGGCTCTAAATGCTACCCTCTCTTTTTTTCTCCACTTCATTTTGATTTTCTTCGGCTCTTCTAAAAGTAGGTTTGCAGAAAAACATGTTAAGTATTTTCAACTAAAGAAATTTCTCCAACTAGTTTTTGAGTTGATTTTGACAATGAAGTATGTTCTGAGCAAAACCTCCCCAGAACGTATCTATGTATTCTCTCCTGATCATCCAACATTATCTAAAGACCAGAATTGATTACACCATAAGTGAAAAACGGCTGCTAAACTTTATTATATACAAGTCTGCAGGGAGAGGTAGGTCCCGAAATGGTGTGTATTCTCTCCTGATGACCCAATATTATCTGGGGACCAGAATTGATTACACCACAAGTGAAAAACAGCTGCCAAACTTTATTATATACAAGTCTGCAGGGGGAGGTAATTCCAGAAATGGTGTGTATTTTCTATTGATTACCTGATATTATCTGGAAACTGAAATGAAATATTGCAAAAGTTAAAACGGCAAATAAACTTGATTAAATGCATGATTTCAAGGTAAGGTGTTTCTTCCAAAGAACAATATCTTCTATTATTGACTCGCTTCATTGCGAGTCTTTTGCACATGTGTGGATTTCCTTTGAAAGGGGAAGTGACTTTGTCCATGTGCGCGTATCTGTGCGTACATGTGTGTACGTTAGCGTGTGTGTGTATACACGTGAATGTGAGTGTATGTATGTGAACGTGAATATATCTACATATGTGTACACGTGCCCGTATGTATGTGACAAGAAAAGTGGCTTGAAATGTGAACGCGTGTTTTTGCGACTAGGGAAGGCTCCCACAGTGTTTTAGATTGTTTGTTAGATTGAGAGAAAAAGCAGAGAATGTCCTTTGTTTTCTTAGTGAGAAAATAGGCTTATCTTTTTTGTGTGATATGAGAAAGAAAGAGGAAAGGAAATGTCTTTGTGTGTGCGGCTGAACATCTGCATTATTCTGTGTGTGTGTGTGTGTTTTTGTGGTGTGTTTTGTCATGCTGGCGAGAACAAGTAGCAATGACGACGTTGGTAAGAGAAAAGAGAGGTAGAAAGTACATGTTTATGTACGCGGTTGAATGCCTGCATTATTTTCTCTCTCTGTGCGTGCAAATAGGTGGGTTTCGTCATGTTAGTGAGGAAATGGCAACGAAGACATTGACGAGAGGAAGAAAAAAGAGTGAGTGAGTTCGCTCATCGTTTATATATTTTTCGATAGGCTCCCAGGCAAGTTGGGAAGAAAGGTTTGAAAATTAAGTCTTTCTTTGAGCGTTGATTGGTTAAAAAGTGCATGTCTTCGTCACATGGTATGCTTTCAACTACGTCCGCCAAACAAGACACATTATAAGTTTTCTTCCATGCAGAATTTGCATGGGCGCATTTTGTAAAAATCTTTGCGCCTCTGAAATTTATTAATTTCTTTTTGTGCGCGTAATTGGGTTTTTATTTATTGATTTTAAAACAAGAAATGAAAGCATTTTTTAAGTGTGTTTGACAGTACAAGTCAAATAATTAGTGCAAACACTGCAGAAACATTTTTTGGCGCTTTTGTAGATTAGTTATATTTTAAAACAACGCATTTCAGGTGAAAACATTATTACGTACTTGCGTGTCATGTAGAAATTAGTATAAATTCCAAGAATCACAAAGAAGTAATCCAGTAGATGTGCTAGATGTATTTTTAACAAAAAGTCATCCACAATAACGTTGTGACATTTTATCCTTTAAAATGACGGCCCTAAATGAAAATCAAGGGAGATAAGTCGGTTTGTCAGACAGAATTACTGGCACAACACTTCCCCATTACAACATATGATTAAACTCGATAATTTGATAAATTCTTATTTTCACTTTTTGGGTTTGTATTACTGTACGCATAGATTCGAAAAAGTTGTCAAAAAACAAATATATAACAAATAAATGTTATCAAAGGCAAGATAAGTTACTTTTCTACCTAACTGGATATATATTTTCGTGTTTTTATTCAATGTAACATGTTTATTCAGCTCGAAAAGCATACAGTGTTTACCGATGTATTGGAAAATTAAAAATGGCGCCCGACACTCACTTTAACATTCTGTGTTTTTTTAATAGTATTTTGTCTAGTTTATTATTTATAAAACCTTTTCCCAAACTTACCATGTTAAAGTGAGTGTCGGGCGCCATTTTTAATTTTCCAATACATCGGTAAACACTGCATGCTTTTCGAGCTGAATAAATATGTTACATTGAATAAAAACAAAAAAATGTATCCAGTTTGGTAGAAAAGTAACTTATCTTGCCTTTGATAACATTTATTTGTTATATATTTGTTTTTTGACAACTTTTTCGAATCTGTGTACAGTAATACAAACCCCACTTTTTTCGTAATTTTTCCCATTTAATTTCGGCATGACACGTAAGTACGTAAGAATGTTTTCACCTGAAATGCGTCACTAATCTGCACAAGTACCCTTTTATGTATTCATTTTTAACGGTGTACAATACGAGCTCGTGACGAAGAGAAGATAACTCTCACAGAAGAATTCCATCGCTAGAGTTAAGTCCCTTTGCAATAAATCAATTGTTGTGTTGGTAACCGTATACAACATGGCCGCTGTCGTTGTTATTGTTTGAGAAGATCCGCTTTGAAACCTTTGAATATTGAACAATGCCACCGTTAGAAAGAATGGATCCAATGTTCTACGCAATCAGCAAATTCCGACGAAGGAAATTTAAAGAATGCGCTGAGCTTTGTACAATCATTCTCGAGAAAAGTCCCTACGATCAGGTAAAAAAAAAAGCGGAACTTGTTGCTGTTTCTCTCGGTGCAGTTTCAGATTGGCACTTATGGTGACGAACAAAAACGAAGAAAAACCTTTGCCATTCCGGCATATATCTCGAGACATTTTTTTCTAGACGGTGATAGTTGATTTGGCGTCCCCGATGAAACATCTTCCACATTCTTTTAGGTCATTATAAGAAGTTTGGCGTAAGAATTATACTTTTCTGTAAAAAAAAAAAAAAAAAAAAAAAAAATGTTAATTTGTTTTTACGAATGTTTCACATAAAAAGAAAATTAACAGTTACAAGAAATAAATATTACACGATTATGAAATTATTTTTGTCAACTTTATTTAATGTAACAATGTTTTAGAAAAAAAAATAAGAAGAAGAAGTTATGGCATTCCGGTAATTATCTTGAGACATTCTTTAAAGTAAATAAAAAAAAATTTACAGAAAAATATCTGTTTTATGCCAAACTTCTTATAATACTACAAATACTAATGCTACAAATTCTACTAATAATTTGTCTAAGAATGTGATAAATTCCTTCAGTTAAAATATCGGCCCTCTTGGTGTTTAGGGAAACAGAAATATGAGGAAGAAAATGGGACATAAGTCATGTTACACCTGTAGTAAGAATCCCACTTGATTTGATAGCGAAATTGACGTCATTACTATAAATTATGGATAGAATTTAAAAATTGAAATCATTGTAAAATAACTTAATTACTAAGTATCTAATAATTACTAGACTACCCGTGACCCGTTGGGTCAGTATGTTTTATTAGCTATGCAATTCATGTATGAGGGTGACACTTGTGACGTAATGAAAATAGTTTTTTTTTTTTTTTTGTTGACATAACAGAAATATTTCTATGAAAGTATATTAAAATGAAAAATCACGGACGGATCACTCAAACATGAAAAAAAATAAAATCCTCCCTATTCGTGTAAAGTTATCTATTTTTCCGAATAATCGCTCAAATTAAACATGATTTTCCTACGAATCAAATGCCGACGAAAGTCATTTAGCAGCAAAAACGCACATGAACCTACCGATGAGAAATATAAAAATGAAAAACCCATATTGGAATCTTTCAACGAAGTTATAGAAACTTAAAATCTAAAAAAAAAAAAAATAATAATTAATAAAACCTGAAGCAAAAAAATAAAACCTAAATAAATAAAATAAAACTAATATTGAAACAGATTAGTAAATGTGTCAACAAATTCACCGTTCTCACAACTATTTTGTATCTAGAAATGTAAATAAAAAATAAAAAAAGAAGGAAGGAAAAGGGACGGAGAGAGAGTAGTAGTAGTAGTCTTGGCTTTACTACAATTGTTCTTATGTTTGTCAACGGGTTAAAGTTGTTTAGTTGTAAGAAAATAATGACAGTATAGTTGTAATAAAGAATAGTTGCAAAACACCCCCACTCTTCCCATGTTAAATAATAATTTCGAAATAATAACGTTAATATTTCAGTACGCAGGTCAAAATCTGCAAAAGAAGCAATTTGTGTTTATTTGTTTACATTGTTATGGATTAATGTTTATGCGCGCATGCGCAACCGGATGTCGTAAACCGGAAAGTGTGTTACATCACTCGTTACAAGGTCATTTGAGCTTTATAATTATATAGATTAGTATAAAAAAATAAGGTGCTAGTGCACTTACTGATCCGCGCTATTTTTTTAAATCGTATTTCCATGTTTAATTAAAGTTTTTTTTATATGTTTTTTATTCAATTGTAAGGTTAAAGTATAGAATAGGTACAAAACACCCTCCCCTCCCCATGTTAAGAATGGCTTTTTAAATAATAACGTTATTATTTCAGCAAGGATCAATAAGTGTACTAGTACCAAAAATAGTTATTGTAAAAGAATTTGTAAAAACTTAAAGTCATATTTAAGTAACACAATTCGATTGGCTATTAAAAGTGAAACATTTTACTTTATTTTAAAATTAAAAAAAATTAATTTGATCTTTAAAAAAATTAATTAGATCTTTAAAAAAACTTTAATTAGATCTTTAAAACATTGATTATATCTTTAAAAAAATTAATTAGATCTTTAAAAAATTGATTAGATCTTTAAAAATTAATTAGATCTTTAAAAAAATTGATTAGATCTATAAAAAATTAATTAGATCTTTAAAAGTTAATTAGATCTTTAAAAATTAAATAGATGTTTAAAAAATTAATTAGATCTTTAAAAAATTGATTAGATCTTTAAAAAATTGATTAGATCTTTAAAAAATTGATTAGATCTATAAAAAATTAATTAGATCTTTAAAAAATTGATTAGATCTTTAAAAATTAATTAGATCTTTAAAAATTAATTAGATCTTTAAAAATTAAATAGATGTTTAAAAAATTAATTAGATCTTTAAAAATTAATTAGATCTTTAAAAATTAATTAGATCTTTAAAAATTAATTAGATCTTTAAAAAAATTGATTAGATCTATAAAAAATTAATTAGATCTTTAAAAGTTAATTAGATCTTTAAAAATTAAATAGATGTTTAAAAAATTAATTAGATCTTTAAAAATTAATTAGATCTTTAAAAAATTGATTAGATCTTTAAAAAATTGATTAGATCTTTAAAAAATTGATTAGATCTATAAAAAATTGATTAGATCTTTAAAAAATTGATTAGATCTTTAAAAAATTAATTAGATCTTTAAAAAATTGATTAGATCTATAAAAAATTGATTAGATCTATAAAAAATTGATTAGATCTTTAAAAAATTGATTAGATCTATAAAAAATTGATTAGATCTTTAAAAAATTGATTAGATCTATAAAAAATTGATTAGATCTTTAAAAATTGATTAGATCTATAAAAAATTAATTAGATGTTTAAAAAATTGATTAGATCTTTAAAAAATTGATTAGATCTTTAAAAAATTGATTAGATCTATAAAAAATTGATTAGATCTTTAAAAAATTGATTAGATCTTTAAAAAATTGATTAGATCTATAAAAAATTGATTAGATCTATAAAAAATTAATTAGATGTTTAAAAAATTGATTAGATCTTTAAATAATTAATTAGATCTTTAAAAAATTAATTAGATCTTTAAAAAATTAATTAGATCTTTAAAAAATTGATTAGATCTTTAAAAAATTAATTAGATCTTTAAAAAATTGATTAGATCTTTAAAAAATTGATTAGATCTTTAAAAAATTGATTAGATCTTTAAAAAATTGATTAGATCTATAAAAAATTGATTAGATCTTTAAAAAATTGATTAGATCTTTAAAAAATTGATTAGATCTATAAAAAATTGATTAGATCTATAAAAAATTAATTAGATCTTTAAAAAATTGATTAGATCTTTAAAAAATTAATTAGATCTTTAAAAAATTGATTAGATCTATAAAAAATTGATTAGATCTATAAAAAATTGATTAGATCTTTAAAAAATTGATTAGATCTATAAAAAATTGATTAGATCTTTAAAAAATTGATTAGATCTATAAAAAATTGATTAGATCTATAAAAAATTAATTAGATCTTTAAAAATTGATTAGATCTTTAAAAAATTGATTAGATCTATAAAAAATTAATTAGATGTTTAAAAAATTGATTAGATCTTTAAAAAATTGATTAGATCTATAAAAAATTGATTAGATCTTTAAAAATTGATTAGATCTATAAAACATTAATTAGATGTTTAAAAAATTAATTAGATCTTTAAAAAATTGATTAGATCTATAAAAAATTGATTAGATCTATAAAAAATTGATTAGATCTTTAAAAAATTGATTAGATCTATAAAAAATTGATTAGATCTTTAAAAAATTGATTAGATCTATAAAAAATTGATTAGATCTTTAAAAAATTGATTAGATCTTTAAAAAATTGATTAGATCTTTAAAAAATTGATTAGATCTTTAAAAAATTGATTAGATCTATAAAAAATTGATTAGATCTTTAAAAAATTGATTAGATCTTTAAAAAATTGATTAGATCTTTAAAAAATTGATTAGATCTATAAAAAATTGATTAGATCTATAAAAAATTAATTAGATCTTTAAAAAATTGATTAGATCTTTAAAAAATTAATTAGATCTTTAAAAAATTGATTAGATCTTTAAAAAATTGATTAGATCTATAAAAAATTGATTAGATCTTTAAAAAATTGATTAGATCTATAAAAAATTGATTAGATCTTTAAAAATTGATTAGATCTATAAAAAATTGATTAGATCTATAAAAAATTAATTAGATCTTTAAAAATTGATTAGATCTTTAAAAAATTGATTAGATCTTTAAAAAATTAATTAGATGTTTAAAAAATTGATTAGATCTTTAAAAAATTGATTAGATCTATAAAAAATTGATTAGATCTTTAAAAATTGATTAGATCTATAAAAAATTAATTAGATGTTTAAAAAATTGATTAGATCTTTAAAAAATTAATTAGATCTTTAAAAAATTAATTAGATCTTTAAAAAATTAATTAGATCTTTAAAAAATTGATTAGATCTTTAAAAAATTGATTAGATCTTTAAAAAATTGATTAGATCTTTAAAAAATTGATTAGATCTTTAAAAAATTGATTAGATCTATAAAAAATTGATTAGATCTTTAAAAAATTGATTAGATCTTTAAAAAATTGATTAGATCTATAAAAAATTGATTAGATCTATAAAAAATTGATTAGATCTTTAAAAAATTGATTAGATCTATAAAAAATTGATTAGATCTTTAAAAAATTGATTAGATCTATAAAAAATTGATTAGATCTATAAAAAATTAATTAGATCTTTAAAAAATTGATTAGATCTTTAAAAAATTGATTAGATCTATAAAAAATTGATTAGATCTTTAAAAAATTGATTAGATCTATAAAAAATTGATTAGATCTTTAAAAAATTGATTAGATCTATAAAAAATTGATTAGATCTTTAAAAAATTGATTAGATCTTTAAAAAATTAATTACATCTTTAAAAAATTGATTAGATCTTTAAAAAATTAATTAGATCTTTAAAAAATTGATTAGATCTATAAAAAATTAATTAGATCTTTAAAAAATTAATTAGATCTTTAAAAAATTGATTAGATCTTTAAAAAATTAATTAGATCTTTAAAAAATTGATTAGATCTATAAAAAATTGATTAGATCTTTAAAAAATTGATTAGATCTTTAAAAAATTAATTAGATCTATAAAAAATTGATTAGATCTATAAAAAATTGATTAGATCTTTAAAAAATTGATTAGATCTATAAAAAATTAATTAGATCTTTAAAAAATTGATTAGATCTATAAAAAATTGATTAGATCTTTAAAAAATTGATTAGATCTTTAAAAAATTAATTAGATCTTTAAAAAATTGATTAGATCTTTAAAAAATTAATTAGATCTTTAAAAAATTGATTAGATCTATAAAAAATTAATTAGATCTTTAAAAAATTAATTAGATCTTTAAAAAATTGATTAGATCTTTAAAAAATTAATTAGATCTTTAAAAAATTGATTAGATCTATAAAAAATTGATTAGATCTTTAAAAAATTAATTAGATCTTTAAAAAATTGATTAGATCTTTAAAAAATTGATTAGATCTATAAAAAATTGATTAGATCTTTAAAAAATTAATAAGATCTTTAAAAAATTGATTAGATCTATAAAAAATTAATTAGATCTTTAAAAAATTGATTAGATCTTTAAAAAATTGATTAGATCTTAAAAAAATTGATTAGATCTTTAAAAAATTAATTAGATCTTTAAAAAATTAATTAGATCTTTAAAAAATTGATTAGATCTATAAAAAATTGATTAGATCTTTAAAAAATTAATTAGATCTTTAAAAAATTGATTAGATCTATAAAAAATTGATTAGATCTTTAAAAAATTAATTAGATCTTTAAAAAATTGATTAGATCTTTAAAAAATTAATTAGATCTTTAAAAAATTGATTAGATCTATAAAAAATTTATTAGATCTTTAAAAAATTAATTAGATCTTTAAAAAATTGATTAGATCTATAAAAAATTGATTAGATCTTTAAAAAATTAATTAGATCTATAAAAAATTGATTAGATCTTTAAAAAATTAATTAGATCTTTAAAAAATTGATTAGATCTATAAAAAATTGATTAGATCTTTAAAAAATTAATTAGATCTTTAAAAAATTGATTAGATCTTTAAAAAATTGATTAGATCTATAAAAAATTAATTAGATCTTTAAAAAATTAATTAGATCTTTAAAAAATTGATTAGATCTTTAAAAAAATTGATTAGATCTTTAAAACATTAATTAGATCTTTAAAAAATTGATTAGATCTATAAAAAATTGATTAGATCTATAAAAAATTGATTAGATCTTTAAAAAATTGATTAGATCTTTAAAAAATTAATTAGATCTTTAAAAAATTGATTAGATCTTTAAAAAATTGATTAGATCTTTAAAAAATTAATTAGATCTTTAAAAAATTGATTAGATCTATAAAAAATTAATTAGATCTTTAAAAAATTGATTAGATCTTTAAAAAATTGATTAGATCTTTAAAAAATTAATTAGATCTTTAAAAATTAATTAGATCTTTAAAAAATTGATTAGATCTATAAAAAATTAATTAGATGTTTAAAAAATTGATTAGATCTATAAAAAATTGATTAGATCTTTAAAAAATTGATTAGATCTATAAAAAATTAATTAGATGTTTAAAAAATTGATTAGATCTTTAAAAAATTGATTAGATCTATAAAAAATTGATTAGATCTTTAAAAATTGATTAGATCTATAAAAAATTAATTAGATGTTTAAAAAATTGATTAGATCTTTAAAAAATTAATTAGATCTTTAAAATATTAATTAGATCTTTAAAAAATTGATTAGATCTTTAAAAAATTGGTATGATCTTTAAAAAATTGATTAGATCTTTAAAAAATTGATTAGATCTTTAAAAAATTGATTAGATCTTTAAAAAATTGATTAGATCTTTAAAAAATTAATTAGATCTTTAAAAAATTGATTAGATCTTTAAAAAATTGATTAGATCTATAAAAAATTGATTAGATCTTTAAAAAATTGATTAGATCTTTAAAAAATTGATTAGATCTATAAAAAATTGATTAGATCTTTAAAAAATTGATTAGATCTTTAAAAAATTGATTAGATCTTTAAAAAATTAATTAGATCTTTAAAAAATTGATTAGATCTTTAAAAAATTGATTAGATCTTTAAAAAATTGATTAGATCTTTAAAAAATTGATTAGATCTTTAAAAAATTAATTAGATCTTTAAAAAATTAATTAGATCTTTAAAAAATTGATTAGATCTATAAAAAATTAATTAGATCTTTAAAAAATTGATTAGATCTTTAAAAAATTGATTAGATCTTTAAAAAATTGATTAGATCTTTAAAAAATTGATTAGATCTATAAAAAATTGATTAGATCTTTAAAAAATTGATTAGATCTATAAAAAATTGATTAGATCTTTAAAAAATTAATTAGATCTTTAAAAAATTGATTAGATCTTTAAAAAATTAATTAGATCTTTAAAAAATTGATTAGATCTTTAAAAAATTGATTAGATCTATAAAAAATTAATTAGATCTTTAAAAAATTAATTAGATCTTTAAAAAATTGATTAGATTTTTAAAAAAATGTATTAGATCTTTAAAAAATTAATTAGATCTTTAAAAAATTGATTAGATCTATAAAAAATTGATTAGATCTATAAAAAATTGATTAGATCTTTAAAAAATTGATTAGATCTATAAAAAATTGATTAGATCTTTAAAAAATTGATTAGATCTATAAAAAATTGATTAGATCTATAAAAAATTGATTAGATCTTTAAAAAATTGATTAGATCTTTAAAAAATTGATTAGATCTATAAAAAATTAATTAGATCTTTAAAAAATTGATTAGATCTTTAAAAATTAATTAGATCTTTAAAAAATTGATTAGATCTTTAAAAAATTAATTAGATCTTTAAAAAATTGATTAGATCTTTAAAAAATTGATTAGATCTTTAAAAATTAATTAGATCTTTAAAAAATTGATTAGATCTTTAAAAAATTGATTAGATCTTTAAAAAATTGATTAGATCTTTAAAAAATTGATTAGATCTTTAAAAAATTGATTAGATCTTTAAAAAATTGATTAGATCTATAAAAAATTAATTAGATCTTTAAAAAATTGATTAGATCTTTAAAAAATTAATTAGATCTTTAAAAATTAATTAGATCTTTAAAAAATTGATTAGATCTATAAAAAATTAATTAGATGTTTAAAAAATTGATTAGATCTTTAAAAAATTGATTAGATCTTTAAAAAATTGATTAGATCTATAAAAAATTAATTAGATGTTTAAAAAATTGATTAGATCTTTAAAAAATTGATTAGATCTATAAAAAATTGATTAGATCTTTAAAAATTGATTAGATCTATAAAAAATTAATTAGATGTTTAAAAAATTGATTAGATCTTTAAAAAATTAATTAGATCTTTAAAAAATTAATTAGATCTTTAAAAAATTGATTAGATCTTTAAAAAATTGATTAGATCTTTAAAAAATTGATTAGATCTTTAAAAAATTGATTAGATCTATAAAAAATTGATTAGATCTATAAAAAATTGATTAGATCTTTAAAAAATTGATTAGATCTTTAAAAAATTGATTAGATCTTTAAAAAATTGATTAGATCTTTAAAAAATTGATTAGATCTATAAAAAATTGATTAGATCTATAAAAAATTGATTAGATCTTTAAAAAATTGATTAGATCTATAAAAAATTAATTAGATCTTTAAAAATTAATTAGATCTTTAAAAAATTGATAAGATCTTTAAAAAATTAATTAGATCTTTAAAAAATTGATTAGATCTTTAAAAAATTAATTAGATCTTTAAAAAATTGATTAGATCTATAAAAAATTGATTAGATCTATAAAAAATTGATTAGATCTTTAAAAAATTGATTAGATCTATAAAAAATTGATTAGATCTTTAAAAAATTGATTAGATCTATAAAAAATTGATTAGATCTTTAAAAAATTGATTAGATCTTTAAAAAATTGATTAGATCTATAAAAAATTAATTAGATCTTTAAAAAATTGATTAGATCTTTAAAAATTAATTAGATCTTTAAAAAATTGATTAGATCTTTAAAAAATTAATTAGATCTTTAAAAAATTGATTAGATCTTTAAAAAATTGATTAGATCTTTAAAAATTAATTAGATCTTTAAAAAATTGATTAGATCTTTAAAAAATTGATTAGATCTTTAAAAAATTGATTAGATCTTTAAAAAATTGATTAGATCTTTAAAAAATAGATTAGATCTTTAAAAAATTGATTAGATCTATAAAAAATTAATTAGATCTTTAAAAAATTGATTAGATCTTTAAAAAATTGATTAGATCTTTAAAAAATTAATTAGATCTTTAAAAATTAATTAGATCTTTAAAAAATTGATTAGATCTATAAAAAATTAATTAGATCTTTAAAAAATTGATTAGATCTTTAAAAAATTGATTAGATCTTTAAAAAATTGATTAGATCTTTAAAAAATTGATTAGATCTATAAAAAATTGATTAGATCTATAAAAAATTAATTAGATCTTTAAAAAATTAATTAGATCTTTAAAAAATTGATTAGATCTTTAAAAATTGATTAGATCTTTAAAAAATTGATTAGATCTTTAAAAAATTGATTAGATCTTTAAAAAATTGATTAGATCTTTAAAAAATTGATTAGATCTATAAAAAATTGATTAGATCTTTAAAAAATTGATTAGATCTTTAAAAAATTGATTAGATCTTTAAAAAATGGATTAGATCTATAAAAAATTGATTAGATCTTTAAAAAATTAATTAGATCTTTAAAAAATTGATTAGATCTTTAAAAAGTTGATTAGATCTTTAAAAAATTGATTAGATCTTTAAAAAATTGATTAGATCTTTAAAAAATTGATTAGATCTTTAAAAAATTGATTAGATCTTTAAAAAATTGATTAGATCTTTAAAAAATTGATTAGATCTTTAAAAAATTGATTAGATCTATAAAAAATTGATTAGATCTTTAAAAATTAATTAGATCTTTAAAAAATTGATTAGATCTATAAAAAATTAATTAGATCTTTAAAAAATTGATTAGATCTTTAAAAATTAATTAGATCTTTAAAAAATTGATTAGATCTTTAAAAATTAATTAGATCTTTAAAAAATTGATTAGATCTTTAAAAAATTGATTAGATCTATAAAAAATTGATTAGATCTTTAAAAAATTAATTAGATCTTTAAAAATTAATTAGATCTTTAAAAAATTGATTAGATCTATAAAAAATTGATTAGATCTTTAAAAAATTGATTAGATCTTTAAAAAATTGATTAGATCTTTAAAAAATTGATTAGATCTTTAAAAAATTGATTAGATCTTTAAAAAATTGATTAGATCTATAAAAAATTGATTAGATCTTTAAAAAATTAATTAGATCTTTAAAAATTAATTAGATCTTTAAAAAATTGATTAGATCTATAAAAAATTAATTAGATCTTTAAAAAATTGATTAGATCTTTAAAAAATTGATTAGATCTTTAAAAAATTGATTAGATCTTTAAAAAATTGATTAGATCTTTAAAAAATTGATTAGATCTTTAAAAAATTGATTAGATCTTTAAAAAATTTATTAGATCTTTAAAAAATTGATTAGATCTTTAAAAAATTAATTAGATCTTTAAAAATTAATTAGATCTTTAAAAAATTGATTAGATCTTTAAACAATTGATTAGATCTTTAAAAAATTGATTAGATCTTTAAAAAATTGATTAGATCTTTAAAAAATTGATTAGATCTTTAAAAAATTGATTAGATCTTTAAAAAATTGATTAGATCTTTAAAAAATTGATTAGATCTATAAAAAATTAATAAGATCTTTAAAAAATTGATTAGATCTTTAAAAAATTGATTAGATCTTTAAAAAATTAATTAGATCTTTAAAAATTAATTAGATCTTTAAAAAATGATTAGATCTATAAAAAATTAATTAGATCTTTAAAAAATTGATTAGATCTTTAAAAAATTGATTAGATCTTTAAAAAATTGATTAGATCTTTAAAAAATTGATTAGATCTTTAAAAAATTGATTAGATCTTTAAAAAAATTGATTAGATCTTTAAAAAATTGATTAGATCTTTAAAAAATTTATTAGATCTTTAAAAAATTGATTAGATCTTTAAAAAATTGATTAGATCTTTAAAAAATTGATTAGATCTATAAAAAATTGATTAGATCTATAAAAAATTAATTAGATCTTTAAAAAATTGATTAGATCTTTAAAAATTAATTAGATCTTTAAAAAATTGATTAGATCTTTAAAAAATTGATTAGATCTTTAAAAAATATATTAGATCTTTAAAAAATTGATTAGATCTTTAAAAAATTGATTAGATCTTTAAAAAATTGATTAGATCTTTAAAAAATTGATTAGATCTTTAAAAAATTAATTAGATCTTTAAAAAATTAATTAGATCTTTAAAAAATTGATTAGATCTTTAAAAAATTAATTAGATCTTTAAAAAATTGATTAGATCTTTAAAAAATTAATTAGATCTTTAAAAAATTAATTAGATCTTTAAAAAATTAATTAGATCTTTAAAAAATTGATTAGATCTTTAAAAAATTGATTAGATCTTTAAAAAATTAATTAGATCTTTAAAAAATTGATTAGATCTTTAAAAAATTAATTAGATCTTTAAAAAATTGATTAGATCTTTAAAAGATTAATTAGATCTTTAAAAAATTGATTAGATCTTTAAAAAATTGATTAGATCTTTAAAAAATTGATTAGATCTTTAAAAAATTAATTAGATCTTTAAAAAATTGATTAGATCTTTAAAAAATTGATTAGATCTATAAAAAATTGATTAGATCTTTAAAAAATTGATTAGATCTTTAAAAAATTGATTAGATCTATAAAAAATTAATTAGATCTTTAAAAAATTAATTAGATCTTTAAAAAATTGATTAGATCTTTAAAAAATTGATTAGATCTATAAAAATTAATTAGATCTTTAAAAAATTAATTAGATCTATAAAAAATTGATTAGATCTTTAAAAAATTGATTAGATCTTTAAAAAATTAATTAGATCTTTAAAAAATTAATTAGATCTTTTAAAAATTGATTAGATCTTTAAAAAATTGATTAGATCTTTAAAAAATTAATTAGATCTTTAAAAAATTAATTAGATCTATAAAAAATTGATTAGATCTTTAAAAAATTAATTAGATCTTTAAAAAATTGATTAGATCTTTAAAAATTAATTAGATCTTTAAAAAATTGATTAGATCTTTAAAAAATTGATTAGATCTATAAAAAATTGATTAGATCTTTAAAAAATTGATTAGATCTTTAAAAAATTGATTAGATCTATAAAAAATTAATTAGATCTTTAAAAAATTAATTAGATCTTTAAAAAATTGATTAGATCTTTAAAAAATTGATTAGATCTATAAAAAATTAATTAGATCTTTAAAAAATTAATTAGATCTTTAAAAAATGTATTAGATCTTTAAAAAATTAATTAGATCTATAAAAAATTGATTAGATCTTTAAAAATTAATTAGATCTTTAAAAAATTGATTAGATCTTTAAAAAATTGATTAGATCTATAAAAAATTGATTAGATCTTTAAAAAATTGATTAGATCTTTAAAAAATTAATTAGATCTTTAAAAAATTGATTAGATCTTTAAAAAATTAATTAGATCTTTAAAAAATTGATTAGATCTTTAAAAAATTAATTAGATCTTTAAAAAATTAATTAGATCTTTAAAAAATTGATTAGATCTTTAAAAAATTGATTAGATCTTTAAAAAATTGATTAGATCTTTAAAAAATTGATTAGATCTTTAAAAAATTGATTAGATCTTTAAAAAATTAATTAGATCTTTAAAAATTGATTAGATCTTTAAAAAATTGATTAGATCTTTAAAAAATTGATTAGATCTTTAAAAAATTAATTAGATCTATAAAAAATTAATTAGATCTTTAAAAAATTGATTAGATCTTTAAAAAATTGATTAGATCTATAAAAAATTAATTAGATCTATAAAAAATTGATTAGATCTTTAAAAAATTGATTAGATCTATAAAAAATTAATTAGATCTTTTAAAAATTGATTAGATCTTTAAAAAATTAATTAGATCTTTAAAAAATTAATTAGATCTTTAAAAAATTTATTAGATCTTTAAAAAATTGATTAGATCTTTAAAAAATTGATTAGATCTTTAAAAAATTGATTAGATCTTTAAAAAATTAATTAGATCTTTAAAAAATTGATTAGATCTTTAAAAAATTGATTAGATCTTTAAAAAATTGATTAGATCTTTAAAAAATTAATTAGATCTTTAAAAAATTAATTAGATCTTTAAAAAATTGATTAGATCTTTAAAAAATTGATTAGATCTTTAAAAATTAATTAGATCTTTAAAAATTGATTAGATCTTTAAAAAATTAATTAGATCTTTAAAAAATTGATTAGATCTTTAAAAAATTAATTAGATCTTTAAAAGATTAATTAGATCTTTAAAAAATTGATTAGATCTATAAAAAATTAATTAGATCTTTAAAAAATTGATTAGATCTATAAAAAATTGATTAGATCTTTAAAAAATTGATTAGATCTATAAAAAATTGATTAGATCTTTAAAAATTAATTAGATCTTTAAAAATTAATTAGATCTTTAAAAATTAAATAGATGTTTAAAAAATTAATTAGATCTTTAAAAATTAATTAGATCTTTAAAAATTAATTAGATCTTTAAAAAAATTGATTAGATCTATAAAAAATTAATTAGATCTTTAAAAGTTAATTAGATCTTTAAAAATTAAATAGATGTTTAAAAAATTAATTAGATCTATAAAAAATTAATTAGATCTTTAAAAAATTGATTAGATCTTTAAAAATTAATTAGATCTTAAAAAAATTAATTAGATCTTTAAAAATTAATTAGATCTTTAAAAATTAATTAGATCTTTAAAAAAATTGATTAGATCTATAAAAAATTAATTAGATCTTTAAAAGTTAATTAGATCTTTAAAAATTAAATAGATGTTTAAAAAATTAATTAGATCTATAAAAAATTAATTAGATCTTTAAAAAATTGATTAGATCTTTAAAAATTAATTAGATCTTTAAAAAATTAATTAGATCTTTAAAAAATTGATTAGATCTATAAAAAATTAATTAGATCTTTAAAAGTTAATTAGATCTTTAAAAATTAATTAGATCTTTAAAAAATTGATTAGATCTTTAAAAATTAATTAGATCTTTAAAAAATCGAAAATGCAAGGAAGTCGACAACAAATTACTGGTGTGGCAGAAAAGGAAATCGACTCAGATATTTTCACATATATTATGTATCAAAACAATATCAGTTCTAATTATCTTTGTGCAAAAATATCTGTTTTCTACTATTGTCAATTTCAATATCGTTTCTTTTTATTATTTGTCATTTTATTTATAAAATTACGCGGATGTGATTCAATAAAAAAAATCTAAACTGCTAAAAATCATTTTTTTTTTTTAAATCCTGTATTTAATAAAAATCATTTAATAATAATAAAAAAAAAATTGTTTTCTAATATTGTCAATTTCCATATTTATAAAATGACGCCAGTTTCATTATCGGGGTAACATGACTTATGCCCCATTTTCTTCCTCATATTTCTGTTTCTCTAAACTGCAAGAGGGCTAAAATATATGTTGGAAGATGTTTCGTCGGGACATCAAATCGGCTATCACCGCCTTGAAAACAGGGGGAGTAATTCAAGAATAAATTGTCTTGAGATATATGCCGGAGTGCCAAACCTTTATACTTACTCTTTGCAGAACGAATACATCATATTCCAAAAATTACGCAAATCGATCAATAGTTAAAAAAAAAAACCTAAAAAATCACTATTTATGATTTTTAGCGATTTTACTATTAAACTGCATTGAATTTGAGGCTTATTTTATTTTTCACTCGCGACACTTCGATTTGAGTTGTTTCCCTTTATTTATTTCATCGGATTCAGTAAAATACAATAACTTGATTTGCTTGAATAAAAAAAAAAGTACTTGATCAAATTATGTGATTTTTGGAATACTTCATCTTCGTTCAAATAGAGTTGACAAATCGAATTTGTTAAATACGTCCTTTTAAGCAAAAACAAAGGCTGTAAATGACAAAGTTCTCTCTGATTCTCTCTCCTCTGATCTCGAACGCGTGGTTCAGTGGGGGAAGATGTGGCTGGTTACCTTTAATGCATCCAAAACCAAACTCCTATCCTTACATCATCAACGCTCTGATCCCCATCTGGCATCAATTGTGATGGATGGCTCTCGTCTGGGTGAGGCCCCGTGTTTTGACAAGCTTCTGGGTTTGACCTTTACTCCTGATCTGAAATGGAACGTGTACATCAAGTCTGTTGCCAAGGTCGCTGGAAAGATGGTGGGATCCTTCTACCGCTCCAGAAGATATCTCACTACTGATGCAATTCTCTATCTATATAAAAGCCAAGTACGTCCAAGGATGGAATACTGTTGCCATATCTGGGCAGGAGCTGCAAAAAACAGCCTATCCTGCCTTGACAGAGTACAAAATAGACTTTGTGGCTTAGTGGGGGATGCCCTTTTCTCTACCCTGCAACCTCTCTCCCACAGAAGAGACGTTGCGAGCCTATCCTTGTTTTATCGTTATTTCCATGGCAGGTGCTCGTCTGAACTCCAATCTCTGGTCCCCCCTCGCCAATCTTTCACGAAAAACACCCGTCTAGCTGAATCCACTGTGAAAAATTTCCCCCACTCTTTATCTGTGCCTAAATCAAAACGTGGATTCCATGAACAAAGCTTCTTTCTTAGAACTGCACGCCTGTGGAACTCTGTTCCGTCTGCCTGCTTCCCACCGGACTACCACTTGGATGTCTTCAAGTCCAATGTTAACAAATTCCTAATGAACCTCCCCCTTAAGTAAACACTTCATCAAATCTCCACACTAACGTAATGTACTTGCAATAACCCTTATCCCTGAGTGGCTTCCGGGCCTTGATAAGTGGTGATCACTGTGTAAAAAAAAAAAAAAACAACAATATTATGTACTTAATTGCCATGTTGAAAATAGTAATATATCCAAAGATTATGAAAATTCATTGAGTAGAACAACTCCTATTGTTATATATATATATATATATATATATATATATATATATATATAAAGTCTATCACTACAGGATACACAAATTGGACGACATTACGATGTAATCTAAAATATGCGTTCCAAGTTATGCTCCCTGTTTGTGAAATCTTCACCGTCTACTTTATAACATCTACAAAAAATGTAATTTTCCATAAAAATTAATTTTAACCATAAATAACTTTCTACTCTATAAATTTTCGTAATTTTTGGATATAATTGTATTTTCGACATGACAGTTAAGCAAGTAAAATTGCTTTTTGCTTAAAATGTTAAAATGAGATATTTAGAGAAATCGATATCTCTTCTCTCCCAACAAAAAAAAAGTCTATCAATATCGGCTAAACAATTGAAATGAATGGCTCTCCTCTTGGGGAAGCACTATGTCTTGAAAAGCTACTGGGACTGACATTCACCCCTGATCGGAAATGGAACACATACATCAAATCCGTTGCCAAGATTGCTGGAAAAATGGTTGGATCATTCTACTGCTCTAGTAGACATCTCACTGCCGATGCAATCCTCTATCTGTGTAAGAGCCAAGTACGTCATGAAATAGAATACTGGGCAGGAACTGCTCTGCGTGCCCTATCCTGCCTTGATAGATATAGAATGACTAACCTGACAAAATCCCACCCCTTCACTGTTGAGGTCCTTACATGCCAGAAAGCCTTCTACTCTAATAGTTTCTCCCCTCAAACTCCTACTTTGCACTTCCTTTCCTGTTTCCTGCCTTCCTGACTGCACTGACATGCAGAAATTAAAATGCAATGTAATAGACATCTCCCTACTTAACTCCCCATAATCCCCTGTTAGACATGATCCCAAATAGTAGCTCCTTACATCCAAGTGGCAGTTTGTCTTGTTGATTTGTGATACTAAAAAGTGGACCTGAGATGGACTTGAGTCACTAAGTGGTGAGTGGGGCGAATAGATAAAGAAATAGGAAGTGTTTTACAATAAACAATAAAAAAGGAAGTAGTAAACAATGAATCTGTAGGTAGTTTTAAATCAAGCCTGCAGATTTGACAATGACAATACAAGCCTACAGATAACAAAGACAGGGCAGCTTCCTGGTGGCCGGAGGGGATGGCGACTTCAGATATCCACGCAGAAGAGACAGTTAGTTGACAACTAGATGCCCTTTGCGGTGGATGGGAGTTGATTGCAACAATGGTTGGACAGTTTTTAGAGTTGACTGCGAAACAGAAAGAGAGACGAATTGCAACGAACAGACGAACATAACATTAAGAGAAGACACACACACTCACAAGTCCAACCGTCGAATATCGATGTGAAACATTGGCGTTGTGTTTTTCATGTTTGTTTTATTTTAATATTTCGACTTTGTGAAACCACGTGTGTCCCCATCGACAGTCGCCAGTGAGAAAATGATGATCCGGCCATAAGAAGAATAGTTGAACAAAAAATTCATGACACACAACGTTGGGAATCGGCGATCTGTCGGGGACCACACACATTTGGTCACAGATAGCCAGCTACGGAATAAATGTATTGTCAATTATTAAATGCTTTTTCTCTGATAGGTTTATAAGTGTAGTCATCGATAGGCAGAAATCAGAAGCTCGTAGTATTAATGCTGGCATCCCTCAGGGTTCCATCCTGGGCACAACTCTCTTTCTGATCTTTATCAATGACCTACCAAATCACATTTTGAGATCATTTGTAAACATTTATGCTGATGACACCACAATCTATGGCAAAACTTCAAAAGCTGGCACTGACAAAGATCTTTCTGATTCTCTCTCTCTCTCTCTTCTGATCTTGAGCACATGGTGCAATGGGGAAAAAGGTGGTTGGTTAATTTTAATCCATGGAAAGCCAGGTTTATCTTTTTTCATCACAATCACTCTGAACCCCATCTGGCCCCAATTAAAATGAATGGCTCTCATCTTGGGGTAACAACATATCTTAACAAGATTCCGCGATTGACCTTCACTCTTGATCTGAAATCGAACACATACATCAAATCTGTTGCCAAGATAGCTGGAAAAATGGTTGGATCATTCTACTGCTCCAGTAGGTACCTCACTATTAATGCAGTTCTCTATCCATATAAAACCCAAGTATGTCTTAAAATGGAATACTGTTGCCACATCTTGCTACTTCAACTGTTCTACATTTACTAACGCAAGAATTTTTTTTCAATGTGACCAATCCAACAAAGTCTCCTGAACTGAATAAATACTATTATTTTTTTTTTTTACTCTTTTGTTTCTAGAGGAATCCTGTCAGTTTTCCTTTATGGATTGCACGTATTGCCTCGCCATTATAGCTCTTCATTATCATATTCAGTCTAACATTACTTTTACATGCGGTGATTGTGTCAGACAGATTTTAGAAATTGACTTCCAAGCTAACTAATTTCTGACCAGGTCTTTATATATCCTTCTTTCTCTCAAATCCATCCTTATTTCTTGATTTTTCGCCCTGCTGACTGATCTTACTACCTCAACTGTTCTGCATCTACTAACTCAAAAATTTTTTTCAATGTGACCAAACCAACAAAGTCTCCTTAACTGTATAATATCTACTACTTTCTGTTCTTTTCCGTTTTTAGTGTGCATGGACATTGAAGACAAGAGCGTTAACCGAACAAGTTTATGTCGATGATTTGGATTTGGAAGAAGAAAGCATCGCTGAAACGCTGCTTGATGAAAATGCCATTGCCGAAACAGCTCGTCCTGGGACGTCCCTAAAGAACCCGGCCAATAACACACAAGACGGCATGGGAATCAGTCCTGCCATGAGGTAACAGTCATTTCTAATAACACTAGTTGAAGTACGGACCAGTATAGTGTTACGGCTGTCAAACAATGACAGAATCTATCATGCATGTGTGAATAGGATGATGATGTATGGAAGTTAAACCTGGCCAATGAGAGTTGAAGACATGCGTAGCATGGAGAGAAATGTGAATGATACAATAGATTTTGAATTCAATGACACATCTCTGCTTCTGACGCACATCCGTGACAAGGGTTGTTTTCTTAGAGTCTCACGCCGTCAATATCTGCAACAGAGAGATGAAACTCTCAGGTCATGAATGCATAAGTTTAATCATCATAACACTGCAGTTTGCAATCCCCTCTGATCCATTCAAGCAGAATTAAAAAAAATAGGAGCCATTACTTTTGGAACATCCTCATACATGCGAAATATTCAAATAAACAGTAAATAAATCAAATTGTGAATCTATTGAGAAATTTTGTTATCCTGATGATATCATGGGAACACAGGGTGGAGCAGGTGCTCGTGTGATTGAAAGATTTAGGAGTTGATGGAGTTAAGTACATGGAACTTGTGTCATTACTAACCAGCAGAGCATTACCGTTGTTGAATAAGGGAAGCGGCTATCACGCATGTGTATGCAGTGTGATGATGTATTGATGTGAAACCTGGCCAATGGGGGTTGAAGACATGTGTTGCATGGAGAGAAATGATATGAGAATGATATGATGGATGTGTAATGCGAGTCTTAAAAACAGGCTTGGTTCTGATGACCTGAGAACAATATTAGGCAGTATAGGGATATATGTGTGTAGAATAGGAGACTTTGATGGTATGGCGACGTTGAGAGAATGGGTGAGATAGCTGGTCCAGCTGACAGAAGAAGGGTACGGAAAACATGGGAAAAAATGATAAAGATATATTTGCAAGAAAGAGGGATAAATAAAGACCTGGTCAGATATAGGTTCATTTGGAAGTCAGTTTTTTAAATCCATCCAATGCATGCCAGCATATAGAATGGAAGTTAAACTGATGATGATGATGACGATGATAATGATGAAGCTGGTGATGATAACGATGATAATGACGATGGCACTGCTGATGATGATGACGATGTTGATGCTAATGATAATGAGGAGGAGGAGGTTTGGATCTGATGACCTGAGAACAATATTAGGCATTATAGAAAGATATGTGGAAGAGGAGACTTTGATGGTCTGGCCACATTGAAAGAACGGGTGAGAGTTCTAGGGCTAGTAGATGTAGAACAGTTGAGATAGCAGGTTCAGTTCACAGGAGAAGAGTAAGGAAAACATGCGAAAAAATAAAGATATATTTGAGAGAAAGAGGGATAAATAAAGACCTGTCCAGAGTTGTGTTAATTTGGAAGAAAAATGATATATGAACAATACAATGGATGTGTAGTGCGAGTTTTAGATCTGATAACCTCAGAGAAAGATTTAATCTGAATCGTATGGGGAGATCTGTGCTGAACAGAAGACTTAATTGGTTTGGTCACATTGAAAGAATGGATTAGAGTTTTAGGTAAGTAAATGTACGAAATGCGTTCAATAAGTAATGCCCCTGATCCATTTGTTATAACAGTAGAGCAATAAAACCTAACAAAATTATTAGTCTTTCTCTACTTAGGAAGGGAATAAGACATTTCGGCTTGGCTGATTCGATGGAGGGACAATTTGGTGTTGAGAACGTCAGTCACATTTTTCTAAAGATTTTATAACTTTTTTAAAAAATTAAGAAAAACATGATAATACCATTTTAAATGTTTTTTAAGAAAAATCATGTTTTTGCAAAAGATTTTTTTGTTAATTTTTTTCTAATTAATTTTTACATGATTAAAAACTGTAAAAATATTTTTAAGTTCTTTTGGTACTTATGCACTTATGTTACCGTGCTGAAACAATAGCTTTATTATTTAGAAAGCCATTCTTAACATGGGGAGGTGGCGATGTTTTGTCACTATTCTGTAGTTTTTCACCTAACAAAAAGATACCATGAAACTTCAATTTAACTCGAAAATACTATTTTAAAAAATAGCATGGTAACATAAGTGCATAAACACAAAAAATAACACGATATGAAAACAGACAAGACTCAGTTGGCAACAACGAGATTTCATATTATTTCTCTTAATGTAAAAAAAAATTCAGGTGTTTAGGCACTTATGTTACCGTGCTATTTTTAAATAGTATTTTCCAGTTAAATTGAAGTTTTACAATATCTTTTATTTTTATTATTAAATTGTTAGGTAAAAGTACAGGATAGTTACAAAACATCCTCATCTCATGTTAAGAATGGCTTTCTAAATAATAACGTTATTGTTTCAGTATGGTAACATAAGTGCATAAGTACATCATTTTTAAGTTTTTTTTTAATTAGATAAAATAATTTGAAAATATAATCTTGTTGACGACTGAATGTTGTCTGTCTTTCTGCTGCAATTTAAATAAACACAGTTCGAACTTTTAATGTTTATATCTTTTTGGTTGATTATTTTATAATTAACTTTTTAAAGGATTAATAACCTGAAAAAATTTTTAAAGATGTTCTTTTTTTTAAGAAAAACCAGATGAACATATAATCTTGTTAGTGACGACTGAATGTTGTTTGTTTTTGTGTTGCGCTTTAAACAAACATGGTTATTTTTAAGTTCTTTTTTTATAAATCAATTTAATTTTTCTCTTAATCATTTGTTTTTCAATTTTTTTTTCAAAGAAAAAAATATTTTGGTTTACTGAATTAATTTTAAAGATATAAAAAAAAAAACTTTGACTAAACGACAAAGCGCTAATTTGAGGCCGGAGAACATTCAATATAGATAAGCAAAATTAGACATTTTATCATTTTTATATTACTAGCAAGTCATTATTGGAAGCTTAAAGAAATGATTAGTTGAATGGAAAATAATATGTCAAACTAGTACATGTAGAAATTAAGACAACCTGTGTAGATTATGTCTAAATGAAAAAGTTGAAATTCTAAACTTTAAAGGTCCTCAAAGCTTATTTAATTGTAAAAGTGAAATAACAAACAAATGTATATACAGAATAAACTTTACTTTAGGAAGCAAGACATAAAAAAAGTGTACTTTAAGAACATACGTAGTAAGAGAAGCCCAACTATTAATTTGACACATTTACAAAAAAGGGTGTATCACCTAATACAAAATATAACAGTAGAATAGGACATAAAACTCAGCCAAACATTTCTTTCAGTAAAGCCTGACCATTGGTTGATGAAAACATTAACCCATGGGCAGGAATAACCATGAATCTGATTAGTTAGCTAGCTAAACTAAACACTACATGTATATATAAAGACACCAGCTAACATGAATTCCATGCATCGAAGTTCTCACATAGGCAAATTATTTTTCCAATTTTCACCCCAAACAAGGCGCAGTGCCACTTTGAAGTAGGGGGCTACTATCGGGGACATAAGTTGCAGGGGCATTATGAAGGGAGATGAGTAGCAAGCTGTTTGTTCACATTACACTTAAACTTCTGCATATCAGTACAGTTGGGAAAGCAGAATCCCGGAAGGGAGTTCCAAATTCTTGCAGTTCTGGGGAAGAAACTATTGGAGTAAAAGGCTTTCTTACACCTAGGAATCTCTACTGTAAAGGGCTGGGACTTAGTTGCTTGTCGGGTTTTTCGGGGGTAGTCACGTCGAGGAGGTACAAGTGGTTGTAGTTCGTCAGAGCATTCACCATTAAAGTACTTGTAGAACAGGCAGAGGGATGCAACATTTTGTCGGTGGGACAGAGGCTGAAGCCTAGATGACAGTTCAGGACCTATCAGATTGGCGACTCTTGAACCCTGTCCAGGAGCGAGAGACAAGCAGCAAATGCACCAGCCCAAATGTGACAACAGTACTCCATACATGGGTGAATGGTGGCCTTATAGAGGTACAAGATACTTTGAGGAGTAAGTAGTTTTCTAGCACAGTAGAGAGAGCCCACCTTCTTTGCAGCAGCCTTGGCAATGCTCTCAATGAATCTGTTCCCTGTAAATGTGTTCTTGGCCATTGCTATTGGTGAATTATGCTGAATTAAAGCATGCATGTTAATCTCTTATTATTTGTCATTTTGTTTTTCCTTTTCGTATGCATTCTATTGGATATCAATCATCTAAACACATATGCACATACACTTATCTGTTTTTCTCTCATCAAAGACCAGTGACACAGTCTGGTCGTCCAGTGACTGGTTTCATACGCCCTGGCACACAATCCAGTCGACCTGGAACCATGGAACAAGCCTTACAGACTCCTCGTACTGCCCATACAGCCAGGCCAGTCAGTTCGGCAACAGGACGCTATGTACGACTTGGAACAGTAAGTTATAATTCAACTTAATTTTTATTTTCTTACTTTTCTTCTCTCTCCACTTCTACATAATCTTCTTGAGAAACTGCGTTATTACTAGGAAGTAGAAGATGCGTAATGATTATCCATACGGACTATGAATGGCACAGCATTTTCAATTTTTTGCCTGAACACTAATAACTTGAATCTTGAATCATTTTTGCTAATAGCTTTCCTATCATTGACGTTATCCCGCAGTCTTCAGCATGGTCCAATCTCCTTCAGAACCCATTTGTTTGTACGTTCTTCCACCCAGCTTACACAAAGAACTCTATTACTCCCACACCATGCATCAAACAGATACCATAATACTTAGTACAATGCACATTATCATAATTGAGTTCCATACAGAATTTCAATCAGATCGGTGCAGTAGTTTCTTAAATTTTCTGATGTAGTAAATTGAGAAACGAATAGAGGAAAATCATTGAAGAATTTAGCAGTGGAAGTAAAAGCTAAAAGATATGAGTGAAATGGAATTAAATCTTTGAATAGTAATTAATTTTTGTAGAAAATGGTTAGGTACAAATTTTTCCCCCATTCAAATTATATCCGCCAATGAAATTGTTAATATAATTCGCAATCGTTTCAGTTGGTACAAATTCATTCATTTTGTATGAATCAGATGATTCTATAAGGGGAATGATAAAATTGCCGCCTTAGAAAAGACAACATGATTCCATTTCCATTTGTTGAAAGACTATTTCCTTTTTTTTATTGCAGACCATCTACTTGTTGGCCAGTTGTGTACAAATCTAAAGAGTGATAGGAGCCTTCTATTATGTCTGAAAATGACACAATGTTCAATGAGCGAAATCGGAGATGTGTCGCTGTACAACTCCTGCTTTTTACCGATCAAAGTTATGAAACAGGACCATTGCCAGCACCCTCAAAATACATCACTGAATTGCCACGAATAACAGGGATGTGTCCAGGATGATGAAAACAAAGTTTCCAGTCACAGTATGGTCTTTGATGTAGTTTTAAGTGAGGGCCACATCATGCCACCTCACATCTTCGAAGTCAGCTTGAACGTCAACACCAAAATGTGTCTGGATTTGCTGAAGAGTGTGGTGATCCCTTGCTGCAATCTGGTGGCCACTGGCAGACCCTGGGTGTAGGATTCGGCACCAGCCCATAAGTTCAAAGAGACCCAGGCTTGACTTCAGAAGGAGTGCTACAACTTTGTACCCTTCTCTCACTGGCCCCCTCCTCCCCCAGCCTGAACTCGCTAAACTATTTCGTTTGGTCATATGTTGAGAACATGATCTCCCACAACACCAAAGCCAACCTGATCGCCGCCATCTGCAAAGTATTTGCCGAGCTCCTGCCGGTGTTTGTGGTAAAGGCCTGTTCCCAGTTCTGGACCCTTATAAAGGCAGTGATTGAGGCTGAAGGTGGCTACATTGAATAGATGTCAGTTGTACTACATAATCAAGTTACTTAAATTGATTTTTTCAATAAAATTTTAAAAATAAAGCTAATGTTGTTTTCTTAGGGTGACACTTTTATCGTTTTACTCTGTATTGTTGGCATTGGTTTCCCTGATAAATGTCTTAGAATCCTTTCTAGAAAAACATTGGATACTTAGGGGTGTGACCATGTGAAGGTTACCAACATCCATACTGAAAATGTCTGTAAGGAACGAACTGGACTTGAACTTGGTGCACCTAGGTTGTCAGTCTATATCGTAAACCACTTAACCATCATCTTCCAAGAATTAATCAGATGAGCAGATTGTCAGTTAAATGGAAGCAACCTTGAATCACCATGTCTCTTCGGCCAGTGTTCAGGACGTGATGAGTTTGTTAGAAAAAGCCAGCCTAACCGACCTAGGGTGAATGCTACAACCATGTAGGATCATGGAATTTTCAAACCTGCACCTGCCCACTTTCACACCAAATACCTAAGCAGCAGAAACTATCTTACTTCACTATTCCATACTATGACGTCATTTCCTGACACACAGCATTAATTTATAACTTTGAACTTCTTGTGGAATTTTCCACTCTCGTCTTAATTTTACCCCGACATGAAAATTTCCAGTGGAACCTTATTTTTACACATCAGCAATTCAACACTGCGACAGCTTTTGCCATCTGCCAGGTTTTAGCATTTTACGTTGGTCTGTCAAGCTTAATTTTGAAATATCATCTCCATCACTAAATGCACAAAGTAAATGGACCTGTGGCATAGTGGATAAAGCACTTAGTAAAATTCAATTGTAAGTTTCTCTTTTCTTTCGGTGGAGGATCAGTCCTTCACGACTGAGACAATTTTTTATTTTTGTACCTTTTCTCCACATTAAAAAACGACTCTGGTGTCTAACTCTGTCCTGTGGGGAGGCATAGTAAATAGATACTCTTTTTTAGAGATTGAAGGTTCCATCCTCAGTGCGGGCAACACTCAAAAATACAATTGCGAATTACTTAAGATTTCTACCCAGTCATGGCTGACAGAATGTGAGCATGCTACCTCCATGGATTAAATATATATAAATCTGATATTTCTGAATTTTTGAGATGAGGATTGGTTATATGTATTTTTATTCATCGGACTACTGTTCTCATCTTGAGTGTGATTTTCACAACGTTTCGGTCGATATAACCTCCGATCTTCTTCAGGTGTAGCTTGTCGAACTCGGGCATGTTTCTATCAAACTCGGGAAGACCACAAGGACCCGTGGTGCAGTGGTTAGAGTCCTGGGAAAAATCAATTGTAAAAGTGATATTCTCCTGAAGGTTCAATCCTCAGTGTGGGCGACCGAAATATACATTTGCGAATTACTTAGGACCTTATCCAGTCATGGCTGACAGAACAAGAGCATGCTACCCCCGTGAAGTAAATAAAGGGTTCCACTCGAAATGCCATCCAAATTCCTGAGTTCGACAAGATACACCTGAAAAAGGTCGGATGTTATATTGACCGAAACGTTGTGAAAATTACACTCAAGCTGAGAACAATATGGTTCTGGTCAAAATTCCGTGCAGGTTCTCGAGTTCAACAGAAAGATTTCGGTGAAATCTAAATGATCTTGTTTTGTTTCTGACAACTCTGTACACCTTCTTAACAATTGTTTTGTTTTTGGCAAAAGATTGACAGGTAAAACTTGTTTTTTTTTTCAACGTATCTGTATTTGATGGCCTTTACCTTTTTTTTCTTTTTTTTTCACATTTTTTTTTTTTTAACAATCTGTTATTTACTCATATACAAATCTTCATGTTTCGGTTTTGTTTTATATTTCCTCAGGCTTCAATGGTGTCCAACCCTGGTGGACCTTTTATCAATTTGGCCAGATTGAATCTTTCCAAATATTCAGCTCGACCTGATTTGGCAAAATCTCTTTTTGAATACATCTTCTACCACGAGAACGATGTCCGAACGGTATTGTATATTTTTTTTGTTGTTTTTTTGTTTTGTTTTGTTTGTTTTTTTTTGTTTGGTTGTTTTGTTTGTTTGTTTGTTTTTTTTTTGTTTGGTTGTTTTGTTTGTTTTTTGTTTGTTTTTGTTTGTTTTTTTGTTTGTTTTGTTTTTTTGTTTTTGTTTGGTTGTTTTTTTTTGTTTGGTTGTTTTTTTTGTTTTTGTTTGGTTGTTTTTTTTTGTTTTTGTTTGGTTGTTTTTTTTTGTTTGGTTGGTTGGTTGTTTTTTTTTGTTTGTTTGGTTGTTTTGTTTTTTTGGTTGTTTTGTTTTTGTTTTTGTTTGGTTGTTTTTGTTTTGCACATATCAACCCTTTTTGAGTTATTTAATGTTATTTAATTTAATATTATTTAAGTTAAGTTATTTAATTTAATGTTATTTAAATTAAGTTATTTAATGTCGAATAATCCAGATGCAGTAATACAATTTGATACAGTAATTGTTGTAACAGTTTTTACACTTTGAGTTTTTTAATATATTCACATATTAATTCATTTTTGTTTTGTGGCATAAGGTTATTTAATGCTGTGATTTTGGCAACAGATTTTATGCTTCATGTTCTTTATATCTTCAAATATTTATTCGTAGAGTTTGGTTTGGTTGTTTTGTTTTATGGTGCAACAACACTTTTCACGGTACTTAATGTTAAATCTAGTTATTTCGATAAAAGTTTTTATGCTGAAAGTTGTTTATATTTCAAAATATTTATTCATTATGTTTGGTTTGGTTGTTTTGTAGAGGAAAATTGTTGTCTTTAGTTTTGGTTTTACAGAACATGATTGCATTTTGCAAAGGGAAAGGTAAGAAGACAGTAACATCAGTGTTTGGTGGATTTTAGATCAGGAAGCCTATATCTTCAAACAGCCTGATCTGGTAGGATCTTGACCTGATTTGGCAAAATCTGATTTTGAATATGTCTTCTACCACAAGAATGATGTCCGAACGGTAGCATACATTTTTTTTTTTTTTTTTGGTTTTATAACTTTGGTTGTTTTATTTTATGGCATATCAACCCTTTTGGGGGTTATTTAATGTCGAATCCAATCGTTTTGGTAAAAGTTTTATGATTCAAGTTTTTTATATCTTCACATATTAATTCATAATGTTTTATGGCATATCAACCCTTTATGTACTATTCAATGTGGAATCCAGTTATTTCAATAAAACGTTTTATGCTACAAATTGTTTATATCTTCAAATATTTATTTATAGTGTTTGCTTTGGTTGTTTTGTAGAGGAAAATTGTTGTTTTCGAATTTTGGTTTTGCAGAACATGATTGAGTTTTGCGAAAAGAAAGGTAAGAAAACGATTAATGTTTGATGGATTTTAGATCAAGAAACCTATATCTTCAGACAGCCTGATCTGGTAGGACTGGATCTTTGTCTTTTTTACTTAGGGATTACTGCTTATCAAAGCCCAGTGGCCACTCTAGAATAAGGTTTAATGAGTTTTAGATATATAATCAGACAACACAGTTGAACCTGTTTAGTGGTTTAATTATATAAGAGGACAGCTCAACAAAAACTTATTTACATTAGTAAAATAAATATAAAATAACTACTAAAATATAATTTCTTAGAGTAGTTCATACTGGTTATGTATGCACTTTTATGCCTAAACTCTTCTGAAATCAACTAATTGAAGGTCATTGATCACTGTTTGCTTAGCAACACATCTGCCACTGACGGCTCAACAAAACCTTATATAAATTAGACTTGAAAACAACCATGTTATAGTTAGCTGAGAAGCAGCCCCACAGTATTTTTTTCCACAAATGGATAATTCTAGAAAATAAACTTTGCTCATGGAATTTTCGTTTCTTTTTTAAGCACTGATAGAGAGTGAATTTTATGTAGAATGTTTATTAGTACAATCCCCACCCCCTCAAAAAGAACATTGGGTAGGTGTTAAAAATGAAAATGTAAATAAAATGTTACTGGATGAAAAAAACATTTCAATTGCAAATTTGTCTACTAAACACAAAAAATAGTTTTTTCAAGTTGTGTCCTGCCTGGCACAGGCATTGACGGCTATGGCTCTCCATCTATCTTTCTCCCTCAAAGTATTCATGAATTCATTGTTGCTCATCCCTACTGAGCAAGGTGTTTTGATACAGAACCCTATTCACGCTGTTTTTCGAATAAAAAGCTTGATGTATTGCCGTAGCTTTCTTTGCAGTTGTTCAGACAGTAGGTTGCAGTTTCTTTTTGTCCGAGCAATGTCCCATACTGGGTGATTGTTCTGACCATTGTACCTAGAGATATCTTCTGCTCAGCACATCACATAACCAGGTCAATCTTATTGTTTTGATAAATTAAAAGTCCATTCTTATTTTATTCTTAATAAATATATATTAAATATTTATTAATATATATATATATATATATATATATATATATATATATATATATTTATTAATATATATATATATTTAGATTGTAGTTTGCTTGAAGCATTGTTGAAGAAAATTATAAGGTAAAATTAAAAGCCAAGAACAATGCAAGATTTTTTTTATATAGAGTAAAATTAAATGAAAACAAAAGAAATAAATTTCTTTTTTTTGTTGTTTGTTTTTTTCTTTTTCACACAAATTTTAACTCTAAACAACAGTAATTTTTTTTTTTCTGTTGTATTCAATGGTGTTATAAATCTCAATATATTTCAGACCTATTAGTCCTTTTTCAAGAGAAGACAGCGGAAAAGTGTTCAAAATTGGAAAAGCAGCCGCAGAGTTTGCCACGTGATACCGCGAAATATAGAACAAAAAATGATGTTAGGAGAACGTTAAAATAAATCAGTTGGTGTTTGAAATACTTGTTGCGTTTGTGAATCAAGGGAGATGACTATTCAAGCAAGGGTTTTTTTTTATTATTATTATTTTAATTATTGTTTTTCTTATGTTTTAAACTTATATTATAAAAGCGGAGCTCAATTCCAGTCTATTGTTTAGTGTGGGAGTATTTTTTGAAATAATTAAAGATTCGAGGATACGAAGTTGACCTACGTTTCTTGAAGAAGCAAGAATGTTGATGTGAAAATCCGGTTCTGAATTAATGCAAGTGCAAATATGTTCATAGAATGACGAAGCAGTAGTGTTTAAGTGCTCTTTAATGCGGTGGTGAAGCAATCTGGTAGTGCTTCCGATCTAAGATGCACTGCATTTAGCACATTGTAGGTCGTAAACAACGTGGTTCTTAAAGCATAAACCTGTGTGTGATATTGGGCAATTAGAGAGTGAACAAGGGGAAGGTGTATGCGATGGATGTTTTCGGTTGAGCTGTTGTCTTAAAGTAGATCCAGTGTGGATGAGTTGAATGTTGAGTCCCTCGCTGCGGATGGCTTTTCGGATTGAAGATAAGATTTTGTCACTGAGGAAGGGTAGTTTTAGAAAACAATTGTTAGAAAAGGGTCGGGTGTTGCGTTTTTTCTTTTTAAGTGAGGATAGGATCGTATTAGGGTAGCCGTTTAGTGAGAGGGTCTGTAGGAAATTGTTAGTGTGTGTATGTTTGTCGGAGATGTTAGTGCATTTGTCTTGTATGCGTGAGATTTCGGCATGTGCGTAGTTTAGTTTGTCCTTGAGAGGTAGTGCAGATTTGAAATGTACGAAGAGGCGTTTGCTGGCGGGTTTTCTGTAGAATTCAGTGCATATGGCACCATTTTTTTTAATTTGTATTTTAAAATCAAGTAGAGAAAGAGATTCAGAAGAGTCTGGGTGTTCTATAGTAAATTTTAAGTTTGGGTCGGCATTATTGAATTTGTGAAAAATGTTAATAGCTTCTTCACGGGAGTATGTGATAATTAAAATATCATCGATATATCTAGTAAAAAGGAGATAAGAGTAGCAGGTACTAAGGGTGTGTCTTTCGAGTTTGTCCATATAAGCAATGGCAAGAATACCGGATAGACTAGAGCCCATGGGTAGTCCAGATACTTGTTTGAACGTGTTTTGTAGGAAAGTAAAGTAAGTGTTGGCTACTATAATACGGAGATCTCCTGGAGTAATTTCGAAGCATTGTGGGTTTTTAGATGCTATAATGTCTGCCATGAGATTGATGGCTGGATGTGCAGGAATGGAGGTGTATAAAGAAACGACGTCTAGGCTAAATGGGTATCTGTATAGTTTGAGTAGATGGTGTGGTAGATCGTTGAGTCTGTTAATTACTTGGTTGGAACTACTAACATGGGCTGGGAAGGTAGAGAGTAGAGGTTTAAGTTGGCGGGATATTAACCAAGAGATTTTATAAAGGGGACCGTTAACGCTTGAAACAATGGGTCTGATCTGTGTGTGTGTGCTATTTTTGTGGATTTTAATAAGGTGATAAAAGGTAGGTAATTTGCTGTATTTAGTAATAAAATTTAGTCTGTGTTGTTTTGGGAGATTTCTTTTAAAACAAATTTGAGACCATGTCTTGTTAATGTTGTTCTCGATACGAGCAGCAGTGATATTATGTGCTGGGGTGTAAAGGTCGGTATTGGAAAGATGCTCTATAGCAAGGTTGTTATAAGATTCCTGTGATATAACGCAAAATTCTCTGCCCTTATCAGAGGGTAAGTAAACTAAATCTTTGTCTTTAAGGGATTTAAGGGTGAGGTATTGGTTCCTGGTAAGATTGGGGGTAATATGGTGTTGTTCGCGTTCAAGTATTCTGAAAATTTTATGCTTTAACCTTGAAAGTTTTAGATCTAGTGGAATATTATTAGGAGGTGGGTATAAAGGGTGATCAAGCTGAAAAACAGGAAAAGAGGTGTTGTGATTACCTGAGAGGTTGAGGGGGGGTGTCATTGTTATCGTGCGGGGCGAAGAAGCTATTAACATTTTCCACAAATAATAATAAATATATATGTATATATTAATAAATATATATGTATATATTAATAAATATATATGTATATATTAATAAATAAATATATATGTATATATTAATAAATATATATGTATATATTAATAAATATATATGTATATATGCAAATATTATTGTTCCGAATAGTTATCCCACTTCAATAACCTTGTAACATACTTCGCTCTATTATCTGACGGCATCTGGGAGCAATAATATCTAACAATTTGATAATATTTCTAAAAAGTGCTTAAAATCCAGGGGAGATAATTACACTTTGACAAAATAATTTGCCATTTCAAAATAGAAAATGGTAACACTGCAGTTATCTCCCCTTGGACATTCGATATGATAGAACAGGGGTCGGCAACCTACGGCACGCGTGCCACAGGTGGCACGCCAAGCAATTCTAATGGCACGCCGAGCCTCCAAATCTTTTAAACTTCATACAGCCAAAAGGAAACAGTTCTCCTTGGAATTATGAGGATATCTGCGATCTCTTGCGTACTCTTGCCACCTAAGTGCATGCCCACAACAAGAAAACGCAAAGGCAAGAATAATTTGTTTGGTATTTTATATATATCATAATTGATGTTTACGTAATTAGGCCTATTTATATTTTCAGAATACCCCTGCTGTTAGATATGACTGAAAAGAAAAGAAAACTTGATCATCGCCCATTTCAAGACAATTGGACAATAGAATATGGATTTGTGGAACAAAAGGATCGTGCTGTTTGTGCTTTCTGTTGCGAAAGTGTTGTGTGTCGCACATCTAGTGTACAAAGGCACTTTCAAACCAAACATCAATCTAAGTTTAAAACTTCAGAAGAAAAAGGTGAAGCCATCAAAAAAGCTATTTCTGGTTTCAAAAAACAAACTGTTATTTTGAGCCAAGCTGTTGGAATGAAGAGTAAAGCTACTGAATGTAGTTACAAAATAGCCCAGTGTGTGGCTTTAAATGGTAAACCTTTTACAGATGGTGAATACATCAAAGAAGCTTTTTTGAGTGGTGCTGAAGTTTTGTTTCGTGATTTAAAAAATAAGGACATTATACTCTCTCGAATTAGAGAAATACCAGTCTCTGCAAGATCAGTTGAGAGGCGCATATCTGACTTGGCTGAAAATGTGACAACTAAGCAAACAACTGGATTAAAGCAATCCCTTGTATTTAGTGTCGCTCTTGATGAAAGCACCGATGTAAACGATGCGTCTCGCCTAGCAGTGGTTGCAAGATATCTCGAGAATAATCACATTTATGAGGAGTTGTGTTGTTTATTACCCCTTCATGATACAACCAAAGCAGAAGATATTTTGTGTGCATTTACTGGTTATTTTTCTAAACAAGACATTAACTTGAACAAATTATTCTGCGTAACAACCGATGGTGCTGCTGCAATGGTTGGCAAGAAGAAAGGATTTGTAAAACTTCTGGAAAATCATGTTGGACGCAAACTGTTAAGTTTTCATTGTATTATACATCAGGAGGGCTTATGTGCAAAGACCTCGTCTTTGGATTTGGTCTCTGTGATGAAAACTGTTGTTGAGATAATCAACTTTCTTATTTCTCGCTCTTCATTGGTTCACAGGCAATTCAAATCGCTTCTACAAGAAGTTGAGTGTGAATATGGAGATCTTCTGTTATACAACAATGTTCGCTGGCTTAGTCGAGGCAAAGTTTTAGCTAGATTTGTTTGTTGTCTTGAGGCTATTAAGATGTTTCTTGATGAAAAACAGAAACGATTCCCTCAGCTGAATGATGAAAGCTGGTTGTTGAAGTTGATGTTTATGACCGACATAAACACACATTTGAATGAGCTTAATTTGAAATTACAAGGACAGGGACAAACAGTCCTTGATCTTTTCAGCTATTGGAAAGCGTTTACAATGAAACTTGACATTTTTACCCGTGACATCAACATCAAAGCATTTAAGTACTTTCCAAATGTGAAAAATCATGCAAATCAATTAGAAGTGAACACAGATGAGCTTCAGGAGTACGTGAAAGCACTCAAAGCAGAATTCGAAAAACGAAGCCAGGACTTCTACATTCATGGATCCTTATTTTCATATCTGATTAAGCCCGACATGCTTGATTTGACAAATGCCCAACTGGAACTTTTTAGCTGGATGGACATTGATGATTTTGAAATGCAACAGATTGAATTTAGGTCTTCAGAAATATGGACATTAAAATTTGCTGAACTAAGAAAGTCTCTGGAAGATGAAAATTTTGAAAAGTCTGGTGCTATTCTGAACTGTTGGATCTCCCTCCCAAGCTCATTCATCTGTTTGAAGAAAATTGCTTTTGCTCTTCTCTCAGCTTTTGGTTCAACTTATTCTTGTGAGCAAATTTTCTCTCACATGAAAGCAGTGTTGTCTCCACGTCGAAGTCGTCTAACACCTGAACATTCAGAAAACTGTGTTAAGCTCAAAGTTACAAAGTATGTTCCCGACATTGAGGAATTGGCAAAGACCATGCAAGGACAAGGGTCCCATTAATAATAAAAACTTTTCAGAAACAGTTTTTTCACATTATTTATAAACTTTGACATTATTATATATTTTATGAAATAAATATAGAGAACAGGTATATTGACCTTGATCGTTATAAATAATAAATGTTGGCACGCTGAATAATTTGAAACCCTAAGTCGGCACACGCTAAACAAAAGGTTGCCGACCCCTGTGATAGAATACGTTCTATATGAAGAAAACAGTTATTTAGTACTTCTACCTAGTCATGGTTGATGGAATGGGGGTATGCTGCCCATCTGGATTAAATAAATGGCCCTATTAAAAATTCCGTACAGATTCCAGTGTTCAACAGAAAGATTTCCGAATTCAACATTCGAATAAAACATGTGAATAACACTTTAGATAAGTTCAAATAATATAAATAATACAAAGTATTTTATCTTTATTTAATTGATATTGTCTGTCCTTTTTTTTTTTTCTCCTCCAGGCTTCTTCGCTGGCAACGTTGGCTCTTAAATCCACCAAAGATCCCGATTGGTGGTGGCAATTTCATGTAGCAAAATGCTTTTTTAGGTAAGAGTATTTTTTTTTTTTTTTTTGCATTTGCTAGACTTACGTGTGTACTCCTAAGGAGGTGTGTTCTTAAAAGTTGAGGAGATTTCCGCAACATCCGTCCAACAGTGAAGCGTTCTGATGCAAATCACTGCAAAATAAGCATCAAAGTCCTAATACAAGGAATCCAGTCGAAACGTAGATAACAGAAAAAAGATGGATGGACAACGTTTGTGAATACGTGAACCAAGTGAACCCCTTGGCCCAAGGTCGGGTTAGGGTTGGAGCAAACTCAATCATGTTAGTGCGTATTTTGCACCTTGTGAAGAAAACATTTAAGTAATTTTAACAACTGTTTGCTTTGGGGCTGGAAAAGGTGAAGTCAGCACCTGTAAAGAAGGAGCACTCTGTCTTATCAAAAATTACCTAGGTAGCCCTGTCAGCATTCCCCTATAGGGGCACCTCAGGCAGTAACAATAAACTTACCTCCACCCACCCCACCCAAAAGGTCAGAGTCAACGGTCTGGGAGGGTGAACCTTCTAGAATTACACAGAACCATAGCCAGCCTATGTCAATAGGGGAAAATCAATTTCAACAAAGGCCCTGTCTCTGGGTGTTTGGGGTTTGAGAGAAACCGCTCATATGAGTTGCATCTATCAGAGAAAATATTTAATAATAAACTGAAATCCATAGTTTGTATCTTTCTGCATATATTAATGTTTAAAGGTTATTGATGGATTTGATTTTTTAAAAATATGAGGAATACGTAGATAACATTGTTTTCATGTGAAATTCAGTTTTACGATTTCCGAAATTTCATCTTAATAGTGTAGAAGCGCCGAATTTTTTTTAATTATACGGCAACGTTATGAATCTTAGTGGTGGTTTGTGGACTACGAGAATTTCTTATTATTTCCAGAATACTCCTCTATTGAGAAGCCGAGTTGTTTCTGAAATTTGTTCTTGAACAACAAAAGAATTAAATGCAATGAAACTATGGCACTGACCATAGTCGGGTTTAACCAGCTTCCTTTGAAGGAGGAAGTTTCATGGGAGTAGGTATCACAGTTGCATGCATATCTCCATCATGGGGAGATGACGACATTAAGTTTTTTGCAACTGTTGTAGAGAGGTGTCGACGTCCTCCTACATACAGCACCTGGTATTCCCAAATTGGTCACCCATTTTAGTAATGACCAGGCTCAATGTTGCTTAACTTTGGTGATCTAACAAGAACTTGTATGTTGATATGATTAACAACAAGAGACTGTGGCGCTTTACCATTTTGTCTGGTCATTGATGGATTTGATATTTTTTTATCGTATGACAATTTTATGAATAATAAGAAACAAGATCGTACAAAATCAAAGCAAAAATATATAACAGGTGCGCCCTTTCTCTAGTCTTATACGCATTTCAATATGTCAACTGAACCGTAAAACTATGCCAGAAATTAGAAATTTGTACATAATATGAAACGGATTTTTTTTTTTTTTTTTACCTTAAATTATCCCTAACCCTAACCCAACCTGACTCAAAATCTAACTCTATTTTTAGATTTAGTTTGGCAAAAATCAATTTAGTTATTTCGTAATGTGTAGAAACGATGTCCTTTTTTTTTCTGATTGTTTTTTTTGGGGGGGGGGATATAAAAAACTAGTTATATTTGTTATAAACTAGTAGTTCAGCCCGGCTTTGCTCAGGCTCTATGTACTGTTCATAACTTTACGTGCATATATATATATATATATATATATATATATATATATATATATATATATATATATTAAAAAGTTTGACTCATGTCCAGGTAACCTACATCTAAAATTTCAAATGTTTAGACCCAAAATTAGCGGAGGAGTTTGGTAGAGTCTGCAAAGGTCAACTCTTTCAACTTTGACCTCTTGGCAGCCAAATTTTCACCCCAAAACTGATTTAAAAGCTTGTTGCATATCTGAATACTCTTTATGTAACATTTCAAATGTTTTGGCTCAAAATTGGCTAAATAGTTTGCTAGAGACCAAAAAGGTAAAATCTTTTTAACTTTGACCCCTTGGCAGTCAAATTTTCAGTCAAAAACCAATTAAAAAGATTGCTCTATGTCTGAATACCCTTTATGTAAAATTTCAAATGTTTAGACCAAAAATTGGCTGAGTAATTTGATAGAGACTGCAGAGGTCAATTTTTTTAACTTTGACCTCAATTTTGACCCCTTAACATCTATAGTTTTGGGCTCAAATCAAATTAAAACGTTTAATTCATGTTCAAGTAACCTACATCTAAAATTTCAAGTGTTTAGACCATAAATTGGCAGAGGAGTTTGGTAGAGTTTTCAAAGGTCAAATCATTGAACTTCGACTCTTTGACAGCCAAATTTCTGGCCCAAAACCGATTAAAAAGATTTTCCCAAATGTCAATGCCTCTTATGTCAAATCTCAAGTCTGTAGATTGAAAATTGACAGAGTAGTTTGGTAGGGAAATGTACACACACACACACGCAATTTTTCTTTTATAGATATATAGATATAAATGAAGAATATGAAAAAAATTCAACATGCAAAACATAAAAAAATAATATTTTTGCATATTTTTAGTCATATATCCATAAAATTACATAAAAATTGCAACCTGATTTTTCAATGTTTCTGATTTTTTTTTTTTGAGATGAGGATTGATTATTCATATTATTTGGATTCTTCGGACTACTGTTCTCATTTTTTTGCATATATTAATCTTAAAGAAGGTTTTTGATGTATTTGATTTTTGATTATGCTCCGACGATCTACAAGCCTTTGTACCCTCTCAACGTAAATACCCCCGACAAACCCGACAAGCAGCAAAAGTCCCACCCCTTCACAGTAGAAATCCCTAGATGTAAGAATGCCTTCTTACTCTAATAGTTTCTTCCTCAGAACTGCTACACTTTGGAATTCCCTTCCAGGTTCCTGCTTCCCTAACTGTACTGACATGCAGAAGTTCAAGTGCAATGTAAACAGACATCTAGCTGCTCAACTCGCTACAAAGTATCTTTTCAAATTATGTCCCTATATCAAAGTGGCACTGCACTTTGTTTGGGGTGAAAATGTATGCAGAGTTGAATTTAATAATCAAAAAAGAAAGTGCCCATGTGTGTGTGTGTGTGTGTGTGTGTGTGTGTGTGTGTGTGTGTGTGTGTGTGTGTGTATTATGTGGTTATACAACTTACCTTCAGATGGGATTTGAGAGAGAGAGAGAGAGAGAGATTAAAGATGGCAGCCGTGGATTTATAAGGTGTAGTCTCGTGGAATCTCACGAGATCTCATCTTCCACTGCACACGGTCCTGGATATGACCTTAAACTATATCCAGTGGTGAGGCCCCAGCTTGCGGGCTTTGGGGAGTGTGGAGCCACCCTTTAATTGCCATTGCTCCCAGGTCCACTCTGACCCGGAGTGGTAGTACCTGTTAGGGTCCCAACTATGGGTTTAAATGGAAACCGACTTGAAAACAACAAATATATTCTATTAAACAAATATATTCTCTAAAAAAAATTTTTTTCCAAATCTTTGGATTCGGTATTAAATAACCTGAAAAGGGTTGACATGCCATAAAACAAAAACAACCAACCAATCCACTGCACACGTATGCAAATGGAATGGAGTCAGTTTGCTAATAAAATGCCTGTTGGCAGAGATGGTTGGCTGAACACGTGCTTGAGGTTGAGAGAGAAAGTTGACAGTGACGAATTCTAGCTGAACTTTTGCTTTTTGTATTTATTTTTATTTTGTTTTGCTGTTTACCATTTAACTGCAATGTAATTACAAAAAAAAAAAGAAAAGAAAAAATATGAGAATGTTACGAATCTTAATGGAGGTTTGTGGTCTATGAGCATTTTTTTTTTTTTTTTCCAGAATGCTCCTGTATCGAGAAGCCGAGTTGTTTCTGAAATCCGCGCTTGAACAACAAGAGACTGTGGCGCTTTACCATTACATCTGCAAGATTTACCTCAAGATTGATCAGCCGCTACAAGCGATTGCGATGTACAAGAAAGGACTGAACAGATTTGCCGGCGAAGTCACGTTATTAATTGGCATTGCTAGAATATATGAGGTATGTTATCGCTTCTCCGCGTGTGTGGAGAGGAGAGTGAAAAAAACACTCTCTTGCTTTTAGCAAAAATCAAGCCACATATAAAAGAGAAATGTAGTTTGACTGAAGCATTGCTGGTAAAGAAATATTTAAGTGTGTTATTATCATATCATTTGAATTCGAAGATTCTATTGTTGGCATTCATTTTACCAATATATTTCTGGTTAGAATTCTTTCTAGAAGACATTGAGGATTACAGGAGGAACAACGTGAAGGTTGCCAACAATCTAAGTGAAAGTGATTTTTGTGGAATGAACTATGGCAAAAACACTAGAGGATGACCTCCAATCTGTAGTGGAATGGGGACATAAATGGATGGTCACATTCAATGCTGCCAAGACTAAACTGGTTTCCTTCAATAATTACAAGAAACCTTCTCTGCCACCAATAGCAATGGCCAATGACTCCCTGTCTGAGAGTACATCTTTCAAACTGCTTGGCCTAACGTTCACAGGAAAGATGAGTTGGAACAATTATATTGAAAACATTGCCAGGGCCGCTGCGAGAAAGGTGGGCTCTCTCTACCGTGCTAGAAAACTACTGACACCTGAAAGTATCCTGTACTTCTATAAGGCCACCATTCGCCCATGTATGGAGTATTGTTGTCACATTTGGGCTGGTGCATCTGCTGCTAGTCTCTCGCTCCTAGACAAGGTTCAAAAGAGAGTCGCCAATCTGATAGGCCCTGAACTGGCATCTAAGCTTCAGCCTCTATCCCATCGACGAAACGTTGCATCCCTCTGCCTGTTCTACAAGTATTTTAATGGTGAATGCTCTGACGAACTGCAGACACTTGTGCCCCCATGACGTAGACACTCTCGACAAACCCGACAGGCAGCTAAATCCCACCCCCACACAGTAGAGATCCCTAGATGTAAAAGATCTTTCTACGCCAGTAGTTTCTTCCCCAGAACCGCTAGACTTTGGAATTCCATTCCAGGTCCTTGCTTCCCTAATTGTACTGACATGCAGAAGTTCAAGTGTAATGTGAACCGACATCTTGCTGCCCAAATCCCAACATAGTGTCACAGTAGTTGCTGCCCCCAAAGTGGCAATGTGCCTTGTTTAGGGTGAAAATGTAATAAAAAAACAAAAAAAAAACTAAGGTCATCATTCCATGTCATTAACCACTAGACCATCGCCATCTATTATATAAATTTCACCTGTCTGTTTAAATGTATGTATGTTTGTATGTCTGCCTAAAACTTTTCGTATGTGGTAGGCTGATAAACCTATTTCAGAAATAGTGAACTCATCCATAGACTAGCGATATGTGCAGTTAAGATAAGTTTATACACTTTTTGTCAATTACATCACTGTGTTTGTCTTATGCATTTAATGAGATCAGTCATAGTATTTTTTTTATTATTTTTTTTTCTTCTCAATTAATCCACCTAAATATTTATAGTCCATTATTTCTGAAATAGGTATATTAGCTTACCCCATAATAATTTGTTTATAAGAAGCATTGGTTTTTTATAAAAGTTGTAATTCCAATCGATTTTATTGATTACATACATTATCCGGATCAATATTTCCAGTTTTTGCTTAGTGATATTAAAGAGAAGGGAAGAAGAGTTATCCAAGTCATAAATTCATGCATTTAACAAGATTTTTTTTTCTTTTTCTCATCAAGGGCTTAAATGACCTCAATGAGTCAGTGTCTTTCTATCGACAAGTCCTGCGTTTTGACAGCATGCAAGTTGAAGCCATTGCTTGTATTGCCACTCACCATTTTTACAATGACCAACCCGAAGTGGCACTCAAATATTTTAGGTCAGTTCGAAAACTACTTTCCTCTTTTCTAATAATGATACTCCTACTACTAATAATAATGATACTACTAATAATAATGATATTACTAATAATAATAATGATATTACTAATAATAATAATGATATTACTAATAATAATAATATTACTAATAATAATAATATTACTAATAATAATGATATTACTAATAATGATAATATTACTAATAATAATAATATTACTAATAATGATGATGATATTGATGATGATACTACTACTACTAATAATGATATTACTAATAATAATAATAATATTACTAATAATAATGATATTGATGATGATACTACTACTAATAATAATAATGATACTACTACTAATAATATTACAACTACTAATAATAATATTACTACTACTAATAATAATAATAATAATATTACTAATAATGATATTACTAATAATAATAATATTACTAATAATAATAATATTACTAATAATAATGATATTGATAATGATACTACTACTAATAATAATGATACTACTACTAATAATAATATTACAACTACTACTAATAATAATGATACTACTACTAATAATAATATTACTACTACTAATAATAATAATATTACTACTAATAATAATAATATTACTACTAATAATAATATTACTACTAATAATAATAATATTGATGATGATACTACTACTAATAATAATAATGATACTACCAATAATAATAATATTACTTCTACTAATAATAATATTAATAATAATAATAATGATATTGATGAGATACTACTACTAATAATAATAATATTACTAATAATAATAATGATACTACTACTGATAATAATATTACTACTACTAATAATAATAATACTAATAATGATGATATTACTACTACTAATAATAATGATATTACTAATGGAGATGTGGTATCTAACATGTTCTTTTATTAAACAAAAAACAACATATATACATATACTAGCAAGGAGACCTGACGTTGCCCGGGATCGAATGAGACGCAACAGATGTTTTATATTCTCAATACATTTATTGTCATCAGAATTGGTGGAATCGCCCATTGTCAGCAATGTTCACTTCAATATACATCATATATGACGTGTAGTGAACAAACAGACAAACAAACATAAGACTTTATTATAATACTAGTAGGCTGCCCTGCATTGCCTGGGAAATCTATTTTCATTTTTGTCCCCCCCACACACATTATATCATACATGACGTTATCTGCTCTGACGCCATGTATGACGTCATCTGCTATAACATTATGCATGTCATAACATATATATATATATATATATATATATATTTTACCGTCACTGGATTTTTTTATCTTCCACCGGACTATCCATTCGTGTGTAATCACATTTTTCTTTACCATATTCCGTCTGCTTCACTTTTTTTTTGTTTTCAAGTAAGATCTTTGACTTACTTGTTGTTTCATCAAATACTTCTGCATGCAAAATCCGATCCCGCATTTTGCTAATTCCTACCCTCTGATGAGAAGGAAAGTATTTCTTCGAAACTCCGCAGATTAAGGACTATCCATTTATCTAGTGTTTCCTTTTCAGATTGAATATGTTTTTAACTCATTTCAAAGTGTTTTTTAACATATTTTATTAACTGTTTGCTCATATATATATATATATATATATATGTGTGTGTGTGTGTGTGCTATGACAATATTGTGAATAAACAGACACAGACAAACAAACAAGCAGTAATATGGATTTATTATATATATAAGAAATAAAAATGGCAAAAGGAATGAAGTGTTTACCTGATATAAGCAATGGTAAACTTACATTTAATATAAATATCAGTATTTATATATTGATATATTAACTCCAACCAAATAAAAAAGCTCAATACAACCACAATAGAGAATAGAGCTTTACAATTAAATTCATTATTCGACAGAATACGCCCTAAAATTGTTTTCGGGAGTATTCTGTCAAATAATGAATTTAATTGTAAATTTTACTTTACAGTTTTAATTTCTTTTCTCTTATAATGTGTGTGTGCGTATATATATATATATATATATATATATATATATTTGACATTAAGAGGAGATTATAGATAGATATATATATAAAAATACCTGTTCATATACTCTTCTTCACGATAAAGTTAGAATCCAGAATTAGATGGATTTGAGCAATTGCATCGACAACGGACAATGCCACACTCAAAGTGGGTTTCGATGTACTGCATCTCATCACAGAGCACGTCACTGATGAGATGCAGTACATCGAAACCCGCTTTGGGTCTGGCATTGTGCATTGTCAATGCAATTGCTCGATCCCATCTAATTCTGGGTTCTAGCTTTATCATAAAGAAGAGTATGTGAACAGGTATTTATATATATATTATATATATATTTCAAAACCAAGACAACAAAAAAAATTTTTAGTCATCATATTGTGTATTTTTCATGAATGTTATAATTGTTTCGACATCATTCGGACAATTTCAAATTTTATGTTATTCAAAAATATTCCAGAATGGCATCTCATCAGACAGTTAAAAAAAAAACACTGATTGATACATATCTGAACAGATTTCGAGCTTGTCATTTACGTTATGAAGCAGTTGAATCTACCTTCCTCTTAACATGTTTTTGTTGGAATTTATGGACCGCTATCTTTTCGATTACAGAAACTGAAAATCATGAGGCTTAATATTTGAGACAATTTGCTTTGACTTAACTTTTTTGTCGATATATTTTGATATATTCAATTTTTGGTGTAAAATATTTAATAAAATATATATATATATATATATATATATATATATAAGTGATGGGACGATTCCAGTATTTTTTCCGATTCCAATACAATTATCGATTCCGTACTAAATTCCTGATTTCGATACACTTACCGATCCTGATTCCGATTCTTTATAAATTTCTAAATATTTAATTATATTACTGTATTTTTTTCTGTACATTGCCATTGATTGATATATTTTAATATATTAAATTTTCGGATAAAATATATTTAAAATATATATATATATATATATATATATATATATATATATATGATTTTCAGAATGTGAGAGATTGTATGATAAATTCCACAGCCAAACAACGTCACAGCTCACAAGAGCCATGATGACAGTCAACGAACCAGAAGTCCAAGGGCGAAACTCGAGTCTTGGACTTCCGGTTCGTTGACTGTCATGGCTCTTGTGAGCTGCGACGTTGTTTGGCTGTGGAATTTATTATATATATATATATATACATGGAACCAAAAAAACCAAAACCACAAAATTGTGATTTAATTATTCATCTGCACAGGTTATTGAAGGAGGTGGAGAGTACTGGAAATGTGGGGAGACTTATTGTCACTCAGACTCCAGAGAGCACCATTGGTTGTTTTCAGTGGGTAATCTTTGATGATGACCTGTGTGAGAACCCCTAGTAAGTACCAATAATAATTATTGCAATACACGGTGTAATACAATTAAAAGGTCGGCCTTTAATGTGGAGAAAATTTAGCTCCCTAAAATGGGGCATTTTGAATTGTGACAAGAAGAAAAATATTTGGATGGAGTATGGAATAAAGACCCCAGAAGCCGCGAGACTCAAAGGGTCACTTTTCAATCGACACCGGTTGACTGCCAACACACGTGTCATTTGTAAATTAAACATACGCAACCTGAGTTGTTTGTTTTATTCGTTGATTTTTAATATTAAGGAAAAATTTACCGGAAAGTGTGGATTTTTCGAGGTGGGGCGGCTTTCCTTATTTTTAATAAAACTTTTCAATAAACGAACGTAGAGATAGTTCATGCTGTACAATTATCTAATGTCATTTTTTTTTCTCTTTTAGGCATTTAAGAAAAACCCAGAAATATTGCACACTACATAAAAAAAAAAATATATTCCCCCACCCATACATTTTTCTTTAAATCTTTTCTGAATATTTAAAATCAACGCATACAACATTTGGGTGTGTTTTACTGTCCACAGTCCTTCAAAAAAGTGGTAAAAGAATCAAATGTAACAAATAAATGTTACCAAAGGCAAGATAAGTTACTCTTACTTGGTAGGTTTTTAGTGTTTCTACTAAACTATAAAATGTTTAATCGGCTCGAAAAACAAGCAAGTTCAAAGGGTACACGATCACAAAAAAAAAAAAATGGCCACAATGTATTTGTTACATAGTTATTTTTTCTTGTGGTCGTGTACCCTTGAACTTGCTTGTTTTTCGAGCAGAATAAACATTTTACATTGAATAAAAGTAAAAATACTAAAAACCTGGTTAGAAGAGTAACTTTTCTTGCCTTTGGTAACATTTATTTGTTATATATTTGATTTTTGACCACTTTTTTGAAGGACTGTGGACAGTAAAACATACTTCAACATTTGATACTGGCCAAGCTCAACATTGCTTAACTCTGGTGATCCAAAGAAAACGATTGTGTCAAGATGATAATCTATATATCCATAAAAGTGAAATTGTCTTTGTGTGTGTGTATGTTTGTGTATGCGTCTGTCTGTTTGTCTGTCTGTCTGTGTACACTTCTCTACCAAATAACTCTGGTTATTTTCAGTCTACAGACTCGAGATTTGACATAAGAGGTATTGATATTTGGGAAAATCTTTTTAGTTGGTTTTCAGCCAGAAATTTGGCTGTCAAGGGATCAAAGTTCAACGATTTGACCTTTGAAAATTCTACCAAACTCCTCCGCCAATTTTGGGTCTAAACACTTGAAATTTTAGATGTAGGTTACTTGAACATGGATTAAACTTTTTAATTCGATTTGAGCCCAAAACAATAAATGTTAAGTGGTCAAAAGTGGGGTCAAAGCTTTAAAAAATTTGAACTCTGCAGTTTCTACCAAATTACTCAGCCAATTTTTGGTCTAAACATTTGAAATTTTACATAAGAGGTATTCAGACATGCAGCAAGCTGTTTAATCAGTTTTTGGGTGAAAATTTGGTTGCAAAGAGGTCAAAGTTGAAAGAGTTGACCTTTGCAGACCCTACCAAACTTCTCTGCCAATTTTGGGTCTAAACACTTGAAATTTTAGATGTAGGTTACCTGGACATGAACCAAACTTTTTAATATATATATATACATATGCACATAAAGTTATGAACAGTACATAGGGTCCAAGCAAAGTCAGGCTAAACTGCTAAGTTAAGAATTAAAAAAAAAACGCAACCAAATCTTTTTTGTATTTTGATCCTTCAAGAACCTGTGCTTCATTTGTTTCTTTTTTGCAGGCGTCTTCTCCAGATGGGTGTATACAAGAGTGAGTTGTTCTGCAACATGGGTCTTTGCTGCTTTTATGCACAGCAATACGACATGGTAATGGTTTGCTTCACCAAAGCGCTTGCTCTTACCGACGACAACATGTTGCTAGCAGATATTTGGTACAATGTCGGACACGTCGCTATGGTACGTATCAATTAAACTAAATTACACGGACGAAAGTCTTGGGTATGCAAGAAGTGCAATGGAATGTTTTTTTATCGACCGCCTGACACTCATTGCGTAGTATTTTATTAGCATGCCGGGACAACACCGAGTAACCTGATCGATTATTATCAGTATTAGAAAAATAATACAATTAGATTTTAGAGAATGTAGATTTATAGCTTAGAATGTTTAGTCAGGAATTTAACTCAGAAATAAAATAAACAAAATCAATTTTGGAATTTTTGAAGTAATCGTGGAATTTGCGTAGAAGTAAACAAATTTTGGTTTACATGAGAGATCACCTGTTTGTGTCCCTGGGCATGTGATTGGAGGTTTTGCTGACGTAATAGGTAGGTAATCAGCAGAGATCAAGCTAATGAGTTGGCAAGAAACACTTTAGCGAGCAGATGTGTGGATGACACCATTGGAAGAAAAAGGGAAGAACCAGTGAAAATGTAGAAAGAGACTCAGCGTGCCAAACTCTAACAATGGAATCCATAAGACGAATGAAAAACATGTAAAATATAAGTCGTTATGACGTTCTTTTGGGGTTTGGACATATAAGAAGGTATGTGCTTCTTTTGGTCTGAGACAAGCAAACATATTGTTATCGTTTGATTGTAAGAAGAAGCTGTCTATAAAATTTTGTGTCACATTTGTAAACTATGTGTATTGTTGAAGAAGTGGCCGCACTCACAATGAACATTTTATATACATGCAGGACACTCTGTATACACACATTCATTAGATATCAAAAACACTGTGATATACATTGCTAGGCAATATACAAACCCAGTAATATCTATTGACACATGTAAGAAATACAGACACATATATATACAAGACATGTATATAGATTCTGGGTCGATTCTACACTATTGGGACAAAATTTCGGAAATTGTAATACTGAATTTCACATGAAAACACGTATCCAAAAATTACAAAAATCAATAAGATAGAAAATCATTTATCAAAGCAAAAAAAGTAGAATTTGATGAAAACAATCATATGACACAGGAAAGTTCAAAAGCGAGGCAATTTTCTGTTTCAATTTAAACAAGATGGCGGCAATATTTCACTTACTAACACGATTAAAGTTTTTTTTAATAATTCAGTAATATTTAGGGTAATTTCGACTGCATAATTTGGAAGCTACCATTGTAACTTATTAGAATTGACGAAATGAATCAGTTGAAACTATTGTTTTTTTTATCTGAAAACTTGATTTATCAACTACAAAATCTCGTCCCAATTCTGTAGAAGTGCTGACTCTGGCTATCCAACAATTAACCCTTATCCTTGAGTGGCCTTTGGATCTTGATAAGTGGGGTATGCAAGAAGTGCAGTGAAATTACAAATAGATTGGGAGATGATGACCCGTTTGAGTGCAAGAAGTGTAGGACACTAGGGACGGGTGAGAACTCAGATGTGAAAAAAATATCAGGTTGTTTGGGATGTTCATGCCAAATTTTAAAAATAATGAAAAGTCAATAAAAATATGTTATAAAATATTTGATAAATAAATAAATATGAAAAAAGTGAATGTTTTTTTTTTTTTTTGAAAAATAAATATGATTTTATTACAAAACTCTTAAGTTTAAAATAAATTGTATTTATTTTTACAAAACAAACCAAAAAGAAAGATAGTCATACAAAAAAAATGTTTTAAAAATGTGTTGTTTTGTTTTGTCTATGTTTATTCAGATTGGCAGCATTTAAAATATTTTTAAAATACAGAAATGCCTGTTCGACGTATGTACCAATCACGAGGTGAAGATGAAAAATTCCAAAAAGTCATATAATTTGATGAAGTAGTTTTTTTTTTATTCATGAAAATCAAATTTTACTTTCTTTCAATGAGGGTGAAAAAAGTATTCAATGAATGGATGGACAGCGGCAGAAACCCAAATGCATGTGAAAACTGGGAAAATAATCGCTGATTAACTCGCTTTACTGTGGTCTCGTCTTTCACTTATTGATAAAAAATGGCGAATTTGTTTTTCATAAAAAAAAATTACTTGATCAATTTTTGTGATTTTTGGAATATGCAATCTTCATTCTGTGACAAAGTGTTTTCTTTATTTTTGTTTATCGCTATAAAAAGTGGCAATCTTTATAAGCACCAAGTTGTCACACAAAAGTGTTTTAAAAATGTGTCTACTAAACCAGCATTTCACCATGCAAATAGATATGATTTGGCTTTTCTTAGATACCACAAGTTTGCGTAATATCTTAACAGACAATATTTCGAAAAAAGCAAAGAAAAAAAAATATTCTACTTTGAAAATGAAATTTTATTCCGAAAGTCTGTTTAAAATAAATTTTATTTATCCTAACAAAACAAAAAAATATGTTAATTTTGTGAACTTTAAATTTCATTTTAACAAAAAAAAATACACCATAAATATTTTATTATTTTTCCAAATTTCTAAAAAAAAAATTGTTATTACTAAATTTGTTTATTTGTCATTATTGTTTTTTTATAACAAAAAAACATGCTAATTTTGTGAGCCTTAAATTTAATTTTAACAAAAAAAAAAACACTGTTAATATTTTATTATTTTTCCAAATTTCTAAAAAAAAATTTTTATTTGTGTTTATTACTATATTTGTTTATTTGACGTCATTGTTTTTTATAACAAAAAAACACGTTGTTAATTTTGTGAGCCTTAAATTTAATTTTATCAAAAACACACACTGTTAATATTTTGTTATTTTTCCAAATTTCTAAAAAAATAATTATTTGTGTTTATTACTATATTTGTTTATTTGACGTCGTCGTTTTTTATAACAAAAAAGCACATTAATTTTGTGAGCCTTAAATTTAATTTTAACAAACAAAAAACATTGTTAATGTTTTTGTATTTTTCTTCTTTTTTTCTTCTTTTTTTCTAAAAACCAATTTTTTTTATTTGTTTATCATTATTATTGTTTTTTATTAATATTTTTTTAAATATTTTTTCTCTGATTTCTATGCTTTCCTCCGCAGGGAATTGGAGATTTGAACTTGTCGCACCAATGTTTCCGTATGGCCCTCACTTACAACAACGACCATGCGGAGGCGTATAACAATTTTGGAGTCATTGAACTCAAGAAAGGTCATCTTACAATGGTAAGATCTTGTTGAGTTTTCAATTAGACCTAAATAGCATTTAACTTGACAAATAAAACTTTGTTTCTGACTACAGAAAATGGACTCTGATTTATGAAAGTATGATAGGTTATGAAAAGGAAGGGTTGTAAAGAGATAGCTTCGAATTTGGGGGTATCAAAACCAAAGCAAAATATGATGAAAGTAAAAATAAAATAGGTAAACCCTATAATTTATTATACCATACCTGTTCACACTGAAACACTTATCACAATATTCTGTGGATCTATATTAAAAAACCTTGTTAAACTTTGTGACATATTTCCATTCCATGGAGGCCAGGCGCGAACGAACACCCCATAATTTTATTATACCATATTTCTTCAAACTGAAACATAATTATCAAAGTATACTTACGCAGATAGATATGAAAAATCGGGTTTGTATTACTGTACACATAGATTCGAAAAAGTTGTCAAAAAACAAATATAGAACAAATAAATGTTATCAAAGGCAAGATAAGTTACTTTTCTACCTAACTGGATATATTTTTTGTGTTTTTATTCAATGTAACATGTTTATTCAGCTCGAAAAACATGCAGTGTTTACCGATGTATTGGAAAATTCAAAATGGCAGCCGACTCTCTCTCAGAGAGGGTACGTTTGGGAAAAGGTATTATAAATAATAAACTAGACAAAATACTGTTAGAAATTCGCTCAATATATGTTACTGTGACATAAGTTGACATATATTCGGTTGTTTTCTAACAGTATTTTGTCTAGTTTATTATTTATAATACCTTTTCCCAAACGTACCCTCTCCGAGAGAGAGTCGGCTGCCATTTTGAATTTTCCAATACATCGGTAAACACTGCATGTTTTTCGAGCTGAATAAACATGTTACACTGAATAAAAACACAAAAAATATATCCAGTTAGGTAGAAAAGTAACTTATCTTGCCTTTGATAACATTTATTTGTTCTATATTTGTTTTTTGACAACTTTTTCGAATCTATGTGTACAGTAATACAAACCCGAAAAGTCTTTGTTAAAGTTTGTGCCTATTTCCATTCTATGGAGGCCAGGCGCAAACGCAAACTCCACAATTTTATTATACCATCCCTATTTAAGTTAAAACATACTTATCAAAGTATTCTTATGTACATCTATATCAAAAACACTTGTAAACGTTTTTTTTTTAATTTTTAAATTTTTTATTTCCATACTTTGTGGACCAGGCACGAACGCAGACCCCACAATTTTAATGAACCACCGTTTTGCCAGATCAAACATACCCATTCCTGTGTCGCGATACATCTTCTATCATTATATGTAATCAGTTTTTTAAAATAGTCAACCATATAGGAGCCTATTCGTGACCAGACGCACACACACACGCACATACACAGACATTCAGCTTTATATATATATATATATATATATATATATATATATATATATATCTATATTTTTATAAAGTAATAGGGTTCGTGTGTTTCTGTCTGTGTGTACAGCTCTCCATCATCAACGAAATATAAAGGAGGTAAGAGGGTAGATCTCTCCTGGTAGAGAAACATTAGAACCCATTTTAGGATGTTTCTGTTATAGGAGACATAAGAATTTATGCCTAATTTCTTTATATACTAGTCTACAAACCACCCCCATATCGAATGACTTATGCTCATTTGCATATCACATTATATTAAATCTCTTTAACTAATTACCTCGACCTTATTACATATTGGAAATATTCTAATCATTTCAACTGTACTATTTACAAAATCTATTTAACATTTAATTATTTAATATATTTTCATTTAATTTTATATTCGATTTATTTCACTTTACGTATATTATCAAAACAATTCATTGGCGAGCAAAGCTTTATGTTTTGGGATTGTATTGAAAATGTAATGGAAATTTCAATTTCGTTCCGTTTTAATCTTTTATATTTTACTTGCCAATATAATTGAAAGAATACAATTCAACTATCGTAATTTTATATAAATAAACAAAAACAAATATTTTAAAATAAAACTTTATTAAAAAATAAATAATTTTATTTTTAAATGAAAAAAATCAATTTAGTAAAATAATTGTATTAAACACCCCCAGCCTTGTCAGCAAACCTGTAAACCTATAAAAGTTAACATTTCGAATGTAAACAGTGATTTTTCGATTTTGTTAGCGCTTGCCGCAATTAAACACAATTAAAACGGAACTAACTTTATTTCCATTCTATTTTTTAAACAACCCCCAAAACATAACGCTCTCTTCCAGTTATAGCCAAACAGGTCAAAATAAACAGATAAGCGCATTTTCTTTTACATTTTTCTTACAAGCATTGTCATTTAACCAACTGCAGGATATCGTTACTTTTGTGGGGTTGTTTTGAAAATGGCACGGAGATTATAATTTCGTTCCAATTTAATCTTTCTGGTCGAGCCTATTTCGAAAGCCTGTTTATCATAGATTTGAACTACAAATAATTTATTACATTTTGATTATTACTATCTTAAGACTTAAAGCTTATATTTATTTCATTTTTCTATTTATATATTGAATTAGTTATTTCCAGTCTTATTTAAACTTAGTGCTTTCTTTAAACCGGATGAACCTTTTATAAAAATATGAGTTTAACGTAAAGAACACGAACAAGGTTTTATTCAACTGAATTTCTTCCAGTTTACGAACAAAATATATAAATTTAAAAGAGATATAAATAATAAAATAAAAAGGTTATGTAATTTAAAAGAAATACACGTACTCACAAAAGCAGAACTTTTTTTTACACATTTTTTTCTTTAAAACCATAACAATGAGACTAACAATTACCTAGATCTTAGTAATTATTTGTTTTAATAGAACTGTTTTAATTGTACTGTTTACTTAGTTAACCTAAGTTGGTATTACATTTATTTTACATTTACTTTTTTTTTTTTAATTATTACTTTTAGACTGTGACGTTTACACCCGGAAGTAATGAGTCACACGTAGGTCGCTTTTATTCATTCCTTTTGGTCAAGATCAAAGTGTAGTATCTGTTCTTCAGATGCTGCACTTCATTTTCTTGTTCTCTTTCGGTGGAGGAGAAATCCTTCACGACTGAGACAATTTTTATTTTTGTACCTTTTCTCCACGTTAAAAAACGACCCTGGTGTCTAACTCTGTCCCGTGGGGAGGCATAGTAAATAGGTACAATATAATTGTTTATAATTGTACTATTCAGAAATATTATTTATAGTTCGTCCATTTCAGTTAGTATACATTTCCTTTACGCTTAATTAATTTACAATCATTAATATCGTTAAACAATTCCGTTTAAAACCGAAATTATGCCACCCAAACGAAGTAGAAACGAAAGTGAGGAAGAAAGAATGGAAAGATTGGAAGCTAATAGACTAAGAGTTGCTGCAATTCGCTCCAATGAAAACAATTCAGATAGAGAAAGACGTCTAGAACTTAACAGGATACGTCAAAGAGAAAGGAGAGCAAGACTGTCAGATTTGGAAAGAGAAACCCAACGTGAAGCTGACAGAACTAGACATGCTGTAAGGCGGTTAAATTCATCACAAGATGAAATTCAAGAAAGGCAAAGATATGCACTGGAAAGAGAAGCAATATTATGATCGAATGAATTATATGAGGTAAGTAGACGTACACAAGGTCAGTTGAGAGTGGCTCAACGACATCAGAATGAATCGGAAACCCAACGAAGCTTTCGCCTATACCAAGGGCAACAACGAGAGGCTGCATGGAGAGAGAGTATGACTTTGCCCCAGCAATTGACAGAAAACGAGGCAGCTAGACAACGAATGACTGCTTTGAGACACCATGAAATAGAACACTGCAATAGAAAAGGATTGCTCTACAACAAAAATGACTCTCTCACTACAGCTGATATAGGAAAAATGGACAAAGTATGTCAACATTGCTCAGCTGTAAAATTTAAAGGAGAAACCCCTGGTTGTTGTTGTTCTTCTGGCAAAGTTGTGCTTGATAGCTTTCCACCACTGCCTCAGTTGCTTCAAGATTTGCTCTCCGGCAATGGTCCCATCTCTAAAGATTTTCTGCAAAATCTACGCAGTTATAACAATTGTTTTGCAATGACATCATTTGGTCACAAAATTGCGGCAGTACATGGGTGGAATCCTTCTTTTAGAATTCGAGGCCAGGTTTGCCACCAGATTGGGAGTCTTTTACCACCTGAAGATGAAACAGCAAAGTTTATTCAAGTCTACTTCTTGGATAGTCTGGAAGAGGAACTACATAATCGGGGACGTGACAGTAGACTCAATAGAGACATTCTCCAAAGTCTGACTGAATTTTTACATGAGAACAACAGCTTTATTTGTCAGCTGAAAACAACAAAGGAGAGGATTGAAGAAGAACACTTGGTAGAACATAAAGTTGTCATAAGGGAAGACCGAAGGCCGCAAGAAGAGCATCCACGGCGATTCAATGCTCCAACAACAACGTATGAGATTGGAATATTAATGGAGAATGAACCAACAGCTAACCGGGATATTGTCTTGCGTTTTAGAAATGATACATTAAAATGGATCTCCGAACTACATCCCCTCTACGATACTTTAATGTACCCGTTAATGTACCCCTATGGTTCTCCATCTTACAACATCTACATGAAGGCATCCAATGGGCGAAAAGTTACCCAACAGCAATTTTATTCGTACCATTTAATGACTCGGCCTGGAAACTATTTTCTCTGGTACCGAAGGCTATTTCAACAATGGCTGGTGGATGTGTACTGCAAGATTGAAACAGAACGTTTACAGTTCCTGAGGCGTGAGCAACAGACCCTGAGAGCTGACAATTATAGCAACTTAAGAGATTCAATTCTTAGGGAGGATGGGAATCCAGAACAGTTTGGTCAACGAGTTGTACTTCCGGCAACTTATACAGGAGGCCCTCGATACATGTTTGAGCGTCAAAGTGATGCCATGGCATATGTTCGGCGAATGGGCCGAGCCGACTTCTTCATCATGTTCACAACAAATCCAAAGTGGACAGAAATTACAGAAAATTGTCTTCAAGGGCAAGACCCTCAGGATCGTCCAGATATTGTTGCCAGGGTTTTCAGGCAGAAGCTAAAAAAGTTACTTGAATTTATTAAAAAGGGAGGATTTGGCAGGTTGAGGGCTTTCCTGTACAGTATTGAATATCAAAAAAGAGGACTGCCGCATGCACACATCCTCACCTGGCAGGCCCCAGAGGACAAACTTCTACCAGAAAAAATGGATCTCTGCATATCTGCAGAGATCCCTGACAAAGAGGAAGATCCTGATCTTCATGCTAAAGTGATGGCACATATGGTGCATGGACCTTGTGGACCATTTAATCCAAATTGTCCATGTATGATTGACAACAAATGTTCCAAAAAATACCCAAAAGAATTTCTTCAGTGTACCAAGCAAGGCCAAGACTCTTACCCCAAGTACAGGCGAAGAAAACCAGAAGATGGAGGCCAGACTGGTACAATAAGGATGAAGAGAAATGGTCGGTATGTTAATCAAGAAATAACAAACCAGTGGATTGTTCCGTACAACAAGGTCCTCCTTCAGCAGTTCAACGCTCACATTAACGTAGAAATTTGCAGCTCGATCCAAAGCATCAAATATGTCCTCAAATACGTGAATAAAGGATGTGATCAAGCAGTGTTTGAACTACAAAGAACTGATGGAGCAGCTAACCAACAAGGCCAAGTACAAAGTCACATTGTGGATGAGATCCAGCAGTTCCAGAATGCAAGGTATGTCGGCAGTTCAGAGGCAGCCTGGAGGATATTGGAACATCCCATCCATGAACATTTCCCCCCAATTGTACAACTTTCTGTTCATCTTGAAAATGGGCAGCGTGTCATGTTCTCAGCTGATACTGCTCTGGAACGAGCCCAAGGTCCACCGCCTGCCACAACTTTGACAGCATTTTTTCAACTCTGCCATGAGGATGACTTTGCAAGGGGTCTCAAATACGTAGAAGTCCCTGAGTTTTACACTTGGAACAAATCGACAACGAAATGGATGAGAAGAATGCGTGGGGTACAAGTTGAAGGTACTGAAAATGATGATGTATGGAAGGCACCATGCATTGGGAGAATCTACACGATTAGTCCAAAAGCAGGGGAGTGTTATTTCTTACGCCTGTTGCTCAATGAGGTTGCTGGTCCAACTTCATTTCAAAATTTGCGAGCATACAATGGTCAGGTGTTTGAAACATACAGAGCAGCGTGCCTTGCTCGAGGCCTTCTAGAAAATGACCATCACTTGCATCAAGCAGTAGGAGAGGCAAGTGCCACTCAATCACCTTCAAATTTGCGAAGCCTATTTGCGATAATTTTAACAGCCTGTGAGCCAAGAAATCCTCTTGAGATCTGGATGGCTTTTCGTGATGTAATATCTGAAGACATTCTTCACAGATACAGGCAAGAAGTTAACAATCCAGAAGCAGATTTTAATGAGGACATCTACAATAAAACTCTTTGTCTAATTGAAGAAAAAGTTCTCCTTATGTGCGGTCAACCATTGGCAAGCTATGGATTACCTGCACCAATGCAAGGGAGAGATGAAAGACTCGCGAGAGAGTATCAACGTGAAGTTACTTATAATCTTGAAGAACTTTCCCTACAAGCAGAAAATATGCAAGAAAAACTGACCGATTCTCAAAGAGAAGTTTACAATTCATTCATGGCAATGTTGGAAGCACAAGGTGAAATGAACAAAAACATGATGTTTCTTGATGCTCCAGGTAAGACTTTTGTAATCAATTTGATCCTTGCAAAGATTAGATCCATGAGAAAGATTGTGCTTGCAACAGCATTCAGTGGCATTGCTGCTACTCTACTACAAGGTGGCCGCACTCTTCACAGCACTTTTAAAGTACCCTTGGATACTCATCGAATGGATCAGCCAGTTTGCAAAATTACTGGTAACTCAGCCTTGGCAAATGTAATTAGAGACACCTCTGCAATCATTGTAGACGAAGCCCCAATGACGCACAAGAGTGCTTATGAAGCAATTGACCGAACACTGCAAGACATCACAGGAAACAAGAATCCCATGGGTGGCATTCCAACCTTATTTTGCGGTGATTTCCGTCAAATCCTCCCAGTGGTTAAAAATGGCACAAGGGCTAACATTGTCAATGCAAGTTTGAAACAATCCTATCTCTGGAGGCACGTTATAGTGAAGAGACTGACTACTAATATGAGAGCCTATATCTCTGATAACACAGCTGCAGCAGACTTCTCAAAATTGCTTCTCCAAATCGGTAATGGTCAGTTTCCTATCACTTCTTCACCTGACACAATTAAGATTCCAACTGCGCTTGGTAAATGTGTCGGTAATCAGAAGCAACTGAAAGACAAAGTGTACCCAGACCTGCAAAACAATGGAAAATCACCGGATTGGCTTGCTGAGAGGGCTATTATTTCGCCATTAAACAGCAATGTGAATCATTTGAACAATTCAATAATGGATGAATTTCCAGGAGACACAAAGCAATACAAGTCAGTTGATTCAGCTACTAATGAATATGAAGCTGTTCACTACCCTGTGGAGTTTTTAAACTCTTTGGAGATATCTGGAATGCCTCCACACATTTTAAATCTCAAAATTGGATCGCCAATCATGATTCTTCGATCCTTGGAACCGACAAAAATAACAAACGGAACCAGATGTGTTATCACCAGATTGCACACCAATGTACTTGAGGCCACCATTTCCTGTGGTCCCTACAAAGGCGAAACCGTTCTACTGCCAAGGATCCCCTTAGTTCCATCGGACTCAGTACTTCCATTTAAATTCCGGAGACTCCAATTTCCTGTGAAGGTGTGTTTTGCAATGAGCATAAACAAAAGTCAAGGTCAGACATTTAACACCATTGGCGTAGACTTGACATCAGACTGCTTCAGTCACGGTATGTTCTACGTCTCCATCAGCCGGACAGGAAGTTCAGAAAAACTCTACATTCTGGCTCCAAATCAAAGCAGCAGAAATGTAGTTTACCCTGAGGCTCTTTAGTGAAAAGTTCGAGAAATGGATATGAGGAAAAACTGACATGATCTGATTGTGGTAAGTTTTTAGTATTGAATGTGCAAGATAAAATTTAAGCAAGAGTTGAAAATGACTTCAATGAAAAATTTACTATGTAACATCAAGTAACCTTCCTTTTTGATGAAAATGTTTTGTGAAGTTCCTGATTGAATTTCAGTCACTACGAGAGATAGTTAAAATGTTAATCACCTTATGCAATCGTTGCTCTTACAACATCAACTTACTGGAAAGGTGCCCACAGATTTTGGTACCCGAGTGCGCAACAAAGCTCCGTGCGAAGCACGGGTATCTTTGCTAGTATATATATATAAATTTATTTTTTCTTTTGTTTTTTGTTTTTTTTTTATGATTCTGTTATATTTAATTGTTACACTTACCTAGGTTTTTACCTGCCCTTTGTATATTTGTGCCATTTCTTTTTTAAATAAAATTAATAGACAAAAAAGATATAAATATAGTTAAATTTATTCATCAGTTCAATAAGGAAAACATATATATATATATAGCAATTAGAATATTATAAGAACTCTTAATATGATTACATTTTGAAACAAAAAGGAGAAAGAAGCTAAGTTACACGCACATATATATATATATATATATATATATATATATATATATATATATATATATATATGATTATTGCTACTTCTTGACAGAAGTTTGCCATCTCTTCAGTTAAGTGTTATTGCATCCATGTGCACGTAGGTGACTTTTCAATCCAGGTTTAGTCCTACATGAAAGTTTACAAACGTGACATAGAAACTTTCCTTCTTGCATGGTAATATTGTGAATCCTCGTATGCCATGTCAGGCCACTTTTAGATTTGCAGATTAGACCACAAATATGACAACCTAGCGTTGCCAGGTGTGCTGTAGAAGCCTTCTCATAAGACTGTCGTTCCTGTCTTTGATTGTGTGATTTCATATGATTTACAAAACCAGCTTTTGACAAAAAGTATCTACCATATCTTATGCACTTCGGTTCCCGTTGTAATTTCACTGACATTACATTATCGTCCTGCTTTCTTAAAACACGTTTTAAGACAGCAAGATCTACACGCTGCTCTTCAAAAATCTTACAACTTTCTCTGATGGTCTTTCTTCACATAAATATATATATTTATGTACATGCCTATTTGCAACGTCTAGCGTAGGCAACATTAGCTTAGAAATGAAATATTAATAGTGAAAACAAAATAAAATCTAAAGGAAAGAATAGGAATGGCGTATAGCAATTGAGGTGGAAACCTAGGAGGAGCAGGAGGGGGGAAGATATGACAGGAAGATTTATATATATATATATATATATATATATATATATATATATATATATATATATACAGGGTGACCCCCCCAAAAAAAAACAAAAGCTAAATGGAGGCCATCTAGAAGATATGGTGTAGAACGGAGATAAAAGACCCTCATGTTTTGATGTGATGCTTTGAATATAATAAACTAGTTATGACAAAGTTTCATTTCATTCGGACAAAACACTAACAAACGGGGCCTAATTTGCGTTGGGGCCCGTTTTATTTGGGTCACTCTATATATATATATATATATATATATATATATATATATATATATATATATATATGAGCAAACAGTTAATAAAATATGTTAAAAAACACTTTGAAATGAATTAAAAACATATTTAATACTCTCCTTCGCATCAGAGGGTAGGAATTAGCAAAATGCGGGATCGGATTTTGCATGCAGAAGTATTTGATGAAACAACAAGTAAGTCAAAGATCTTACTTGAAAACAAAAAAAAGTGAAGCAGACGGAATATGGTAATTTTTTTTTTCTCTACTTTTTCTTTCTAGATCTTTTTTTATTTATAGTTATGTCTCGGAAGTAGAGTGAAAAGCACATCTTATTTTTCTTTTATTAATATTATTTTTTCCTTGTACACATGTTTGTGAATTATTGCATGGATTTCTGCCTTTGGATTATTATGGACCATCTTCTTCCAATTACGGGATGTCTTTGGATTTTACTTGTACAAATGGAAATTCTTTTAACTTTCTTGAAGTTTTACATTTGGATTTTACCGTCACTGGATTTTTTATCTTCTGCCAGACTATCCATTAATGTGTAATCACCTTTTTCTTCACCATATTCCCTCTGCTTAACTTATTTTGTTTTCAAGTAAGATCTTTGACTTACTTGTTGTTTCATCAAATACTTTTGCATGCAAAATCCGATCCCTCATTTTGCTAATTCCTACCCTCTGATGAGAAGAAAAGTATTTCTTCGAAACTCCGCCGATTAAGGACTATCCATTTATCTAGTGTTTCCTTTTCAGATTGAAATGAGTTAAAAACATATTTTAAGTGTTTTTCAACATATTTTATTAACTGTTTGCTCATATTATAAGCTCTATTTTCTATTTGGTTTTATCGAGCTTTTATGTCTGGCTGAGATAATTTTATAAATATTAATTCTTTAATATTTATAATTTACTTTAATTTTACCAGATTCGAAGAAGTATTTACGAATGCTTCAATTCGGTGACCTTGCGTGTGGTATATACTACGGGACCTGCTTTTCCGTCTTTCCGCAAGGATAGTTTGCCTTACATCCAAAATAGTAATATTTAGGCACCGCCAAAACTGGGGGGGCAGGTCAGTACTTTTTGACGGGCCGTCTTTTTAAAAATCTAACAAAAATCAGGTAATTATCCGATCAATACGAAATTTTCAGCGATTATTAGGAGAAGAATGAACTTTATAACAGTGTACTTATTTTTCATAAACGATATTTATATATATATATTTTTTTGCTTACAACCCACCCCCCTTGTTTTGAAGTGGGAACAAATATGCTTAAAATAATCATCTGAAACTGAAATCAACATATTGTGTTTTTGTAAGGGACAGAATTATAGATTCAAAAAAAAAAAAAAAAAATTGTTTGCATACCTTATTTTGACGTCTGAATATCAGAACTTCGATTGTGTTTAATTATCCCGCTTTTGAGTTTTGAAGTGTGAAATTCGGTGAATATGTTCAGTAAAATAATTAATTTAAGTTAAGCAAAACAAAAAAAAAAAATTTTTAATATTTATACGAAAAAAGCTATTTTAAAATTTTTGATAAATAAATTAACAATTTTTTTTTAGCGAGCCGAATAATGCATGACCATTATTAAACAGGGCATGCTTTGAATAATCGATACCAAAAAAAAAAATTCGATAAATATTGTGCCCTTTGTGTTAAAAATAGCATCATTTTTTTCGATCCCGTTTGAAAACGTTTGCCGCCTTTCGACTACGGTGGACCAAACGCGCTGAAATAATTGTTTTTTATTCTGCTTTAAATTGCCCCCCCCCCATTTTGGGGAGCCTGGCCCCCACACACATACACATTAAAAACCAAACTCATACAAATGGTCACCCATCTGGTACTGGCCAGCCTCAGCTTAATAATACATTGAAATTTTCGTCACTGAAAAATAAGTTTTTTTGGCCTGTTTGGTCTTCCATAGTTTTCTTATCATCAAAAGAAAACGTAAACAGAGTCGATCTGAACTCTACGTCGACGCGAAATATTTGATTACCTATATGAATAAGTGGAATTATTTGAAATTCAGGTACTTATATTATAATATTTTTGCATATTCTCTTAGAAAATCATCCTAAATCTTAGTTAGACAATAAATAAATAAATTAATTATTTCAAAAACCTTTTTTTTTTAATATTTAAGTACGTTTTTTATGCAAGACAAAAAATGTCAATTGTTAACTGTTTGGGAAAATTTAACATTTAAAATTGAATTAAAAATAGTAGAAAAAGTTTTACATTATTCTGTTTTCTATATGATAAAATTCAGGGTTTTATCTTTCTGGAAAAAAAAAGTTACTCAGAAATAATGGATTTTAATAAATGTAATTTAGTTTTAAAAAACAACAACAACTTGATTTTGCGGCCATTTTTGGCGGTGCCTAGATATCAGTTTAGATGCCAGTGCGATGCTGGTTATGTTGGGCGAACATCCTTGCACCTTTTGACTCGTATAAACCAGCATGTTCCATCGAAGATCAGACAAGGGAGGATGGGGTTTGGTGGTCTCCCTCCTTCTGCAGCCTTGGACTCTGCTATTGGCCAGCATTTGGTTGACAACCCGTTCTGTGCCGATAGATATAAAATAGATTGGTTCGAGGTGCTAGCGGACTCCAAAAACCATTTAAAGATTTAGGAGGCCGTCTCTATCGCGGTGCGTCAACCTTCTTTGTGCCGGCAAAAAGAAACATCAAACGCATTGTTTCTCTTTGGGGAACTTTGAATTTTTCCTCCCGCTTTTTTTTTTTTTTTTTCCCCCTCGTTGTGCCAATATTTTTAATCGTTTTTTAAACGTAAATAAATTTAATTAATGTCCCCGTACGTTGGCACATTTAATAAGTTCCCCAATAGAACTCTTTGTTTTCGTTACAATATTATTTAGATTGCTATCGATTTACTCCTGACGAGATGATAGCCGAAAGAGCTCTCGAGAAACTTCCGCCTAGTATTT
>NC_136507.1:32875194-32885194 GCF_053919585.1 Euprymna scolopes | reverse complement strand
CCCACCATCTTGTTTTTGAATGATACACTGCTAGCGACACCTATTTGGAATGTTAGACCAGAAAAGGGGCAGACAATTGACTTTCCACACTAGAAAAAAAAACTTGGAAAATTAAGACATTTATAAGTTTTTGAGGATGTTGAAAACGAGAATAACGTTTAAAATTCCAGCAAATGTATGGATCGTATGGGTGCTCAATTTACGTAAAATTCTTCATATCTTGGAAACTACTCGTTTGCTGGAATTTTAAACGTTATTTTCGTTTTCAACAACCCCCCCCCCCAAAAAAAAAAACTAATAAATGTCTTAATTTTCCAAGTTTTTTTTTTCTATAGTGTGGAAAGTCAATTGCCTGCCCCTTTTTCTTGTCTTATATTCCCAACATTGCCAATAGCAGTGTATCATTCAAAAACAAGATGGTGGGAAGTTTTTCTTCGATTCATAATATTTGATTTTCTTAAATAAAAAAAAACTACTTGATCGATTTACGTGATTTTTGGAATATGACATTTTCATGCAGTGACAAGTACATACATTATAAAGATTTTTTTTTCGGCTTTTTATAGTAAAAAAGATTACTTGCGGACCCTTTATAGACTTGCACTAGCAATATCAGAATTTTGGGGGAATTTTTGACACCCCTAACAGAAAACTGCGAATAAAATATAGAAAACTCGTAATTTCTCTTTCTAAAGTGGGTTATTTATTTTCTTTATAGAATATGCTTCCAAAATAAACTATTTAAGTTGTTTAAAAAATAATAGAAATATTATTTTTCATTGTTTAAAAAACAGTATTTACAAAGTGCGTGCGTGCGCTCTGGGAGCCATTTTGCTACGTAATGAAATCAATTGATTTTTATGAGATGAATATTTTTCAATTTTTAAACTTTAAAAATCTATCAAAATTTTCCTATTCGTTCAATTGTTACGTTTTTTTCAGGGTGAATGTAAAATTTTATGCTCTTTCCGATAAACTAAATATAATATTTTAGACAAACGTTGTTTTATAAATTCACCCCCCCCATTTTGGAATGTCTATGAGAATTTTAATAATTAATTTTGGTTTGCACGCTTTATATATCACAAATTGAAGATAAAACATTAATAAATAAAATACTCAAATTTAAAACAACAAAAAAATATCACTTATCTGTAAATTTACCGGTAAAGTCCAAAATGTAAATCCTTCTTTTTTCGATAACCACGTGTTTTTTTTTTTTTTTTTTTTTTTTTTTTACGTGGAAGCTTAATTTTTGTTTAGAATTTTCCAGTCATTAATGGTCGGTCAGTGTATATTTTTATATTTAATTCCTGGTTTCCTTTTTTTCTATATAAAAAAAAAGACGAAACCCAATTATGCAGATTTATAGTATAATAAATAAAAAATTCAGGTATTTCTTTAAGATATTAAAAAAAATAACATTGCATATCTTCGTCATTTCGTAATCCGTGTAAATGCAAAAATGAAAAATCCCAGTTTTCATGTACGATAGCGTAAAGGCGCCAACATTAAAAAAAGAACGATGTTATCTCCCTTTATTCATATAGGGTCAATATGAAGCCACCCTCGAAAATTCCTTTAAAATTACGGCCAAATCTGTTCATTGCAATGTGGCCATAAAGTGGGTGCCCATTTGACGTCACATCATTATAGAAAAGTGACCCCCCACTTTGTGACCATTTGTAAAATTTTTTATCTTGGAAACTACTAGTTTCGTTTGCCGTATATATAAATGGTTATTTCCGTTTTCAGCGCCTCTGAAAACCTTTAAAAGTGGAAAATTTGAAGGAATATAATCCAATATCGAGATTATTAAGGTTTCTGAATTAGTGTTTTTTTTACACTTATAGGCTTCCGTACATAAGTAAGTTATAATTTTCACTTCCGGTGTCTTTACAACTTTCTTGAAAGACACGCGTTGTCGTGATGTGTGTTGGAAAAATCCTTCCATTTAAAAAATACATGGATTATAATACATAAATATGAATAAATTCTCATGCAGGAAGATTACAAGAAAGCATATCTTACTCATTAACCAGGTAAGTTCTTTATTTTGCCGTTAAAATAATTATCGTAAGATTCAAGTAATATGTTAATCGACAATCCGTGTAATGTTAAGTGAAGAAATCGAAGGAAAAATAAATAAAATTGTTTATTTCTCTATTAAAGCTTTTATGATATTAAAATTTGGTCTTTGCTCGTTTTATTGAAATAAAATTTACGGGTTTAAATTACGTTTTCATATTATTAAAATCTGATAGAAATATAGATGTCTATTCAAAATGGCGACTCGGCTGAAAATTCCCCCAAAATTCTGATACTGCGAGACTTGCACCTGATTTTTTTTTTCGGAGAACTTCGTTCCATAACGAATACATATAATTTAAACTTTTTTTGGATATTTTAATTTTTTAATGTCTTGACTAAACTGTACAAGTACTGATGAATAAAATAATTTATTTTAAAAGTTACGACCTTCGACAAATCAATTTATCTTTCGAAAGTTTCAGCTGGACTAACGGGCGCGGTCAATTTTTCCATTGAATTATCTCAAAATAGATATAGCAATAATCTTTGGGATACACTTAATGTTCAAAATGATCAGCGACTCGCATTATGTTCAGAAAAATGCATGAGAGGTAACTCTTATTTAAAAAAAAAAAACTTGAATTAACTCCCTTAGAATTATAAAAAGTTATTCATGTAAAGTTAAGCTTTTTCTCACACTGACATTGGTATTAAAAGCCTACTTTTTCTGTTTAAAAATTATTAAAATGAACTTAAAAAACAATTAGGGTTTGAATTACATTTTTCAAGAAGTTATAAGCTTCGAAAGACAGTAAGTCTAAATATTCCAGTGTTTACCACGAATTTTTAAAATTTTGGTCTTTGCTCCTTTAATCAAAAAAAATTAAGGTTTGAATTACATTTTTCAAGAAGTTATAAGCTTCGAAAGATAGTAAGTCTAAATATTCCAGTGTTTACCACGAATTTTTAAAATTTTGGTCTTTGCTCCTTTAATCAAAAAAAATTAAGGTTTGAATTACATTTTTCAAGAAGTTATAAGCTTCGAAAGACAGTAAGTCTTAATATGTCAGTGTTTAATGGCGATTTCTGACACTGCTAGTACTCAATTTTTTTTTTTTTTAAATTGTAATTTCACTCCAAACAAGGCACAGTGCCACTTTGATGTAGGGGGCTATTACCTGGGACATAATTGCAGAGATATCTGTTTATCTGAGCAGCAAGATATCTGTTTACGTTACACTTAATGTCAGTACAGTTGGAGAAGCGTGAATCCAGAAGGGAATTTCAAAGTCTAGCAGTTCTGTGAAAAAAAAAAAAAAAAAGTAGAAGGCTTTCTGCCATCTAGGGATTTTTACTGTGTAGACGTGGAATTTTGCTGCTGGTCAGGTTTGTCAGGAGTATTTATGTCGGGGGGGGGGGGTAGGCACAAGGACTTGTAGTTCGTTTTAACATCTACCATTAAAATATTTGTAAAACAGGCAAAGGGATGCAACATTTCGTCGATGGGACAGAGGTTGAAACCTAGCTGACAGTTCAGAACCTATTAGGACAATAGTACCATAGCAATATTGGCCACAGTTATCTATATATATATAAATCTCAAACGTCTGTGTGTTTGTGCATGTGTTTGTGTGTGTGTGCTTTTGTATGTCTGCTAAAAACTTTTGTCATCCACACTGGACCAGCACAAAACTGGTACAATCTTAACGGACAATACCCCAGATGCATAATATATGAAAATTAGAAAAAAAATTCTGTAGGGGTCAACTAGACCACATTTTGGAGGGGGGGGGGCGTTTTTCGTATCTCTTTTTTCATAACTCACATGCACGTATTAAACTAAAACTATGTTTAAAACGCTTATTTTGCAACGTTATAACATCATAAGCACACGTGGTCGTGTGGACAAAAGCGTTTGTCTGTAAGTTTTGCCTTCTTCCTTTCTTTTTTTTTTTTTTTTTTACACAGTGATCACCACTTATCAAGGCCCGGAAGGCACTCAGGGATAAGGGTTATTGCAAGTACATTACGTTAGTATGGAGATTTGATGAAGTGTTTAATTAGGGGGGGCGGTTCATTAGGAATTTGTTAACATTAGACTTGAAGACATCCAAGTTGTAGTCCGGAGGGAAGCAGGTAGACGGAACAGAGTTCCACAGGTGTGCACTTCTAAGAAAGAAGCTTTGTTCATGGAATCTGCGTTTTGATTTAGGCACAGATATAGAGTGGGGGAAATTTTTCAGTGGATTCAGCTAGACGGGTGTTTTTCGTGAAAGATTGGCGAGAGGGGACCAGGGATTTCGTGTTTCCCGTTCGAGCCTGACCACCATGGCTCATTTTTTTTTTTTTTTTGTGGTCATAATTCCCTCTTTATTTGTACCTAAAACTAAAAGAAATTTCCATGAGCAGATTTTCTTTCCTAGATCTGTGGAGCACAATACTGTGTTGCTGCTTCCCAACTGACTATAACATGGTATGAGGTGGCTTCAATAAGTTTACAAACATTTGTACAGGTCTTTAAGATTGTTGTAGACTCTTGAAATCTAAATATGTTATTTCTGTACATCTTATGAAATGAGTGATACATTTTTATGATTGCAGGATCAAATAGACAGCTACAGTAGGAATTGGAATACACCCTACTAAAGCCTGATTGTTACTAGCTGGTGAATTTCAAAAATACAATCTGGACGTGAGGACACTTTAAAAGAACAATATGCTATAAAATTCTTTTTTAAACTTGAAAAAAATGCTACATAAACATATGGAACACTTCAAACTGCTTTTGGACCATCTTGCATGAATCGAGTATCAGTTTTTGAGTGACCTAAAAAACTCAAGGAAGGCAGGGAGTCTGTGAAGGATCATGAGAGCTGTGAGAGGAGTAAGGAAGTCAAAACACCAGAATTGATTGGCCAAATAAAGAATTTCATGGATTAAGACCGTCCTGTGCGGGAACTGTACATACAATTATTTGCAAGTAATTAAAGATATGTAAGATTTGCGCGAATGCAGCAGTCCACGACTCCGTCCTTGTCAAAGATTAATTGACTAATATTGAGCATCAAAATAGTTTATCACCTTTCCTATAGTCCAAACCTCGTGTTTGCTTAGCCTGTAAAATGACAGCAGAAAAATGTAGAAAAGAAAAGACAAGAATAATTTTGTTGGTCGCTCATTGGTGAACGTATGTTATTAATTTGCATATGTGCACAATTGGTAATTGTTAAATGGGACGAATTCTAAGGCATGAGGATTGAGTGGAGTTTTTGTTGGAAAGTTTAGAACGAGAATGAGAACGAACGGTGGAAGATAATATCGAATACACGAGGATTTGCTGCAAGTGGAGGAAAGAAAGGAAAAAAAAAACTTTTGTGCATTGTGTTGACGGTTTGACACTGCCAGTTTTTTTTGTTTGTTTGTTTTGTTTCCTTTCCATTTTATACTCTCCCACAGAAATTCAAATTCTTTCCTATAGACATTCAAATTCTCTCTAATAGACATTCAAGTTCTTTCCAATAGACATCAAGGTTCTCTTCGATAGACATTCAAGTTCCCTCCAATAGACAATCATATTTTCTCTAAGAGATATTCAAGTTCTCTCCAGTAGGCATTCAAGTTCTCTCCAATAGACATTCAAGTTCATGTGAATAATAATAATACACATGAGCTACAAGCGGTAACCGAACATATAGAAACTCTAACAAAGTAAAACAAAAAGACAGACGAATACCACATGGGAACAAGAAAACAGTAAAATTGTAAGTTAATTCCCTCCCCATTATTTTTTTTTATTTTTTTTTTTTGAAGTAAATAAAAAAAGAAAATTATAGTACCGGCATCAACTGGCACTGCACCTATTAATCATGAAGACAAGAATAATTTTGTTGGTCGCTCATTGGTGAACGTATGTTATTAATTTGCATATGTGCACAATTGGTGATTGTTAAATGGGACGAATTCTAAGGCATGAGGATTGAGTGGAGTTTTTTGTTGGAAAGTTTAGAACGAGAATGAGAACGAACGGTGGAAGATAATATTGGACACACGAGGATTTGCTGCAAGTGGAGGAAAGAAAGGAAAAAAACTTTCATGTGCTGAATTGACAAGAGGATGGTTTGACACTGCCATTTTTGTTTTGTTTTATTTTTTATGTTTTTTTTTTTTGTTTTTTTTGTTTTGTTTTGTTTTTGTTTTTTTTGAGTGAAAAAATTTAAAAAAATTTTAATAAAATATTTCATTACATTTTTTGGTTTTCTAATATTTTTAATGAAAATGTTTTTCAAAGATGTGACCAAACTCCTATTGAAAATTCCCGCCAAATCATCAACTTCATACTAACAACAACCGTCAATCAGATGTGTCTGTTTCTCTCTCCACGATGGACTGATCCGCCCCCCCCCCTCTCAAGGTTAATTATTGCCACAAGGAAAACGACGAGTAAAAAAAAAAAATCTCTTCTTATTTTAATCATTTGATAAAATATTTTCGAATATTTTCAATTTTTTTTTTTACAAACGGTTTACCACATATCAAGGTTCCGAGGCCACTCGAGGATAAGGGTCAATGTAGTCATTGGGACAGTTGCATAATAATCGTTTGTAGAAGTAATTTGGCATGATTAGATCATTTATGAGGACGGCCCAACAAGAACTTGTTAACGTTAAACTTGAAGATAATGATATTCTAGTCAGCTGGAAAGCAAACCAGCGGAACAGAGTTCTACAGGTGGGCAAGAAGCTCTGTTCATGGAATCCATATTTAGGTTTAGACAGCGATATGTAGTGGAGAAATTTATTGATAGTGATTTCGGCTAGACCAGTGTTTTTTGTGAAGGATTGGTGAGGGGGTACCATAGATTGGAGCTCAGTCGAACACTTGCCATGTTTTCAAATATGTGACCAAACTCATATTAGAAAAATATCATCATAGAAGAATGGAATGGGGAGTACTGGAAATCAGGAGAATGTTACTGTCACGCAGTCTCCAGGGAAACCAACTGGATTTTATCATGCGTACCAATCGATGTTGAGAACTCTTAATAAATAAGAAATAGTGACAATTTAAAAAATGAACATTGCTTACTTTATTTTCACTTTGCACTTCCGGTCGCAAGATTCTACTTAGGTACTTCCCGTGCTGCACGAGTTCGCCGGTTTTTGTCTGGCGTAAATATGTCTTCTCTGCTCATCGATTTTACACAACAATAAAACCTGCAACAAAAAAAGAATGGTGGCTGAAATGTAGATTGGAATAAACTATCGATCGCCAACAAATATCCATTTCTAATAAATCTTGATAATAAGTCCCATGTGTGACATCATCTGCTACCCTGCTCACTTGACCACATCGCCGCCCTTCATATTGTTCGCCATGGGTTTTCCTTTTATTTTCTCTTCTCGGTCTGGTTTTGGCCGTCGTCCTCTTTTATGCATTGGTGACTGCTGCCAAAGTGTGCACGGATTCATAAGTATAGAAAAAATAAAATTACCCCCCCCCCCAAAAAAAAAACACAGACTCCAATGCTTACTACAAAGTGGAGCAATAAAATTATCGCCCTAGAAAAGATGACATGATTCCATTTCCGTTTGAGGAAACCGGTTTTCTTTTTACTGTTGCAGACCATCTACTAGTTGGCCAGTTGTGTACAAATCCCAAGAGCGATAGGTGCCTTTTATCATGTCTGAAAGTGATATAATGTTCAACGAGCGAGATCGGAGATGCGCCACTGTACAACTAATGCTCTCTATCGATCCAGGTTATGACAACAGGATCATTGTCAGCATCCTCAAAATGCAAATCTGGGCGGTTCAACACTTGAGGACACAGCTCAACGATGTTTGCAGCCATGGTTATGGTCTTTGGTGTGGTATTAAGTGAGGGCCACATCATGCCACCTCACATCTTCGAATTCGGCTTGAAAGTCAACACCAAAGTGTATCTGAAAAATGTGGTGATCCGCTTGTGCAATCAGGTGGTCGCTGACAGATCCTAGGTGTGGCAGCAGGACTCGGCGCCGATCCACAAGTCCAAAGAGACCAATGGGTGTTAAGCCTTTGTACCTTTCTTTCACCGAGCCCCCTCCTCCCCAACCTGAACCCGCTGAACAACTTCGTTTGGTCATACATCAACAACATCTCCAACATGACCTCCCACAAAGTCAGAATGATCGCTGCCATCTGCCGAGTATTCGTCGAGCTCTTGCAGGTACTTGTGGAAAAGACATGCTCCCAATTCCGGCTCCGTATCGAGGCGGTGATTGAAGCTGAAGGCAGCTACATTGAATAGATATCAGCTCTACTACATAATCAAGTTACCTGAATGGATTTTTTCAATAAAAGTTTTAGAAATAAAGCTGTAGTGTTATTTTCTTTAGCGCGACAATTTTACCGTTCCACCTTGTAAAAATATTAGTTGCACTCCGGGTGCATATGTGATACTATTATAAGACAATACTCTCTAACGTCCATGTCTTAGTTTTTCTGTTGAGGCAGAGTTCGTCGTAATATATATATATATATATATATATATATATATATATATATATATATATATATATATATATATATATATAATTATTATAGTAAATGATTATGTCAGCTCCTTTAAGAAAGTCGTTTCTTACCGTTGAGCACTTTCAGTTGAAACAAAAGAAGTCGGTCAACTTAGCTCATATGCGCAGATCGTCATATAAGGATTAGATCACTTTAACAGACGTTAAAAACATTAAAAAAATAAATAAATGTTTAAATTTAAACAGTATTTTTTGCGGTTCACGGTAGCCGAATGGATTAGGTCCTTGCTAAAATGGCTTCTGTTGCTGGGTCCAAATCTATGTTAATCGGGACACTCAACACTGATGATTCTCGAAAGGATGAAATACTAGTGTTTGTGGGTATTTAATAATTATTTAATAATAATTATAGTAAATAATTATGTCAGCGCCTTTAAGAAACTCGTTTCTTATCGTTGAGCACTTTCAGTTTAATTTAAAAATTGGTCAGTTTAGCTTTTATGTGTAGATTATCATATAATGATTAGATCACTATGACAGACTCATTTAAAAGTGTTTAAAAGAATAAATGTTTAAATTTCAGCAGTATTTCTCGCGGTTAACGGTAATCGAACGGATTAGGTCTTTGCTAATGAAGCCAGACATGACTTCTGTCGCCGGGTTCGAATCTCTTGACTGGTGTTAATAATGACACCCTGTACTGACGATTCCTGAAAATATGAAACACTAGTTTCTGTATGTATTTAATAATTATTATAGTAAATAATTATATATATATATATATATATATATATATATATATATATATATTAGACATTAAGAGGAGATTATATATATATATATTAGACATTAAGAGGAGATTATATATATATATATATATATATATATATATATATATAAATACCCGTTCACATACACCTTTCACGATAAAGCTAGAACCCAGAATAAGATAGAATCGAGCAATTCCATCGACAACGGACAACGCCAAACCCAAAGTGGGTTTCGATGTACTGCATCTCATCAGTGACGTGCTCCGATATAGGCGCGAACCCAGGTCGTCGCACTCATGAAGTGTGCAATACTGACGACCTAACCATATGTCGGAGCACATCACTGATGAGATGCAATATATCGAAGCCCACTTTGGGTCTAGCGTTGTCCGTTGTCGATACAATTGCTCGATTCTATCTAATTCTTGGTTCTAGATTTATCGTGAAAGGTGTATGTGAACGGGTATATATATATATATATATATATATATATATATATATATATATATATATATATATATATAATCATGAACACTAAAGATTCGGGTTATTCGTTATGTTGGAAATAATTGTCTCATCTGTTAATGTCTTGTTATACACATGTTATGCAATCAACTCGAGAAACATTACAAACACCAGACGATTATAGCACGTTAACACAGTAAATAGACTTTTAAATAAACTA
>NC_136507.1:32837694-32867694 GCF_053919585.1 Euprymna scolopes | reverse complement strand
ACCGCGTAAAATAACGTTGAAATTTAAACATTTCATTTTAAAATGTTTTTGGTCCCCTATTATTAGGTTTGAAACCGACGGTACCGATGACTTGTCTCATCTAAACTTTCTGTAAATAAAGAAATATTAATAATACGCTTTTATTTTTGGAAATGTTTCTTATAATAGAGCATTCCATTGGAATCCTTTTTTCCAAAAAATATAACTATATATATATATATATATATATATATATATATATATATATATATATATATATATAATTGTCGGAGGAGTTTGGTAGAGTTCTCAAAGGTCAAATCGTTGAACTTTTACCCTTTAATAGACAAATATCTGGCCGAAAATCGATTAGAATGATTTCCCCAAATCTCAGTACCCTGTATATCACATTTTAAGTCTCTAGACCTAAAATTGACAGAGTTATTGCATAGGAAAATGTAAACAGACAAACAGACAGACAGACACACACACAAACACACATTTTCACTTTTATATATATACTAGCATTTCAGCTCGGTGTTGCCCGGGCGTTTGGAGGTGTACGTTGAGCAAAAAAAAAAAAAAAAATGCGGTCAATTTTTTTAAACTTTGACCCCTATTATGACCCCTTAAATTTTATTGTTTGGGGCTCAAATCAAGTTATTAAGTTAGATCCATGTCCAAGGAACTTATATATAAAATTTCAAGTGTTTAGACTCAAAATTGTCGGAGAAATTTGGTAGAGTTCTCAAAGATCAAATCGTTGAACTTTAACTCCTTAACAGCCAAATTTCTGGCCAAAAACGGATTGCAAAGATTTTTCCAAATCTCAATACCCTCTATATCAAATTTTGAGTCTGTAGACTAAAAATTGACAGAGTTATTGCGTAGGGAAATGTACACACACACACACGTTCACACATATATATATATATATATATATATATATATATATATATATAATGCTCCTCTGATGAGGGGTTCTTGGAAAGACACGCTGTTCATAGTATATTTGGTTTTAGGTATACATAGAAAGGCATTTTATAGTCCTCGCCTTGATTATTGGGTATTCTAGAATGAAATATATATATATATATATATATATATATATATATATATATATATATATATATATATATATATATATAAATCAACTCAGAGATATTTTTTCCTCTCTTTTATTGCTCATAAACCAAAGTGTCTTCCACCTATAGACAGATCGATATAGTCTTTTAAGCGTTGCGGCGATTAGCGTAATTGGACATTCTGTTTTATTAAGGCTTTTTGTGGCACGTTAATCAAAAGACGCTTTACCAAGAGTATGGAGCTACGACCTCCGTAAAGAAGGCCTTTTCAGTGAAAAATGGCGTCAGATAAGTCAGGAAGATCTGTCGAACAGACTGTTGATAATGAATGAGCGGTTGTTTTTGTTTTTTTTTTTAACCAAAAAGCGTATGAAAACTTTTTTCAAAAATGGATTTAAAAAGAGATTTATACTGAAACTGAACTTTATTCAATATTGTTAATTTAAAAACTAATAAAAAAAATAGATTATAAAGAAAGTTGTGCTATTTCTGCGTTAAAAGTAAATAAACATCACGTTGTCTCATGGATTTTAAAGACAAAACTTCGCTAATTATTTTAATTGAGAAAACAAGATATTTTTTTACATATTTACATGCAATGTTAAGCAATGCTGATATATGAACAGAACCAGCAGTATTTCTTTATTAATTACCAAACAATTACTACATCAAAGATTACATAATTAAAATCTACGTGTAGTATGTCACCCACCTTTTTGAAACGTTTCGTTTATCTGCTTAGGCGTAACTGATTACTAACATCTCTGACGTCAGCAGATAAACGACACTTCTTGGACAGGCCTGCTTTACGGAGGTCGCGATAAACACACTAAAATAAATAAAAAAAAGAAAAGAAAAAACAAAGAGTCGAAGGAAATGATGGGGAAAAAATGACGCACGCGTGGCGTCCATTTGGCGTTGGCTGATCCAACATGGCCGAAAAAGATAAATAATCGCCAGGTCAAAGATGACCTTGAAAGACGAGCAGCCATGTTTGTTTCCTATGACATTGGTAGGAAGAATTCCTCACCTCTTTTATAAAATACTGTCGACAGTTCGTTACTCGCCAAAGGCTTGGCAGATTGGAAGCGAGCCAGACATCAGCGCCAATGGTGTGAGCTGCACCTTTGGTCGAAAGGTTTAGAATTCGAAAATTACCCGTCTCAGGACGGATAAAATTAACCTCTCGAACAGAACAATTTTGCACTATTTTTATGCCCCCCCCACCTCGTTTATTGTTGTTGTTGTTGTTGTTGTTGTTATGGCGGTAATGGGGGTGAAGCTACGTCATTCATTCATTTCGTATAAATCAGATAATTTTTTCATCGCAATCGCTCCAAAAAAGGCATGAAAAAATAAATAAATAAACAACATACTAATTCATGGTGAAAAATAGCCAACGATAAGTGTTCGATGGATACCCCCCCCCCAGAAAACAGCAATTCTTCCCCTTATGTCCGAAATATCGCTCATGAAATGTGAGGACTAAAGGACAAAATAAGGTAGACGAGAGTTATGATTGTTGTTGGCATTTGTTTCTCCGATATTTTTCTAGTTAAAAAAAATTTTCTAGAAAAAAACATTGGATACTTACAGGAAGGACGGCGTGAAATTTTTTTTTTTTGAATTGAAAGCCATGGTTAATTTTAGAAAAAGTTTTCAGTGAGTAGCTGATCTGTATAAGTCCAGAGCTTTAAAATCTGTAGAATTCTTAAACGTAAAAAGTTTGCATATGAAGAGCAAAGATCTTTCTTCCGGTTTTTGATTGGCTGTTAGCAGAATGTGGCTCAATTTTATTAATCAGTTCCTATCGACAGTGTCTATAAGGAGAACCTTCCAATTTTCTTTAATCATACTCTAATTATAGAAAAAATATTGCAGCGGTTTCCAACATCCTTAAGTTAAAATGTTTTTGAGGAATGAAAAAAAAAGGCTAATCTGTCAGTTTTTGATGTAATTTCGTTTTCGAATATCTACATACGATTCTGTTTCTAAGTTTCTTACTTAGTTTATATTACGCTTTGAAAAGACCAAATACAATTTTTAAAGGCCAAATTGCTTAAAAAAAAAAAAAAAAAGGGCTAAAATTCGTGAAATTTGACTTTAAAATGCCAATCTGGCAGGCCTGGACAAAAAAAATGAGAGTGACCTCCCTTTGACGTAGTATCGTTTTCGAATATCTACAGAATACTCTGCTTCTTAGTTTCTTAGTTAGTTTATATTTTACGCTTTGAAAAGACGAAATACAATTTTTAAAGGCCAAATTGCTTTTAAAAAAAGGGGGGGCTAAAATTCGTGAAATTTGACTTTAAAATGCCAATCTGGCAGGCCTGGACAAAAAAATGAGAGTGACCTCCCTTTGATGTAGTATCGTTTTCAAATATCTACAGAATACTCTGCTTCTTAGTTTCTTAGTTAATGCATATGTTACGCTTTTATAAAAGTCCGAATACAATGCTTAAAGGACAAACTGCTTTTAAAAAGGACACTCTTGCAATCCTAGACAAGAAGAATATGAGAGTGACCACCATTTCATATAGTCTCGTATTCCATTATCATTATAGTAATATACGATCATTGTTAGAAAGGAGCTCATAATTATTTTGACGTGCACTGCTTCTTCAACAAAGAAAGAAATTAGTGAGACGTTAGGTAAAAAGGGAACATTCGAAAGGAACAAGGCAAAAAAATTGTCTGCCAAGAGATACTGGACTGAAAGAATACATTCAAGATTGCCTCTTTCAATGTGATTTTATTATTTGTTTTGAACTATGTAGCACAATATTACTTTCTGAGTATTCGTTAGTACTTATTAATTTATCTCATTTGGGTCGGTATTTAAAATACAATGGACGCTATTTTCAGAGAAATGTTAATAAACTCATATTTGCTGCGTGTTATTGACTTTCTGTCCTCCAAAATAATTTTTTACGATATCCAGAAAAGTATCAGTTTTATCATAACATTTGTTAATAAAATATATTTCTCATTCCGTGGAATTTCAACAGGTCCTGTTAGTAAGGGTATATTACAATAGCACAATGTTGCCAATGTAGTTTCTGTCGCCTGAGTGTGCTTAACACTAATATACTAATCGGAAGAGTCCACTCCGTATCTAAACAAAATTTTTGGCAGTAAAAAAGAAGAGAGGAATGTGAGTGAGCAACCACAAAATTTTAACAGGATACTCAGTCACCCTATAATAAAGGCCAACGTGTATTTATTTGTATACTCACAGGGAGACATAGCGTTGCCCTGGATTGAGTGAGGATCAATAAATGTTTCATATTCCCATATCTTATTATCATTAAAATCGGTAAGATTGCCTATTTTTAAATCCTCCCCCGCAGTGATTTAGTCCACAATAAATTGTAGTCTACATTGCACTGTAGAGAACCTGGTGTTGATTTCATAAAAATATTTTTGTATAATGGCTTGAATTAAAGTTTAAAATGTAAAAGTCAAGTATCATGCTTCAATTGTACTTTAACCAGAAACATTCCGTTTGAATGCACCCCCGTCATATTAAAGAACATACTATTGATTTTATATGCTGGGCCTTTCGGATTGTGTGGTAATAAAACTTCTCAAATACACTTGTGATGTTAGGCTGTGTAAGGTGTTAACTTTGGTCAAAAGGGCCTATTCCTCCTTTCATCGAATTTTTCGATTATTGATTAACGATACTTAGCGAAAACATTCCAATAAGAAACCTATATAAGAACACTATCAGGCACATAAAATACATTTTTGTGAAATGTCAAAAAAATCGTTCAGCTTTTTAGGAGTCCATAGGGAACGTACTCACACACGTACACATACACACGCGCGCGCACATACAGACAACGTTCCTTTTATATAACAGTAGAGATATAGAGATATAAATAGAGTCAAGCATCTTAAGAAGCTGTTTGTTTGTTGTGTGCTGGCCTTTTAATCTCACCCTCAGTGCAACAAATGGCTCAACTTTAAAACAATATAAAGATGAATATTAGGGTGAACACTAGCGAAGCATTTTTTGTTTTTTTTTTGTCATTTTTTACTCAGAGTGACCACTTGTATTCCGAACAGTTTGCGTCACGCGTAATGCTAATTTACGCAGATTAAATTCAAAATGTTGCCAGCGTTCACACGCACGGGAATCCAAATGCAGCCGATAGAACGTTCGTCAGAAACAAACAAGTCTAGTTTACTGTAATAATAAAAAGCAAGAGCCAAATACATGCTACGAGAGAGTACTGTTACCACATCTGGGGCGGAGCTCACTTCCTTGCCATCGAGAAGGTCAGCAAACCTCACTTATAAAAGTTCGTTACTCGCCAAAATTGTGTGAAATTAAAAAAAAAAAATCTACTCAGCCGTTTAAAAGTCCATAGGGAACGAACCCTACCTCCACACACATATACAAAGTTTCTTTTATATAATAGAAGAAACAGAAATATAAATATAGTTGGGCGCCTTAAAAAGCTGTTCGTCTGTTGTGTGTCGGCCTTTTAATTTCACCCTTTGTGCAACAAATGACTCGAACGTTTGTCAGAAACAAACCGGTTTGGTATATTGTAATAAAAAAAAAAAAACAAGAGTTAAATACATGAGAAGATGGAGTGCTGTTGCCACATCTGGGGTGGAACTCCTAAAAGCACACGCGAAGACCAGCAAGCCTCACTTACAGAAGTAAAATACTGTCCACGGTATTGAAAGACAAGCAGCCATGTTTGGTTCATATGACATCGGTAGGAAGAATTTATCACCTCTTTTATAAAATACTGTCGATAGTTTGTTACTCGCCAAAGGCTTGACAGATTGGAAGCGGGCCAAACGTCAACGCCGGTGGTGTGAGTTGAACCTTTGGTCGACAGATTAAGAACTTGAAGTCTCTCCGTCCCAGGACGGATAAAATTCCTAACTACTGGAGGATTGTGTGACAAATGTTCATAGTCCTTTCAGGAACACTGATCACCTTGGTTGACATCAACCTAAATTCTCGATCCCAATCTGAGGAGCCGTTGCTAAAAAATGACAAGATGCTTAAAAAAAAAAACTGATTGGGAAGCCATCAAAGAACGCATCAGAGATGCACCGTGAACTTGTCTTTTCTCTTCCTGCTGAACAATGTGCCAATGAGACAGTTGAATGGTGCAAAGCAAGTATTGAAGTACCTGTTCCCACATGGAAGTATTATAACAAGTTTCACTCTACACAATGGTTCACTTCAACTTGTGCAGCTGCCATTGCACAAAGGCATCGTGCATTTTGTCGATTTGTCTGCGACAAGTCAAGTACAAACAGATAAAAGTTTATAGAAATAATTATAAGAGTGAAATAGCAGCAGCCAAGAGAAGGTATACCAAAGTGACCAGGAAACATATCGAGTTGCAGAAAATAGGATTTTGTAATATGGGGAAAATTTATAATGGTGCGATGCATAATGAACAATCAACAATTTTTATTATTATTTATTTTTTTTTTTTACTCACGTTCACCTCTAACAAAGCGTATCGCCATTTGGACGTAAGGGGCTACTATTTAGGACCATGCCTAGGAAAGATTAGCAAGATGTTGGTTTACGTTACATTTAAACTTCTGCATATCAAGTATAGTAAGGGAAGCCAGGTAGCAGGAAGGAAATTCCAAAGTTTAACTGTTCGAAGAAAACAGAAGAAAGTGTGAAAAATAGAAAATGTAGAAAAAGACAAAAACATAAATATGAATGGAATAAAAGAAAAAAAAACATGAACAAAAAATGTAAAAAGATAAAGAAGAAAGAAAGAAAAGAAAACAAAAAAACCCAAAAAGTAATGGGAAGTGAAGAATGAAATAAAGGAGAAAATAAAAACAACAAAATAAAAATAAAAACAGTCAAAAAAGAGAAAATAAAAACGTAAAAAAAGAAAAGAAAAAAATGAAAAATAGAAAAATTAAAAACTAAAAAGAAAGAAAGAAAAAAAATAGAAAAATGGAGTAACCCTTAACAAGAAATATGAGGAATGAAAATAAATATATAGAGAGAAAGGAAGAAGGCAAGGAGGAAAGAGGAGGGGTAAAAAAAAGAAAGAATATAGTTATGAATAAAAAAGAAAGAAAGAACAATAGCAAAGCCTAAAATGATTAAGAACGCGAAGTAGAAAAAAATGGGGAGAAAAGAGAAAGGGGACCAACGTGCTGTGTCATCTAATGTTGAATAATTCCGTTCTAACGAGAGTAAAACGCCGGTCTTTAAGCATAGATGTCACATCCAGGGTGTTTGAACCGTTTTTCGGGTGATGGATCTCGCTTGGTTTCTACCTTCCAATGGTTGAGTCAGAAAGAAAAGACCGGACCATTGAAATTTCATTTAACATACGCCAGTGACGGGTTTGCTGTCGTCCAAAACTGTAAATCGAGACTCTTTTTGGCCAACATGGCGCGCGTTTTGGCGAAGGCCGACAGAGAATTATATCCACACGCGCGCGTTACCGGCATTACTACCACCCACTTCCCGGACGTACTCAGAGATACTTACTTGACATGCGCATAAAATGTCAAATCACGTGCCAAACTTAACGCACGCTTATAAAACTACATCACAAAACACACACACACACACACACGCACACACATACAGACATACATACATACACGCCACTACAAAACGGAGCTATTAAACTTAATATAATGGTATGGGACGAGGTAGAAAGAAGCAGCCTTGTTGGGTTTCTGTTTACTTGCCTCCAAACGAGGGCAGAGTTAGACACAATGTCGGTTTTTAATGTGGGGAAAATCACGCACCCCCCAAAAGGGGCACTTTGGACAGGAAAAAAAAAATTGTCTCAGTCATGAAGAATTTCTCTTCCACTGACCGAGGACAGAAAAAGTGTAGCATCAGAACAGATAATACACTGTGATCTTGTTTATATAGTTTATTGTTCGAAAAAAAAATCAATTAATGTTAAACAAAAAATAAAAAACAAGAAACAAGCCCTTAAAAAATTGGAGGAGAGGGGATGCGTACAGAGTCTTTCTAGTAAGTCTATAAAAGTTTGAAGGTTACAATAGCAGCATTGACCATGATAGCGCATTCACATTGTGAAGTTAAACTTAATTAAAACATCCCAATCGTTTTGTGAAAAATATTTACATGTGTACGTGTGTGTATAATTTTTTTTAATCATTGGTACATGCAAAAAGTTGGTTGGCTGTTTTTGTTTTACGGCATATCAACCTTTTTTCATGTTATTTAATGCCGAATCTAGTTATTTTGAAGAACGATTTTTAATAGAGTAAATTTTTGTTTAAAGTCAGATTCTATTTAACCCATAGTTGGGACCAGAACGGAGTAGTGATGACAGATTTCCTGGCAAAGGGTACCACAATTACAAGAGCCTATTATGCTTCCCTTTTGAGGAAATTAAGGGAAGCTATCAAAATCCAGAGGCGGGGCAAGATCAGCAAAGGTACCCTCCTCCTGTGGGACAACACTCCGGTCCATAACTCGCATGTCGCCAGATCAGAAGCACGGGGGTGTGGGTATGAAATCCCACCCCATCCTCCTTACTCTCCTGACCTTGCACCTTCTGACTTTCACCTCTTCCCAGCCATGAAGTTGATTTTGAAAGGAAAGCGTTTCCCAGGTGATGCAGCCTTGATTCTTGAAGTCACGTCGTGGTTGGATAACCAACCTGGGATGTTCTACAAAAACGGTCCCCAGAGTTGCATCAAACGATGAGAGAAATGCATAACTCTGGGTGGTTCGTATGAGAGAAAGACTAATAACTGTGCCAAGTTTCGTTACTCTACTGCTATGGGAAGTGGGTCAGGGGCATTACTTATTGCACGCCCCTCGTAATTATAATTTGGATTATCTTTTCTTTTTCCTCTTTTAATACTGATTATTTCTTTTATTCCCCCCTCTTTCTCTCTCCCTATCTCTCTCGCGCTCTCTCTTTCTCTCTCCCTATCTCTCTCGCGCTCTCTCTTTCTCTCTTTCTCTCTTTCTATCTCTCTTTCTCTCTCTCTCCCTCTCTCTTTCTCTCTCTCTCTCTCTCTCTCTTGCTCTCGTTTTTATTCTCTTACTCTTTCTGTTTTTCTCTCTTTTCTTTTTCTTCTTAATCTCTTAATTCTTTTTTTTCTTTTTTTTTACAAAAGGGTACTACATATCAAGGCCCGGGGGCCATTCGAGGATAAAGGATACTGGGCGTATTGTAATCATTGGGTCAGTTGAGTAATAATCGTTTGTAGAAGGTATTTGGTATAATTAGATTATTTACGGAGACGGCTGAACAAGAACTTGTTTACGTTGGACTTGAAGATAATGATATGGTAGTCGGCTGGAAAGCAAACCAGCGGAACAGAGTTCCACAGGCGATCAGTTATAAGAAAGAATCCTTGTTCATGGGACCCATGCTTAGATTTAGGCAACGATACAAAGTGGGGAAAATTATTGATAGTGATTTTGGCTAGATGAGGGGGCCATAGATTGAAGCTCAGTCGAACACTTGCCATGAAAATAACGATAGAGCTGAAACAGTTTTGCAACATCTCTTCTGTGGGGAAAGAGGTTGCAGAGAAGAGAAAAGGGCATCACCTAGTAGATTACGAAGTCTGTTTTGAACTTTTTTGAACGCATAATAGGGTGCTCCGAGTAGCTTCTGCCCAGATGTGGCAACAGTATTCAATCCTAGGACGTACTTGGCTCTTATGTAGATACAGAATTGCTTCAGCAGTGAAATATCTACTTCCTCCGGTTTTCTTTTTTCTACCTTCTTCTTCTTCTTCTTCTTCTTCTTCATCTTCTTCTTCTTCTTCTTCTTCTTCTTCTTCTTCTTCTTCTGCTACTGCTGCTGCTGCTGCTGCTGCTGGGACATCATCATTATTATTATTATTATTATTATTATTATTGAAAAAATTAAAATCCCCGATGTTTTAGGCGGCCTTCAGACCTCTGCTATTGTAGGTACCACCAACATCCTTAGGAAAACCCTTGATCTTTGGAAGATCCTGGTTTGGAGCCGGGATTGAGAAAAATCCTCTGGAAATGAATCCCATCCACTTCCAGAGAGACGTTGATAAACGAAATCAGAATTATTATTATTATTATTATTATTATAATCTTCCTCCTTCTCCTCCTCCTTCTTCTTCTTTTTCTTCTTCTTCATCTTCTTCTTCAGATGACTACAAATGATTTAACTCAACCAACCACTTATGCGACTGTTAAAAAATCTTAGAACGGGACTCAACAATCCGTTTTCATTTTTACAAATCGATTTGAAAAGAAAACTAGAATGTCAAGTGGCAATTATGGAATCCAAAAATACGAAAAGATATGAATGACTATCTTATATATATATATATATATATATATATATATATATATATATATATATATATATATATATATAGATAGATAGATAGATAGATAGATAGATAGATAGATAGACAATTATATTTATATATATACCAAAATATAAAAATATTCTCTCTCTCTCTCTCTCTCTCTCTCTCTCTCTCTCTCTTTGTCATTGTTCAGATACCTAACTCAATTTATTTACACAAAGAGCATCGCATAATACGCTGATGGTAATTTGTATATCACTTCCCAATATGCTCAACCCAAGAGAAGGAGCTTTACCAAAATATGAAAATTACCTCTATGGCTGTCTGCCTGTTGTTTTTACAAGGTGATATCTACAAGAGGCCTGGCAATCTTACAATCACAGACTACATATGATAGTTTGTATGCAATAAATTAAATTACTACCCAATCGCAATTAGTGAAAATATTTTTAGCAAGGGATTTGTTAAAAAATATCTCCTAGTTAGTTAATTAGTAATTACGTATTTATTAACACATTAGTATAACAAATGAAAGTAAAAGTCAAATATAAACTATGCGTTACCCAGACTTCCTCATCTGTATATTAATATATTAATATATTAATACGATAACGTGTGTGTTATTTTCTGTGTCACGCTTACATCCGGGTCGTTTAATTGTTATGTATTTCTATTTCTTGTAAAAAATAATTTTACCAAGAATTCTTCTTAAGTTTTGATTTCGGTTTCGATTGTATCTGATGGCACTCAAGTCATTTAATTTTTTTATATAATTTTACTAAGAAATCTTTATAATTTTAGTTTCGGTTTCGATTATAGCTGATGGCACTTAAATCATCTATTTTTGTTTTTATAAACAATTTTACCAAGAATTCCTCATAAGTTATCGTTACCGTTTCGATTATAGCTAATGGCACTCCAATAATCTATTTTTTAAAATAGTTTTATCAAGAATTCTTCATAATTCTTCGTTTCGGCTTCGGTTTTAGCTGATGGCACCTTAGTAATCTATTTTTTATAAATAATTTTATCAAGAATTCATAAGTTTTGGTTTCGGTTTCGATTATAACTAAAGGAACTAAAGTTATATACACTCATAAGTATGGTAATCAGTTTCGATTCAAGCTGATGAACCCAAGTCATATATTTTTTATTTTTGAAATCGCAACTTTATAATATATACACATCGATGGAACATTAACTCTATAATGATATATACGAAATCTGCAAGAATTAAAATATCATATTTAAGCGTATTTTACGACCTGGCTACGCCGGACGTCCATGCTTGCTTGGATAAACACTTCTGCAGTTTTAACAAAAGAGCTACAATAATATCAGAGCATCTCCATTTACGTTGAATATCTACAGAATGCCAAAATCAATATATTACATATGAATAAGCCCTCTGTGGAATTTCCACAGGTCCCGCTAGTTTTCCTTAAACTATAATTGGGGGTGGGGACTATCACCATTTGCCACTAGAAAAAAATCAATTGAACTTATATTATGTACAATACTTATATTTTTTAAAAATTATTAATGAAGAATAGAAAACGCATTGGGGACGCGTTCTCGGTAGCCTTATAATTATTCTCTTCCCCTTTTTTGCTCATTAACCGTGAGTGATTTTTCTGACAAAAAGACAAGAAAAAGGTGTATACTTGGTCGGTAGTTACTATTATCTATATATTAATACGCTAATTTGCTTCGACCGTTATTATTATTATTATTATTATTATTATTATTATTATTATTATTATTATTATTATTATTATTATTATTATTATTGGCTCACATGGAGCTTTGACACAAGTCAACAAACGATCTAATTGGAAACCGGTGGTGTTCTCTGGAGGCTGAGTGACAACAAGTCTCCCCAGACGTCCAGTTCTCTCCGCCTCCTTCGATAGCATTTGCAAATGAATTTTCATCATCGCAACAGCCTCTTACCATTGATTTCTCGCCGGCAGTGGCCATTGGTTTATACTGGAATTTGAGGGGCACTAAGCCTCCCCAAAGTCCCAGTTCTCTTTGCGTTTGTCCAACCGAGATCTGGCTGGCGCTCTCTCCTCGGTCTTTCAGTCCTTCTTGACCCTTCTCAGCTCTTTGGTGTCACTTTTTTATTAGGAGGAGCGGTATTATTATTATTGTTATTATTATTATTATTATTATTATTATTATTATTACTATTATTATTATTATTATTATTATTGTTGTTGTTATTATTATTATTTTTATTGTTGTTGGTATTATTATTATTATTATTATTATTATTATTATTATTATTATTATTATTATTACCATTATTATTGGCCCACAAGACGCTTTCACACAGGTCATCAAAGATATCTCCTTGAAAACAGCCTGTGGTGTTCCCTGGAAGCTGAGTAATAACAAGTCTACCCAGGTTTCCAGTACTCTCCACCTCTTTCGATTACATTTGCAAATAAATTTGCATTATCGCAACAGCTGCTTGCCATTGATTTCCCGTTGGCAGCTATTGGTCTTCACTGGAGTTTGAGTGGCAATAAGCCTCCCCAAGGTCCCAGTTATCTTCGTACTTATCCGGCGGAGGTCTGGTCAGTTCCTCGGTCTTTCCTTCCTCCTCGACTCTACTTGGTTATTTGGTCGCACACTTTTTGTTTGGGGGGGGGGCAGTGATGTGTCAGTGGGAGGCTTGGGATGGGGTTGGGTTAAAGAACTTATAGATATGCGGCTTCAGTGTTTTTGGTTCTATGTGGTGTTTCATATTTTGCCTTTTGCAGCAGTTTGTTTGACCCGTGATTAGTGTTGTTGTTGCTCCTGCTGCTGCTACTACTACTACTACTACTACTACTACTACTACTACTACTACTAGCAGGACCTGTGGAAATTTCACAGCGGCATCTTAGATATGTAATATATTGCTGCTGGGCATTTTGTGGACGTTCAGCGCGATATTATTCTAGCCCTCTTGTTGAAACTGTAAAAGTATTTATCTAAGTAATCTGGTTAATGTAATGTCAGAATATATCTGTTTATTACGGTTTATCTCCGATATCCTTATAGGAGTCTGACATATTTGCATTGTACCTATTTACAATGCCTCCCCACGACATATGGATGCCCGGCGCGAACAGAAACTTCACAATATCATTATACTATTTTTAGACAGAACAGATGGTATTTATTTGCTCCCCCACCGAGCAAATTAGGCACAAGGCCGATTTTTAATGTGAGGAGTGAAGAGAGGGGAAAGGGAAAAAGGGGACCAGCTCCCGAGAGGTGGGAAATGGGAGCTGGTTAAAGGTCAGGCATGTGGGGTTGCCCCCACATCTGGTCTTTGCTAGTCATAGCTAGTCCTAGCTAGTCATAGCTTGCAGTATCTGCCGGAACAGATACTACACTTTGATCCTGGCCCAAAGGCCAAGAGGATATATTTTAGTTTCACGTACAGCCTAAAAACGACATCATTTTTTTTTTCTTTATTTAATTTTTTTGTTTTTAATTGCGTCTTCAGTAATCGGGAGATCCTATTTATTAAAAATAGGGGGATGGAAGGTGATATTAGCGTACCTATATACTAATTTAATGTTTCTAGTATGTTGTCACTAGGGCTATGACAAGAGAATATTTTTTTCATTATTTTGACTCTCTCGTATATATCAATTAATATCTTATATGTTTTGGGTAAAGTGATGTGGTTCTCAATTGTTTAAATGTCGGATATATACTGGAGAGTCAAAACAACGATAAGAATATTCTCTTGTCATAGCCCTAGTTATAAAAATAATAAATAAGATCTCTCGATATAATAATTTATAATCTGAAAACCGTGACATACGTACGCACGTACGTACGTTAAAAGTACTACGGTATTTACATAAAGATTATTATTATTTACTCACTAGGAATAGTCACACAGGCCATCAAAGATTTCTCTTTGAGAACAACTTGCGGCATTCTCTGGAGTCTGCGTGACAACAAGTCTTCCCAGATTTCCAGCACTCTCCTCCTTTTTCGGTAAGCATTGCAGACGTATTTGCATTATCGTAGCAGCCACTTACTATTGATTTTTCGTTGGCGGCGATCATCGGCCTTCAGTGGAATTTGAGTGGCAACAAGCCTTTCCAAGATCCCAATCCTCTTTGCACTCGCTCAGTAGAGGTCTGGCTAGTACTTTCTCTCCTCGGGCTTTCCATCCTTCTTGACCCTGCTCACTTTGGTGTGGTGTAAGTTTTTGGTGACACAAAAAAAAAATTATGCTTCAGTTTTTGTGATTCCATGTGGTACTCCTCTTTGTTTTACATCTGATTTTTTTTTTTTTTTTTTGCATTTCCAGTTTGTGTCTGTAGTTCGTATGTATTAATCTCCACATTCAAGGGGTTTCCTTAGTATTTCAGCAGTTTTCATTACTGTTATCTATTGTATCTTATCAGTCATCCCTTTGATTCTGATCTCTCCCATCCTCCTACTATTAGTGGTGTTATCCTGACTTTTTTCATCTTCCATATTCCTTTGAGCTCTCTGGCCAGTTGAGTGTATTTGCTTCGTTTGTCAATCTCCTTGATCTTCATGTTGTGCTCTGCTGGGACAACAAAATCTACAATCTGACAGGTCTTTTCCTTATTGTTAGCTAGTATGGCATCCGGTCGTCTTGCTTGGATTGTTTATCCGTGTGTATATCCATGTCCCATAGGAGTTTGTGACTTTCATTTTCAAGTACTGCTACTAATTTTTGTTTGTACCATTTGTCTGGATGTTACAGAATCAGTTATCTGCATAATTCACTTCATCATGTCTATTCTTATATTCTTTTTGGGCTAGATTGCTGCATTCACTTATTATGTGGTTTATTATTTCGCCTCTTTGTCCGTAGAGTTTGCATTTGCTGTTTTCTTCTGTCTTGTCGATCCTTGCTTTTATGTGGTTGGTTCTAATCGCGTTATCTTGTACGGCTGTTATTAAGGATTACGTTTCTCTGTTCAAGTTTCCTTTTTGTAGCCATGTCCAAATGTTTTCGTTAGTCTCATCTTGTATTATCTTTATGAATCGTTCATGCAGTTGTTTCTCTTTCCATTTTTCTTTTCTCGTCTTACGTCTTATATATATGTATATATATATATATATATATATATATATATATATATATATATATATATATATATATATATATATAAAGCTGAACGTCTCTGTGTGTGTCTGGTCACGAATGGGCTCACATATGGTTGACTATTATAGTAAACTGATCACATATAATGATAGAAGATGTATCGAGACATAGGAATGGGTATGTTTGATCTGGCATAATGATGATTCATTAAAATTGTGGGGTCTGCGTACGCGCCTGGTCCATAAAGTATGGAAATAAAAAAAAAATTAAATTAAGAAAAACGTTTACAAGTGTTTTTGATATAGATGTACATAATAATACTTTGATAAGTATGTTTTAACTTAAATAGGGATGGTATAATAAAATTGTGGGGTCTGCGTTCGTGCCTGGCCTCCATAGAATGGAAATAGGCACAAACTTTAATAAAGACTTTTCATATCTATCTGCGTAAGTATACTTTGATAATTATGTTTCAGTTTGAAGAAATATGGTATAATAAAATTATGGGGTGTTCGTTCGCGCCTGACCTCCATATATTGGAAATATGTCACAAAGTTTAACAAAGTTTTTTAATATAGATCCACAGAATATTGTGATAAGTGTTTCAGTGTAAACATGTATGGTATAATAAATTATGTGGTTTATCTATTTTATTTTTACTTTCATCATATTTTGCTTTGGTTTTGATACCCCCAAATTCGAAGCTATCTCTTTACAATCCTTCCTTTTCATAACCTATCATACTTTCATAAATCAGAGTCCATTTTCTGTAGGCTGTTTTTGAACCCAGTCAACGACGGGTACTTTTGCTAGTGTATATATATATATATATATATATATATATATATATATATATATATATAGATAGATAGATAGATAGATAGATAGATAGATAGATAGATACTTCGATTAGAACGAAAAAGCTAGTACAAGAGCATATTATTTTTTTTTTAATTTTCCTGAAGGTCAGAAAAACATTAAGGGCACCAGTTTATGGTCAAAAATGATCGAATTCTCTTCAGTCTCTGTTGATGTCAGTAATCCTCTTTTTCTCCTCTGTAGAACAGTTATAAAGAGAGGTTGAAGAGGATTCGATCATTTTCTAACCATAAACTGGTCCCCTTGTATTGGATTTGAAACCGATGTTACCGATGTTTTTTCTGATTTCTGCTAATTTTTAATACACACACACACACGCACGCACACACACACACACACACACACACACACACACACACACATATATATATATGGAGAGAGAGAGAGAGAGAGAGAGACAGACAGACAGACAGACAGAGACAGAGGAAGAAAGAGAGAGAGGGGGAGAAGGGAGGATGGAAAGGGGAGAATAGCATCTAAAGAATTTCGCAGAATATATATAAGTGAAACGTCATTTCAATATGGTGGATCCGGTTGAGACATGCAAACGAACAACGTTTGTACACATCTTGCTCATAAATTCCTTCCGAAGATAAAAGTCACGTGATTAATTTCAGTCTTTGTGTCATTTTAATCCGTTGCGTTTCATTTCCTTCTCTCGGGTTTACCTGCTAATTTTTATGATGGCATTCCATGTGACAATGGTCATAGGGGAACGTCTATTCTGAAACTCGCACGTACGCACGCACACACACACACACACACACACACACACACACACACACACACACAAACTGCTCACATACTCCACTGTACTCAATGATACAATATACGTACGGACTTGTCTAAAATTATATATACTTAAGAAAATTATATATATATATATATATATATATATATATATATATATATATATATGTATATATATATATATTTTTTCAAGTATAAAATGTATACTAATAATATGTATACGGAATTTTTTTTTTCAATTGTCACGATTAATTAAACTCAATGAAAACACTTTAACACTTTCGGGGCATATACAATAGTAGTTAACAGTTCAAAGCCAAATATATATGTATATCTTTCCTTCATAATATTTTACTTTGTCTTACACGTGTCTCGTTGAATGTCGTACGAACATCAAACAACTCCTCAGAAACCGTTTATATTTTCCTCGAAAAAAAAAAAATAAATAAAAAAAAATAAAACAAAATGGTTTCTGAGTTTTTTGTTGTTTTTGTTTTGTTTTTTCTTTTGTTTCGTTTTTTGTTTTTGTTTTTGTTTTGTTTTTTTGTTTTGGATTATCGAGGATATAACCTGCGGAAGATAAATTGAACTTGTTAGAAGTCATATGATTCATTAAAAAAAATTTACTTGTTCAAGATATATATTAGACTAGCGGGGGTTCCTGGCGTTGCCCGACTGTTTGTAGATATGTGTGTGGTGTTAAATAAAAAAGAAACTGGGGGGGGGGGTTAGGATCGAACCCGGATCCCGGAGGCGAAGTTTGAAAATAAAATCGGCCAGCCAGAATGAGTTAGTGAAAGATGTTTGAATTTATTTAAGTAAGAACCAAATTGACAGGTGCACGCACGGAAGTCGTCGAGCGTTACGACGACGACGACGACGACGTCGTCAATGACCAGGTTTGTTTGTTAGAAGCGAAGTATAAAAAGAAAACAATGTTAAAACTTAAGCGGAAAAAACCCCCAAAAAAACTAACGTAAGGCAAACGAACAATGAAAACAGAAAAACGAACACGTGAAAAATGGCTTGAATAAGCCTGTTTCGATATTAAAATTTAAAAAATCGGTGGGTACCCGAGTGTTTTTGGGTGTGTAGTCGGGGTGGATAAGCGAATTAAAAAAAAACCCAGAAAAACGAACGCTACGTGAAAAATGGCTTAAATAACACTGGTTCAATATTTAAATTTAAAAAATCGAAAAAAAAAAAGAAGACATCTCACACCACGATTCGAACCCAAAACATTTAGAAAATGAACCAAAGCGCTAATCGACTGACCTAACGCGACGTGCATGAAATTTGTTCAGTTTTTCAAGTATGTAAAGTAAATCAGGTCATGATGTCATCTGGCGCATGCGTAGAACCGGTCGTCGTCACGAGAAGGCCGTTTTTGTTGACCCCCCCCCTGTCGAAAATTGTCGATTTCGGGGTGACAAAATGAACGCTTTTGGCCAATTTTTCGATATTTTTCGAGCGAAGGATGGGGCTTAGATATGATACCGAGTTTGTGAATTTTCATCGTGTCTGTCGAAAGTTTTTAGCAGAGACACAAACATACACACATACATACATACATACATACATTTTCGCTTTTATATATATAGACTAGCGATGGGTACCCGGCGTTGCCCGGATGTTTGGAGGTGTGTGTGGAAACTCCGGGGGTGGGGGTGGGTTAAAAAAAGTAAGTATGAGGAGCGAACCCGAACCCTTGAGGCAAAGTTGTAAATTAAAACGTGAAAAGAAAAAAAAGACGTGCGACGTTAACCATTGCCCCACCGCGAGATGCTAAAGGGAACATGTTTGAATTTATTTAATTACTTGGATTTGGCAGGTGCCCGTTTTAATGAGTTAATGAGGTCAAATTTGACTGCGGGATAGAATTTTATTTAAAGCTGAATGTTTTTTTTTGTTGTTTTTTTTTTCCGAGGTGTTATAGGAAAAAAGACTAACCCACATGCGGCGAGCAACAAATGTTGAATATTTATCTTCCCAAAATCGAGCAAATTAAATAGACAGGCGAGCTTCGTTGTTAACTGTGAGATATTACGATTTATATGTGATATAAAAAGTTTTTAAAAGTTGTGAAGCGACTGACCGCTTCTCTGAAAAAATCCTTTTGTAGACATACAGAAAAAGCGAACACACCTACATACATACATACATACATACATATATACATACATACATTTTCGCTTTTATATTTATAGATGTTTCAAGAAAGAAGGCTGAAGTATTTTTAGGCCCACAAAGATGGGGCAGTAATGCTTAAGATGGATATTGTTCTCAAAATGTTAATAATAAGAGGCTTATATTTAATCATACTAAATTTAACCGTTAAAACAAACTCTTCCTAATTGAGAGAATACGAAACTACTGAGAGTAAAATACGAAACTACTAAGAATAAAGCAACATTAAAGTGGCATATTTTACCTGTTATAATTATGTCTACGAATTTTATAGTTTCATGACTAGAAGTAAAAGGAAATGTTTAAAATATCTCTCATCAATATATATATATATATATATATATATATATATATATATATATATATATATATATATATATATATATAAGCCCACTTTAAATTTGTTTGTAAACAAACTTATGGTTTGAGCACTGTAAGCGACGGGTGGGTGTGGGTTTTATACACACTCGAGGAGAAATATTTACGGCACTGATTCATGGTCCGATGGTTAGAACAGCCGACTGTCAACTTAACGGTCGTAGGTTCGATCCACAGCTGGGGAAATGTGTATGTCTTGCCGCACTGATGAGTTGTGATACAACGAACAGTACTGTATGTGGATGACAAATATATATATATTTATATATATATATATATATATATATATATATATATATATATATATATATATATATGATGATGAGACAGACCGAGAGGGAAAGAAGCGGGAGGACGGATCACGGAAGTAAATAAAGGAATGGAGCTTACTTCATATGTTCACATAAAATGGCATTTTTTGTATCGGCTTTCAGTATTTACTTCAACAGTGCTCAATATGTGAGTAGAGCTACGTACTAAGTTATGAAAATATGTCTATATCCATTAAGCTACACAGAGGCTTCTGCGTTTAATCTCCGTAGGGAATTAGTTTGCTAAACTTTATATATATATATATATATATATATATATATATATATATATATATATATATATATATATATATTAGCAGAAGTTTTCGTTGTTGATTGGGTTCAAAAAGAGCTATCAAGAAAATGGACCTAAGTAATGAAAAAGGGAGTGTGCGTCTAAAGAAATAACTTCAAATTTTGGAATATCGAAACTTTGTTGTTCTTCGATGCTAAGGGTGTCCAACAAAATACATGTTTTAGAAAAGCAGAAAAAAAAAAACGAAGATTCTATTACTCATTCCAACTTCTCAATTGCAAAGAGAATGTAAAGCCATGTAAAACAATATAATATCTAGCAACAGTTGGTCCATCAATAGTTCTTAGAAATGAAAATGAAGTCGGTACTCTTATTTCATGACGAAGGAGTCCTAAAAAAGAAACATACATGGTGACGTGGGTGCAAAGAATAAACTCTATCAAATTTTACACCTGAATGACCCTCAACATTAGTTCCTCGGTTCCTCCCCTGCGTGTATTATTACTCCATGTGTATTAAGAGTTTTTTGCAAAATTATCTTTTTCGAACAATTAAAAAAAAATGCCGTAAGCGTTGTATCTTAGAACAACTTGATCAGCATTTTCGTTTGTGAAATAAACCCTCTGACACTTTTCAAATTGAATTAGAGGATGTCTTTCATGAATAAGACACCCCAAATACTGGCATCAATTGAAATGGATAGCTCTTGTCTAGGGGAAGCTCCATGTTTTGATAAGCTTCTGGGCTTGACCTTTACTCCTGACCTGAAATGGAACACATACATCAAGTCAGTTGCCAAGGTCGCTGAAAAAATGGTAGGATCCTTCTACCGCTCCAGAAGATATCTCACTGCGGATCCTTCTACCGCTCCAGACGATATCACACTGCTGATGCAATTCTCTATCTATATAAAAGCCAAGTACGTCCAAGGATGGAGTACTGCTGCCACATCTGGACAGGAGCTGTTAAAAACAGCCTATACTGCCTTGATAGGCTTCGTGGCTTAGTGGGGGATGCTCTTTTCTCTTCCTTGCGACCTCTCTTTGCGAGCCTGTCTTTGTTTTATCGTTCCCCCCTTGCCAATCTTTCACGATAAATACCCGTCTAGCTGAAACCACTGTCCAAAATTTTCCCCACTCTTTATTTGTGTCAAAACCGAAACGTAGATTCCATGAACAAAGCTTCATTGTTAGAAGTGCATGTCTGAGGAACTCTGTTCCGTTTGCCTGTTCCCCACCTGACTACAACCTGGATGTCTTCAAGTCCAACGTAAACAAATTCCTGATGAACCGGCCCTTAAGTAAGACACTTTATCAAATTTCCAATACTAACGTACTGTACACGCAATAACCCTTATCCTCGAGTGGCTTCCGGGCCTTGATAAGTGGTGACTACCTTGTAAAAAAAAATACGCCAAAATGCTTCATTAGTACCGATATATCTGTAAAGTTTATATCGAGTAACTTCATCATTAACATTTTTTTTGTAAGGAAAACATGGTTGCATCAGATTCATTTATGTATTTGCAAATATATTTGCTAGATTTCACAGAATTGCAAAATTCAACATTTTTGTGAGTTTTGCGTGTCTTTGAAAGTAAAGGAGAGTAAGGTACACTCTAACTATTGTCAACTTCATACCTGCAAATCATAGTTTTAAAGCCACCATCTTCAGGCGATCTTCTATAAGACTAGTGAGGGGTACCCGGCGTTGCCCGGGTGTTTTTCGGGGTATGTGAAAAAAAAAACAGGTGCCCGTGAAAAAAAACAAAAAAAAAAAACGAAGCCTTCACGACGCGCAGTTGGAAAATAGTAAAGTGTTAAAAAAAACAGGTGCGCGTTTTTGATTGACGTGATGGCGATAGGTATTCAGCAGTTACGATTTTGTGCGGGACAGTTTTGAATGAGGTGAATAAATTGGTTTGTTTGTTTTAAAAAAACCCGCTCCCTGTTTATTAGGAGGAGCGAAATGAAAGTCGACATTGAACAAACGTTACTTAGCTCTCTTGAGACAACTGGCTTGCGGCCTCTGATTAGAGTCGAGTTTTGCTTTTCTTTTTATACCGAAAACCGAATGTAACGCGTGCCGATGCGGGAAATGTGGAATAATTAACGTTTGAAAGTCAATACGATTAAATAGACAGGCGAGCTCCCTGGTTAACTCTGAGATATTACAATTTATAGATGATATAAAAAGTTTTAAGAAGTTGTGAACCGAGCAAGTGCTTCTTTGAAAGAAGCCTTTTGTGGACATCGAGGAAAAGCGTACATACATACATACATACATACATACATACATACATACATACATTTTCGCTTTTATATATATATATATATATATATATATATATATATATATATATATATATATATATATATATATATATATATATATATGGATAGTCATTCTCATTAAACTGAGTTTCAATAGAGAAGTTTTTAGGGTAGATTTTTGTATATTCGCCATCAACCATGCAAGGCGAATTTCTATAGATATTACCACAAGGCTCATGCACCACGTGACTTTTTACTTTTTTCAAATAAGGTTGGATCAGTTTGTATATCAGGTAACTCAGTTGATACAATGGAATCAATTTGATTGGAATTTGTTTTTTTCTGGTAAGCTACAGTAATATATGCGCATGAGAGAAGCCTCTTTTTTTTGCCATTCACTTGTATACATGTAGATTTCTGATTTGTGTATCAGATTCATCACTTTGATTATCTTCAGGCGAAACATTTTGGTCAATAGATCTTGTCGATTGATGTATGTTTGTCCAGGAAGAAGTTCATCTTTAATTTTCTTCCACTTTGGATTTGAAGTGAATGTGATAAACAGGAATGGTTTTCTATAATTTCTTGGGTCATTTCATTCATATATTGTAAACTAGCTGTGAAGCTAGAAGGTAATATGCTCATCTGACTTATATCGTTATTTATATGATCTTTGAGATGTATGTAGGGATCTACTCTCAGCTTGTTTTAATGAGTTTTGATATATATAAAAGTCCTACTGCTTCAACTTTTGCGAACCTATCAACTGCAAACTGATTGAAGAGATTTTGCCTTCCGTGAAGACGATTGAAGGAATTATCTCTGATCATGAAATGGTGCGCATAAAAATCCATACATGAAACATATTTTGTGGTATTTCCAAAATGCTTTTACGTTAAGTAAGATGCGAATAATGGGCTATAACTAAAAAAAATTCCTGCTTTTAAATTATTTTTAGTTAAAAAATACATTTTAATTCGATCAATCAAACTATAAAAATATTTGCGAAAAATAAAGACATCCCATTTCTTTGCGTTTAAAATTTTTAAAAACTCATTTAAAAAATATTTGTAAATAAAATGTTTTATTCGTAAATAAATAATTCCAAGTGTAGTATCTGTCATGAAAAAAAAAAAAAAAGAATTAACGTGCATTAGAATCACTTCGCGATTCAGTCACAACAGACTGGTTTTACTTTATATACATACCAGCAGGTCTACCCGACATTGCCAGGGGCAAAAATAACCTATTTCTATGAAATCTTCTAATCTCTCTACCTCTCTCTATCCGTCTCTCTATCTTCTTCCAACGACCTCTTTCTTCCTCTGCCCAGCCCATTCATCTGTAGCCACACAAACACACATACACACACACACACACACACACACACACACACACACACACACACACACTTCCCCCTTTATGTAAGAGATTCCTCCAGTAAAGTGTCAGTATTTTCTTTACAAACTAGTACATAATAACACAGGACCCCCCCCCCCGACGAAAGCTGGCCCAATTGAATCTTCGAGAATGAATATTTTTTACATTTTAGATATTATTCATCCGAAGCAACGCTAATCAAGAACATATCAACTTTGTGGGTATTTGTTTTGTAGTTGTTTTTTCACTTGTTTTTACTTTTAATGGACATACAAACACACACATATACACACAAAAAACAGCTCTTTATATAAAAGAAAATATGTATATTTACATATTTTACCATAGACTGTACGAGAGACCGTGCGTGTACATGTGTGTGTGTGTGCGTGCGTGCGTGCGATTTGTTTTTGTTTGTAAATTGCTAGTATTTGCTTTTGCATTCGTCACACAAATCCCGCTTCTCGTTTCAATTCGCTTGATCCCGTTTGAAGAAGAGGAAGAACGCCGAAGAGATTACACCGTCTGGTGAGTTTTTCCATTTTAATCTTATAAAATATTAAGCCTTCAAACCCTAACCTCAGTCGATGCCATTTCATCGGCGACACATCGAAATTCCCCCCTCCCTCTCTCTCTCTCTCTCTCTCTCTCTCTCTCTCTCTCTCTCTCTCTCTCTCTCTCTCTCCATATTTTATATAGTTTTTAACGTAGGAATACAATGATATTTTTTTTTACCATAACTGGATGAGAATTCTCCGTTGTATTGTTTTTCATTCATTTTATTTTACTTCTCTTCCTTTTTTCTCTTTCTTTTTTTGTTTTGTTTATTTCTAATGCTCTTTTTCCACTTCCTCTTGTATAATAATGCATAATTTCTTTCTTTTCTATTTTATTTCTTCTTTCTCCTCCACCTCCTCTTTCTTCTTCTTCTTCTTCTTCTTCTTCTTCTTCTTCATGTATAATAATGTATCATTTCTTTCTTTCCTTTTTATCTATTGAGCTATTCGTCCTCCCCATCCACCTCATTTTTCTTCTTCTTCTTCTTCTTCTTCTTCTTCTTCTTCTTCTATAATATTGTATAATTTTTTCTTTTTTAACTTCTTACGTTCTTCCCCCTCCCCCTTCATCTTTTTCTTCCGCATTGTTTTATTCACCGTTTTTTATTCCTTTTTTAAAACATTCCCCCCTTTCTTCCCATCCTTTCTTTCTTTCTTTCTTTCTTGATTTTATTTACCTCCACCTTTTACTCCTGGTTGAAAGGTAGTTGGTCTTCTTCTTCTTCTTCTTCTTCTTCTTCTTCTTCTTCTTTCAGTTTTCTTTTCTTTCTTTGTTATTTCCCTCTTTAAGTTTTTCCTTTTCCCTCACTCCTCTCTTTCTTTCTTTCTTTTTTTCATTCTTCTATTTTTTGTCGTAAAGTCATTTTATTTTTCTTGCTTTTCTTTTCTTCCTCATTCCCTCGTCTCTCTTTCATTCGTCCTTCGTTCTTTCATTATTTCTTTTACTACTACTACTACTACTACTACTACTACTACTACTACTACTACTACTACTACTACTCTTTCTCTGCTTCTCCTCTTCTCATTTTCTTCTTTTTTTCTACTTTTCCGTCTCTTCTTCCCCCTTTCTCATCCTCCTCCCACTCCTACTACTATAACTTCATTTTTGTCTTCTTCTTCTTCTTCTTCTTCTTCTTCTTCTTCTTCTTCTTCTTGTATTCTTCTTATTTCTTCTACTACTTCTTCTTCATCTTTTTCTTCCTCTGTTTTTTTTCTTTTTCTCCTTTCTTACATTTTCTCTTTTATTGGCTCTTTTCTCGTCGTATATCCTCGGTCTCAGTTTTCCTTTACAACATTCCTCAATCTCTTTCCTTCCTTCCTTCCTTCCTTCCTTCCTCCCTCCCTCCCTCTCTTCATTTCTTACTTCTCCTTCTTTCCTCTCTTCCCCCCTTCCTCCCTTTATTTATCGTTCACTTGTATTAGTTTCTGTAAATATTACGTGTGTGCCCATTTACTTTCCTGATACGAATATTTCCATGACTTTAGGGGAATCCTAAAAATATCGCTCGGCACCTTTATCTAATGTATAAAACTCACTATGTCTGTCTGTCTGTTTCCATATTTTCAAACTCTATCTCCACCGAAACTAAAAGTCGCAGAGCGACGCTGGAGGCCTCAGATGATCGTATTTTTTATGAACCGTCTCTTTCATGGGTCTTTAGCCGCTTAAAATAGTTTTTAAGGGGGTCAAAATTGAAAAAAAAAATCGTTATACATTTTGTACATTCATCTTAATTCATTTTTAATCAGTTCATATGCGTGTCGTGTTGATACAGTGGTAACGTCAACAACTTTGAATGCTACAGTTCTGCTTTCGATTTCGATTCTAGCTGATGGTATGTAAATACTTTTTTTCACTTTTGAAATCACGACTCTATAATAATATATACGAAATCTGTACAAATTAAAATATCATATGGAAGCGTAGTTTATGACCGGGCAAAGCCGGGCGTCCCCCCCTCCCGCTAGTATTATATAAAACAATAATCATAATCTATAATATAAAGAGCAGTCGTTTGTGTGTACGTATGTGGCTGTATATCTGGCTGAAACTAAAAAACGACAAAACGAATATCCACAAAAGTTTATATATTTTAATTGGCGTCTCCTCGGATCAATAATATTTAAAAATTAGGAAAAATTATTAATTCTTTAACATTAAAGTGGTGTAGATTTCGTTGGTGGGAGTGGGGGTGGGGTGGGGCATTTTTCCAGTCAGATTACGTGCTCATCAGCATATCGTACGAATACAAAAATTCTATTGTTGGCATTGGTTTCCCCGATATTTTTCTAGTCAAAATTATTTCTAGAAAGACATAGTGCACTTAAGAAAGCGGTCACGTGAAAGTTGCCAACATCCTAAGTGAAAGTGATCTTTGCGAAACGAATTAGATTCGAACTTGGGGCACCCAGGTCGTCAGTTCATGTTATCAACCAATAGACTACCGTCACCTTCTCGGATTATGTACTAACTAAAATAGAGTAACTTTTAATTTTTTTTTCAAGGAATTAATTCCCTTACAAGTTGTGTGTGTGCGCGCGTATGTGTGTACACGTGCATGCATGGTTGTGCGCATGTGTATGTGTGTGTATGCACAGAGAGGAATGGGCTGCCTAGAAAAGAAAAAATAGGGGGGAAACCGACAGAGGGAAAAAGAGACTTTAGTTCCGGGTAACACCAGGTACCCCTACTAGTATTATATAAAATCATAATTGTCCCAATATTTTCTCCCACCTACTACATTTCTCTTTTATTAAAAATAGTGATTTTCCCCTGCAAATAAGCAGGGAAGGAATTCCGAGTGTTCAATACTGAATATTGTTTACCGCTTTCGTATGAGATTACATACAATGTCAGAGGTCAGGGGTAAGTTTCAAAAAGCCTCACACTAGATTAACTGCACACTGACCTAAAAAATGCTTCAGCAGCCTCGTTGGCATTTCTAGTTAGAGGCACCTCAGACATAACATACGGCATAATCACGTTAACACACCGGTTCTTTTAGATCACCGAAGTTAAGCAATGTCGAACCTAGCCAGTACCAGATGAGGGACTATTTAGAAATACCAGGCACTGTATGTTGGGGACGTCGACACCTCTCTGCAAGAATTGCAAAAACATAACGTCGTCATCTTCCATACCCGGGATATAAACGAAACTGGGGGCCGCTTGTGAATTTGATATTCCCTATACAATTCCTTCTTTGGGGAAAGCTGGTTCAACCTACCCAGAGTTATTACTGCTCGCTGGTTGGCTGACTGGCTAGCTGGCACCTTAGGCGATTGTTTAAGGTTTTTAGTACACAAGCATGGGTGTCCGGCGTTGCCCGGGTGTTTGTAGGTGTGTGTTGAGCAGAAAAAAAAAAAAAAAAGTGGTAGTAGGAAGGCAGATTCGAACCCATACGACAAAGGAGGAAAAGAATGGGGAAAAACGTGACGTCTTGCTATTACGACCACTGCCAAACTGGAAGTGACTTAAGTTTAAATTAAGGCTAGATAATTGAAAAGAGGGGATGACTTTCGAAAATATCGGCCTGTCTATGTAGAAAAGTGCCCAGTTGAGGGTGAAGAAATTAATGTTTTTAGCCAATTTTTCTGTATTTGTCGTCTGAAGGGTCGAGCTTCAAAATGATACTAATCTTGAAAAAATCCGTCGCCTCTGTCAAAAGTTTTAGGCAGACATGCAAACATACATACATACATTTATATATTGGTAGCTCAAATTTTCGACCCTAACCAATTAAAAAGTCTGTCCTATCTCTGAATACCCTTTATGTAAAATTTCAAATGTTTAGACCAGAAATTGTCTGAGTAATTTGGTAGAGACCGCAGAGATCAAATTTCTTTTTAATTTGACCTCTATTATGGCTCAGTAACATTTATTGTTTTGGGCTCAAATCAAGTTATTAAGTTAGATCCATGTCCAAGGAACCTATATCTAAAATTTCAATTGTTTATACCCAAAATTGGCGGAGGGGTTTGGTAGAGTTCTTAAAGGTTAAATCGTTGAACTTTGACCCCTTAACAGCAACATTTCTGGCCGAAAATGGATTACAAAGATTTTCCCCAATCTCAATACTCTGTATATCAAATTTCGAGTCTGTAGACTAAAAATTGCCAGAGTTATTGTGTAGGGAAATGTACACAGACAGACACACAGACAGACACTTTCACTTTTATAGATATATAGATGTACGCATAAACAATGAAGTATTTGGCTAATGATGACTAGGCCAACTCAACTAGAATATAGATACTTTTTAAGTGCGAAACGGTGCAACGATTTCGTTGTGAAGTTTACAAGAAATGGGCAGGTCTAATTTTACGTTCTCTGATTATTGACGTTTGTCGGTATGATTAAGATATTGAAAAGTTTTAATTTATTTATTTATTTATTTATTTATTAGCGAATCACCACTTATCAAGGCCCAAAATCGACTCGAGATTAAGGGTTAATGAGTGCCAGGTGGCCGGTGAGACAACACCGTGATGATCTGTTATGGTGAAACTCAGCTAGTGTTTGTTTATGCAAGAGTACGACTCAGTAAGAATTTGTCTACCTTAGATTTGAAAACGGTCGTGTTATAATCAGCTGGGAATCAGTTCACGGTATTGTGTCCCACAGACGGACAGTTCGAGGAAATAAACTTTGATCATGGAACTTACGTTTAGTTTTAGGCACAGATAGATAATAAGGGAAATTGTTGGCATTTGTAGTAGATAGACGAGTGTCTATTGCGATTGTTTTACAAGGGAGGGGGCCATAGATAGAAGCTCAGTCGAGCACCTGCTGTGAACGTAACGACAGAGCAGAGATTGGCTTACAACATCTCTTCTGCGAGAAAGAGGAAATTGGGCGAAGAAGAGGGCTTTGTCCACTAGATTTCGAAGCCGATTTTGAACCCTGTCAAAGCAGGAAATGATACTCTTAATAGCTCATCCCCAGATGTGGCAACTGGGTTGCATCTTAGGACGTATTTGGTTCTTATACCGGAATGCGGTATCTTCTGGAGCAATGGCACGAACCAACCATTTTACCAGCAATGTTGGCAACGGATCTGATGTAAGTCTGCAACATAGTACATATGAGCGTATGAGAAGATATCGGCAGCAGCGAAGGATGGCTGGCTTACGAGGAAATTAGCAGCAGCAGTAGCCGAAAAACACGCATATGCCAATTAGAGAAGTGTGCGTGAAAAGAAGAGGGAAAAAAAGGAGAAAAAATACAGCACGTACTAGGGGAGAAACAAAATGGACGTCGAAGGAAATGGGCGTGTAATGCGAAGGCGAGAAATGGCTGGCTACAGCCGGCGTGAAGTCGGAGAGGAAAAGTGCTCACCGGGTGAGATGGACGATGGCAAGAGACTTTTAAGTGGTGTCGAAAGAATTATAACGCTACTAAAAAAAGGTTTATTAAAAAAGAAAAAATGCCGACCCGGATTTTCATTTATTTCTATACCTGTTTCATTTGTTTGTCCATTTGCAACATAACGACTACGTTACAAGTCTTCCATTTCAATGATGAAGGTCAGACCCAGGGTGCCTTTCTTTTTTTACAA
>NC_136507.1:32827694-32832694 GCF_053919585.1 Euprymna scolopes | reverse complement strand
ATTGGTTCTTATTGAGTTATCTTGTGCTGCAGTTATTAGAGATTCAGTTTCTCGGTTTATATGTCCTTTTCGCATCCATGTCCAGGTGTTTTCGTTATTCTCATCTTTTGTCATTCTTATGAATCTTCCGTGGAGTTGTTTCTCTTCCCATTTCTCTTTTCTCGTTTTGTCGTTTGTCTTTCTGATTTCTGTTTTGTTGGGTTTTTTTTCAGTGTCTCTCGCTGCCATAATTATCCTTTCAGTGTTTTGCATTATGTATTTTCCTATGTCTTTTTTGTGGCCTTCACGTAGTCTTCTATACAGATCAGTCCTCTCCCGCCATCTTTCCTTTTCACATAGAGTCTGTAAATATCATCCTTTGGATGTAGTGCATTATGCATGGACATGAGTTTACTGGTTTTCTGATCGAGTTGTCTCAGTTCTTCTTTTATCAACCCTATAACCGGTCCAGAGTATATTACTAGTGATACTGCTCATGTATTTATACCTTTTATTAGGTTTCTGCTATATAATTTAGTTTCCAGGAGTTTTCTTGTTTTCCTGAGGTATTCCTTTCCAATTTTCTCTTTCATTTCTGTTGCTCTGATGGTGTCCTCTACAGAATTCCCAAGTATTTATAGTCGTCTTGTTTCCCTAGTGTCTTCATTTCTGTTTGGTTGTGTAGTTCCATGCATTCTGTCGTTTCCAGTTTTCCCTTTCTTATAACTAGTTGTGTGCACTTTTCCATTCCAAATTCCATTTGGATATCTTGGCTGAAGATTCTGGTAGTGTTAATTAGTGTCTCTAGCTCCTTTTCGGTCCTTGCAAAAAGTTTCAAATCGTCCATATACATCAGGTGGTTCATTTTTTCCTCTGTATTGGAGAACTTGTATCCGGCTTGGCACTTTCTCAGAATACTGTTCAAGGACATCATGGCTATGATGAACAGTAGTAGTGATAGTGAGTCTCCTTGAAAGATGCCTCTTTATATGTTAATTTCTGTTATGTGTTGTCCATCAGCTGTCAATTCTAATCTCCATGTTTTCATTGCATTTTCTATTACGTTTGTGATCCCACTTGGTATTTTATACATTTTTAGGCATCCTATTCTCCATGCTTGGGGGACCTTGTCGTACGCATTTTTGTAGTTGATCCATGCCATGGCTAAATTTTTTCTCCTCCTTTTTACCTCCTTTAGAATCTTTTGATCTATATATAACAGGTCATGTGTTCCTCTTTTTCCTTTGTGGCATCCTTTCTGCTCCTCGAGGATGAGTCCACGGTTATTCAGGGAATGGTAGATTTGTTCCTTCAGTTGTGCTGTCAGTATCTTCCAAATAGTTGGTAAGCACGTGATTGGCATATAGTTGCTAGGGACGGTTCCTTTCTCCGTGTCCTTCTGTAGCAGTGTGGTTCTACCTTTTGTCACCCAGTCTGGTACACTTGCTTCCTGTATATATCTTCTCAGATTTTGGGCTAGACTTTCGTGTAAGGTTGTGAATTTTTTTAACCAGTATGCATGTATCCCGTCGTGCCCTGGTGCTCTCCAGTTTGCCATTTTTCCTATGGTTTTCTTTATGGTTTCCTTGTCGATTTCATTCACTGTTCCTTCTTCTATTTGTTGTAACTATTCTTTAATGTCTTTTAGCCATTCGGCATTTCTACTGTGATTTCGTCGCTCTTCCCATATATTACTCCAGTAGAGTTTTGTTTCTGTCGGACTTGGTTGTTCTGTTTTTGTTTTTCCTCCGTTCATAGTTTGGTAGAATTGGCTTTCATTAGTTTTAAATGTTCTGTTTTGTTTGCATTGTTCAGATTTATATTTATATCGTCTCAATCTCGCTTCTTTCGCTTTTATTTATTATTATTATTATTATTATTATTATTATTATTATTATTATTATTATTATTATTATTTAATATTATTATTATTTTATTATTATTATTATTTTTTTTATTATTATTATTATTATTATTATTATTATTATTATTATTATTATTAGCAGAACCCGTGGAAATTCTACAGTAGTTGAAAATATTTAAAACACACATCAGTAAGATACTTCTTATCACATAATCACACAATTATATTGGACCATGTACCATTAAAGACTTAACCAAATCATGAAGCTCTGGATCTTCAAGTTCAGGTGTCTTAGCTGACTCAATTGCATCAATTTGTTGAACTGTTCTGAGCTTATTCTGATCTCGAAGTATTATGATCATGTAGCAGTGGGAGCCCTATTTTTTGAAATTCAATAACAAACATATGCAAATAGAATCTCCAGTACATGTCTGTCTTTAATGTATTTATAAAAAAAAAAAAAAAGAATTTAATCAGACATAAATTGTAGGTTGGTTGGTTGTTTTTGTTTTACGACATATCAACCCTTTCTGGATTATTTAATGCCGAATCCAAAGATTTTGAAGAAAAATTTTTTAATAGAATATATTTGTTGTTTTCAAGTCGGTTTCTATTTAACCCATAGTTGGAACCCTAACAGGTACTACCACTCTGGGTCAGAGTGGACCTGGGAGCAATGGTAATTAAAGGGTGGCTCTACACTCCCCAAAGCCCACAAGCTTGGTCCACACCACTGGATATAGTTAAAGGTCATATCCAGGTCCCCCATTGAAGGACTTTTACCCTCTGCAGGGGGGCAGTCGGTGTATTCTAATGCCTCACTGACAGGGCCCATAAATTGTAGGAGATAATATTATAATTAATTATTTACTTATACAGAAAAAACATTTTTTCATGAATTAAAACCATACCACATCTAATAATTAATAAAAGATCTAGAAATCTATGAAAAATAAATATTTAATTAATGAAACAAATGTCTAAATTGAGAAGAAATATTTATTTAAATCTTAATTAATGATTAATTATCAAATAAAATAACCAATTTAAAACTGTAAAAAAACTGACATTTTTTTTGTTGTTTTAAAAATTAGTGACCATTTTTTTTTTTTTTTACATGGAGTTCACCACTTATCAAGGCCCAATGGCCACTCGGGGATAAGGGTTATTGTGTGTACAGTAATCAAAGGGATAGTGTAGCAATAGTATTGGAGAATTGGTAAGGTGTCATTATTTAGGGGGGCGGTTCATCAGGAATTTGTTTGTGTTGGACTTGAAGACATCTAGGTTGAAGTCGGGAGGGAAACGGCAAGCGGAACAGAGTTCCACAGGCGTGCAGTTCTAAGAAAGAAGCTTTGTTCATGGAATCTACGTTTTGATTTAGGCACAGATAGGGAGTGGGGAAAATTATTGACGGTGGTTTCAGCTAGTCGGGTGTTTTTTGAAAAAGATTGGCGAGGGGGACCAGAGAATGGAGCTCAGACGAGCACTTGCCATGGAAATAACGATAGAAACAACGACAGGCTTGCTACGTCTTTTCTGTGGGAAAGAGGTGGCAGGGTAGAGAAAAGGGCATCCCCCACCAAGCCACGAAGTCTATTTTGTACTCTGTCAAGGCAGGATAGGCTGTTTTTAGCAGCTCCCGCCCAGATGTGGCAGCAGGGAGGTAATTCATTTCTCATTAATTATGGCAGTCTTGCAGTTAAGTCCCGGCAAAGTTCGACAACTCTTGAAGGGCCACATCAGTATTTTACACAGTCAAATCACGAATATTATGAAAATAAAAATAAAAAACATTATTAAAGTTTTAAAATAAGCAAAATATGTAATTAATATAAAAAATATTTTAATATTAGAAGTAATCACTTGATTAAATAAAGTAAACGAACAAAATATACATTTTTATATATTTATAACTATTTATTTAACAGAAAAATGAAACAATTTTTAGAAAGTGTATTATTGTCTTAACAGAAAAACGAACAAAATAAAATCTGAAGTAATGAACTACGTAACAAAATATACATTTATACAAAATAAAACAACTTTGGAAGTTAAACATTTCTTAAAAGTGTATTGTTGTCTCATGCTTTTAATAATTCGTGGAAATGTTTGTCCTTTCTCGCGCCATCTCTCCAACTCTTCCACAAGATGGGAATGGAACAAATTTTCATATTATTTTGTATCAATTAATATTTTATATTAATTACATATTTTTTTGTTGTCAAACTTTGCCGAGACTTAACTGCAACGCTGCCTTAATTATTATGGTTACCAGTGACACCGAATTTAGGAAAATTTGTCCCTGGAAAACTCGTACCAGGAAAACTTGTAGCTGGAAAACGCCCCCCTTTTTGCTAGGTAGGAAAACTGGTCCCTTATTGAATAACTATCGATTGAAAACACATTTTATGACCGTTCTTGAGGAAGATATTGTCTTTAAAAGAGAATACACATCCCATAATATGTTTAACAAATATTTTTACTTGTTTAAAAAAAGTAAATTGATTTTTCTAAGTGTTCGTTTTCTACCTAACTTCGAATGTTTTTGGTGGTTCAACTTATTTTAAAGAGTTTATTTAGTTTAAAAAAAAACAAACAAATAATGTCGAGTGTTACTTTCGAACAAAAAATGTCCGACATGAGATAATCATGTATCAGGAGCCTCGATAATCGTTCAAAAATAGAAAATTAAAGAAAATACTGAGGTAGATATAGTTTTAAAATGAGCCCCCCCCCCAAAAAAAAGAAAAGAAATTTGTATATTTTTAGGTAATGTCCAAGATCACTGCTCGGAAAAAAATCAAGCCACAGGAAGTGGATACGGTTGATTATGTAACGAAACCGAACGGAAGACAAGAAAAACGAAACCATATATTTATTTAAAAAAATTACTTTAGTTTTTAACATTTCTTGTGTTATTACGAAAAAAAAAAAAAAACACTTCAAGCAAATATTTTATTTAGGAAATTTGGTACTTCCCGGAGAAGGGTGTTTTATTTAATGAATGCTCCCTCAAAGAGCATGTGCAAAAGGTTTTCTTTGGTTTATTTAATCACGAAAACTTTTTGAAGGTACTATTTGGGGCCAAAAAATGGGGGAGGGTAAAAGCATTATTTGAATATGTATGAAAAAATAATTTAACAAAAAATGATAT
>NC_136507.1:32815194-32820194 GCF_053919585.1 Euprymna scolopes | reverse complement strand
CTTCCTACCTCTCGGGAGCTGGTGCCCCTCTTCCCTCCCCCTTCCCTCCATCTCCACATTAAAAAACGGCCTTGTGCCTAATTTTCTCAGTGGGGAAGCAAATAAATACGATCTGTTCCGGCAGATACTGCAAGCAAAGATCATATGTAGGGGCAATTCCACACATAAGACCTTGGTCAATGTATGGGCAACCCTTCATACCAAATGTCACTATCCAACTTCCCTACTCCCCGGGAGTTGGTCCCCATTCCCCCTTCACTCCTCACTTTAAAAATCGGCCTTGTACCTAATTTGCTCGGTGGGGGAGCAAATAAATACCTGTTCCGGCAGATACTGCAAGCAAAGACCCTATGTGGGGGCACCCCCACATGTAAGACCTTGGTCAATGTAGGGAAAACCCTTCATACCAATTGTCACTATCCAGCTCGCTTACTCCCCGGGGAGCTGGTCCCCATTTCCCCTTCACTCCTCACATTAAAAATCGGCCTTGTGCCTAATTTGCTCAGTGGGGGAGCAAATAAATACATCAAAGTGTAGTATCTGTTCTTCACATGCTGTACTTCCATTTGTTGTTCTCTTTCGGCAGAGGAGCAGTCCTTCACAACTGAGACAATTTTTTTTTTTGTACCTTTTCTCCACGTTAAAAAACGACCCTGGTGTCTAACTCTGTCCCGTGGGGAGGCATTGTAAATAGGTTCAATCACTAGCACTTCCCATCAAACTGTGCTCAACCCTAATGGTTACTCTAACCCTAACCCCAACCTATGCTAGAATAATGGTATTAAGAAATCATTCCAAGTTGAATTTTCTCATTGTTCACATAAAAAATGCAATCATACCGGGTGGAACGATAAAGTTGTCGCCATAAAGAAAACAACGCTACAGATTTATTTTAAAACTTGAAAAAAAAAATCAATACAGGTAACTTGTTTATGTAGTGGAGCTTACATCTATTCAATGTAGCCGCCTTCAGCCTCAATCACCGCCTCGATGCGGGTCCGGAACTGGAATCATGCCTTTTCCACAAGCGCAGGCTAGCTTTGGTGTTGTGGGAGGTCATGTTGGTGATGTTCTCGACGTATGACCAAGCGAAGTAGTCCAGCGGGTTCAAGTTGGGGAAGGAGGGGGGGGCAGTGTGAAAAGGGTGCAAAGTTGTATCACTCCTTCTGAAGCTAAGTCTGGGTTTCTTTGAATTTGTGGGCCAGTGCTGAGTCTTGCTGCCACGCCAAAGTTCTGCCAGTGGCCATATGATTGCACCATCCAGATACATTTTGGGGTTTAATTTTTAAGCTGACGTCGAAGATGTGAGGTGGCATGATGTGACCCTCACTTGAAATCGTACCAAAGACCATACACCTCAAAATCCATAACCGTGGCCAGTAACTCAGTTTTCATCACTCTAGATACGAATCTCACTATGGACAGTAACAATCAGTGGCCATCATTTAAAATTTTCGGTTCAAATGACTGCTTATATATAAAAAAAAATTGTTTGTATTCAGATCACTATGCAATATGTTTAGAATTAGGGTTTCTAAAATCTTGCAAGTTTGAATTATTTAAAGTTATCTCCTTTGTTCCTTAAGTCTGTTTTCCAGATAGCATCGTAAGATCGTCGCTCGTATTTTACTTACAAAAATCTGATTTTCTTATTTAAAAATAAAACTATTTGATTGATTAAAGTGATTTTAGACTTGCACACAAACCAGTTATCCTCTCCCTGCCTACCAGTAATTCCACTTCACGTGAATCGCTTTTCAGCCTTGCTGGGCAATCACCTAGAAATGCTGTTGGGAGACAAAACGTTGGCGTAAAAGGGTATCCAACTTATGAAAATTTTGATTGAGTTTAGGAAATGACTTCCAAAGCAACCTGACAAGAGATAAGTTTTGGAACTTAATTTTTAAAAGCTACGCATGGTAGCATAAATAAATGGACACGAAATCAAATATAATCATGGCCAGAGAGAGACCATAGACACTCGAGGACATTGCCTAATAAGTATTCAAGTTCTCTCCTATGGAAATTTAAGTTTAGAACACCACATGTACTAGGAAATGATTTATAGAACACCACTTTTGCTATAAAGTGGTCTGTACTATAAAACACCAATTACGCTATGAAGCGAACACGTTATCAGCCGGACCCCGACGACACAGATGTTATGACGTTGTAAATTTAGCTTTCTTAAATGAAAGAACAAATCGACAGTTCGCGCGTGCGCGATTAACAATATCGAAACAAATTTTTACCTGTCCCAAAGAAAACGACATTTCTACATGAAATGATTAAGAACTTTTTTTCAATTTTTCGATATTACATATCCGATAGATCACTCTTTCTTACGGCACCACGTTCATGCTGCTCCGATGTGGATGACACAAGTTATTAGCAGACATACAAACACACACAAAGACACAAACGATTGAAATTTATATAATAGGAGACTACCAGTGCAACGTGCCGTAGAACAATATCTGCACCATGAAATGATGCGTAGTATAGAACATTACTTGCACAATGAAGTCGCTTTTAGTATAGCACAACATCTACACCCTGAAATGTTATGTTATTGGACCCCGGAAAATACCGGTTGACTTGCTCATGGCTAGTTGTCAGTGTTCAGGTCAGAATGTTTGAATAACAGAAAAAAAAATGTTATCAGAGCGAAATGATTAGTTAAAGATAAATATATTTATGTTATAATGGTTCCCCAAAAATGCTAAATTGGTGAAAAAGAATAGTAACTAACATAAACAAAATACGTGACGAAGGTGGGTTAGGATTAGGGTGGGGTTGAAGGCAGCTACATTGGATAGGTGTCAGATCTACCACGTACTTAAATTATCTGTATTGATTTTTTTCAATAAGAACCGCAAAAAAAAAAAAAATGATTACACAAAAATGTAAACTTCGTGCAAAAAGAATGTTGGATCATAAACAAAATACGTGACGAAGGTAGATCATCCGATTTGTGTCTTTGGTCACGTGGAGTTAATGATGTAACGATATAGCTTAGAAAGAAATACACGTAATCAGTTACTTAGTGTTAGTGAGAGAGTTTCGAGTTAAAAAGTTGGAACGAGAAGACGGGACAGCCACGTTCTCAGCTGGGAGAGAGTTGTTCAGCCACGGAAGCATTCGACTGGAAAGACAAAAATATGTAAACCCCAAAAAGTAACGGTGTACAATTCCAGAAAAAAATGTCACAACAGAAATAAATATAAATGTGGAAAAACAATTTGGTTGTCTAAGTTGTCGGGGTAGAAAATGACTTAAATTTTTAGAAGCGCGTCTGGAATAAGACAGCGATGGTTGCGACCAAAAGGTATGTCCTTCCTTTGTCTGAGCAAGCAGACAAAGATACTATTTGTTCCGTTTGTTGAACTATTGTTGAAGGTATCGATATCTGTTTCTTATGTGTTAAAAACGTATACACACACAAAGAATATTATATAAACGATTATATAACATGTACATGTTTTGCTCCCCTCGTTTATATATATGCACTCACTATACACCAGCTATATATTTATATATTTATATTCATAAGCTCAGTCATCATAACAATTTGCAATCCCTTCTCAACGATCCTGGCGAAAAAAAGTCGGAGGCATTACTTTTGAATTCCTTTTCGTATATATATATATATATATATATATATATATATATATATATATATATATATATATACTAGCATGGGTGCGCGGCGTTGCCGGGGTATTTGAAGATGTATGCTGAGCAAAAAAAAAATAAATAAAAGCGGTCAATTTTTTTAAACTTTGACCCCTTAAAATTTATTGTTTTGGGATCAAATCAAGTTATTAAGTTAGATCCATCTCCAATGAACCTATATCTAAAATTTCAAGTGTTTAGGCCCAAAATTGTCAGAGGAGTTTGGTAGAGTTCTCAAAAGTTCAAATCGTTGAACTTTGACACCTTAATCGCCAAATTTCTGGCCGAAAATCGATCACATCGATTTTCCCAAATCTCAGTACCCTGTATATCAAATTTGGAGTCTGTGGACTAAAGATTGACAGAGTTATTGCGTAGGGAAATGTACACACACAGACACACGGATACACAGACAGACAGACACTTTCACTTTTATACATATATATATATATATATATATATATATATATATATATATATATATATACTAGCAAGGAAACCTTGAGACAAATATATAGAGCAGGCAATCAATCGATTTCTCCGGGATTGAATGATAATCAACGAATGATTTACACTCCCAGATGTTTATTGCTATAGAAATCGATGAAATAGCCCACTTGATTGAAAAGTGGGCTATTTCATCGATATCTATGGCAATAAAAATCTATGAGTGTGAAACATTCGTTGATTCATTGTCTGCTCTACTTGGGGACACATCACGGTGCACCGGTAGGAAGATTCACATGCCTACCTACAGTGATAGTCCAAAATATGTGGTAGTCTACATTGCACTGTAGAGAACCTACAGTTAATTTTATCAATCTGTTATATTTAATGACTTGAATTAACATTAAAAATGCAAAAGTCAAGTATCATGGCTCAATTGTGATCTAAACAGAAACATTCATTTCGGACGCGCTCCTATCGAAGAACATACTGTTGATTTTATATGCCGGGCTTTTCTGCTTGTGTGGTAATAAAACTTGTTAAATGCGCTTTTGATGTAAGCCTGTATAAGGTGTTAACTTTGTAAGGAAAAGATCGTTTTTTAACAAAGTTAACACCTTATGCAGCCTAACATCACACGTGCATTTGAGAAGGTTTATCACCGCTTAAACGGAAAGGTCCGGTACATAAAATGAGCAGTATGTTCTTTGATAAGACGGGGGGGGGGCGCATTCGAAATAAATGCTTCTATTTAGAACACAACTGAACCATGATACTTGACTTTTGCGTTTTTAACTTAATTGCAAGCTATTATACAAAAATATTTTTATAAAATCAATAGTCAGTTCTCTGATATGACAGAGGCGCGTTCGAAATGA
>NC_136507.1:32802694-32810194 GCF_053919585.1 Euprymna scolopes | reverse complement strand
GTGTGTTAGTGCGTGTGTGTGTGTGTGTTTTAGTGTGTTAGTGTGTGTGTGTGTGTGCGTGTGTGAGACAGAGAGAGATAGAGAGAGAGAGAGTTCCATATGGACTCGGAAACGGCTGGGCCGATTTTTATGAGATTTCACACGGAGGTATTTAATATGTCTGAGAGTGTTCTTACGTAGGTTTTGTATCGGAATGCATTTGATAAGTATGAAAAATCGATAATTGAAAAAATCCGATAAGAGAAGGAACAAGCGATTTTGACCAAATTAATACAACCTAACATCAAAAGTCTTTTTGATAAATTTTATCACCGCACAAGCAGAAAGGCCCAGCCTATAACATCGATTGTAGATTCTTTTATAAGACAGGAGCGCATTGGAAACGAATGTTTCTTTTTAAAGCACAATCGAACCATATTTGATTCTTGTACGTTTAACGTTAATTCAAGTGATTTTGTAAAAATAATTGCATAAAATCAACAGTTGTTTCTTTGATAAGATAGGGGCGCGTTCAAAACAAATGTTTCTATTCGGACCATTTTACTTGACTTTTGCCTTTTTAATTTTAAGTGAATCCATTATTTACAGATAATTTTATAAAAAAATTCTCTGCGGTGCAATGTGGATTACAATGCGTTGTGGGCTAAGTCACCACGAGAGGTATGTGAAGCTTCCTTGCGGTGCAGCACCGCGGCGATTGGGGTCCCCAACTAGAACAAGTAATCAATCGATTTGATAGAAAAATTGTCGATTTCATCGATTTCGATGACAATAAAAGTATGGGAGGGTGAAAAATTTGTTGATCATCAATTAAACCCGGGCAACGTCGGCCTCTCTGCTAGTAAGGTGATGAATGAAGAATTAAAGAATCGACAAAAAAAAGAAAGAAAGAATAAAAGAAGAAAGCACAGAGGAAAAGAAAGAAAGCGGGACAGTTAGAAACGATTAATTGAACAATAAAAGAAAGAAAAAAAGAAAGAGAAGTAAGAAAAAAGGAAAGGAAAGAAAGAAGGAAAAGTATGTAAAAAAGAAAAGAAAAGAACAAATTACAGAACCATGAACCAATTTTTAAAAGTCAAACTTAAAACTTATATTCAGTTTGATTTTTATATTATTAGTTTCATTATTGAAAAGGAAACTTTTTTTCTTTTTTTTTTTTTTTTTTTTTTGCTCGCTTGGGAGATTTGGGAAAGATATGCGATCTATTTTATCTTCAACTGCCCATCCGATTGTTGGCTTTAAAAAAAAAAAAATCTATTTCCATTAAGTCGCCGTAACTCGGGCAATATTTCTTTAAAACCCCCAAATCTTCTTCTCCTCCATCGGTCGACATTAAATCTCTTACAATACGTAATTCTACATCTACATCTAAAATCCGGATAACTAATATCGATTTTAATTCTGTTTTTATTTTCATCCAACTAAAATGGATAAAGTGCAAAGCTTACAACGCACATTTAAAGCTAGTTTGGAAAGCAGGTTACAAAATAATAACCCTTTTCGAATTACGTAATAACGAGTCCAGCCATTTTGATAAAAGTTCTCTTTCTTCATCTATATAACCACAAAGTTGAGTTCTTTTTCTCGCTCTGACAGTGATATTAAAAGCCTACTTTATCTATTGCTTCTCCACGAGAGTAGAATGTGATAAGAGGTCGTATTTTTATGTGGGGGTGAAAAATCAAGCTCCCCAATAAGGGCCACTCTGAAAATAGGGGAAAATAAAAATTCGATTGACTAAGGACAAATGAACTTAAGTCTAGCATCATAACAGATACTACACACTGATTAAAACAAACTTCTTAATATATGGAGTTAACTAATTTGCAGATTCCTTTAGAAAAAATAGCGTTAATTAATTACTTAATCATTTTTTATGGTTTCTTCTGATTTGTTTCATTTTACTATTATGCTGAATTCTATTTATGCATAGTTTCTACATTCTGCATAATTGTGTAGAATTTAAGATGAAAACGTGCTAGCAAATGGAAATATCTCTCTCCCTCCCCCACCTCTCTCTCTCTCTCTCTCTCTCTCTCTCTCTGTATATATATATATATATATATATATATATATATATATATATATATATATATATATATAGTAATTTATAAAATATATATGGCGATTAAGCTACACTGAATATTCGGCGTTTCATCCACTCTAGGATTCGTCAAGCTTATGCGCATAAGCCTGACGAATCCTAGAGTGGATGAAACGCCGAATATTCAGTGTAGCTTAATCGCCATATATATTTTATAAATTACTAACTAGCTCTACCTACGTATTGAGCACTTTTGAAGTAAATAAGTTTACGCATAAATCTATACTTTCGTATATTAATTTTATGTGAGTAAATGAAGTAGTTATGTATATATATATATATATATATATATATATATATATATATATATATATATATATATATATTGTGTACAAAAAGTTGTTAGTTGAGACAGATCATTGGTACCGTCGGTTTCAAGCCCGATAATAAGGCCCGTTTAAGGTATCCTTATCAAGCTCTCTTCAGCCAATATTCGTCTATCTTATAACCGGAACACTTCCGGGTATAAGATGGACGAATATTGGCTGAAGAGAGCTTGATAAGGATACCTTAAACGGGCCTTATTATCGGGCTTGAAACCGACGGTACCAATGATCTGTCTCAACTAACAACTTTCTGTACACAAAATTGAGCACTCTGCTGGAATTCTTTTTCCGAAAAAAACTAATCATATATATATATATATATATATATATATATATATATATATATATATATATATATATTTGTTTTCCTAGTTTTGCATTTGAATTACAAATTATCTGATATTTCTCCAAAACTTCTGGTCTTGATGGAGTGGAGACAAAAACTTACTGCTATGGTTTCAAAATATCTGAAATAACAGCAAAGGGAGACTTGATTCCAAATATTTCTGATATGTTATATATCCCTTCTTTTGGAAATACGGTACGATTATGAATATCTCCAGTATCAAATAATCATTATATACTGTGAAATTTACTTTATGTATGAAAACCAAAGAGGGGAGATATAACCTCAGAAATATTTGGAATCAAGTCTTCCCTTGCTGTTATTTCAGATCATTTGAAACCATAGCAGCAAATTAAAACAAATATATATATATATATATATATATATATATATATATATATATATATATATATATATATATATATATATATTAGTGGAGACAACCAAGCAAAGAAACACCTCAAGCAAAACGTAAGCTAGCCTGCCAGGACACTATATATACAAATGTCGGCAAATTTGGGAATATTCTATTGGTTTGAAAATATAAGTTCTTTTTACCAATTGTCATAAAATTTTAACCATATAATAGTATTATATCTTCAAAAAGCTTGCAAATAGTTAAGTAAGATTTGAGCATTTCAACATTCAATTTGGCTATAATGACACCTTTTTTTGGCAATTTCATAAGTTCCAAATCTCAGCGATTATTGATCAGAATTTAACAAATGAAGGCTCGTTGGAAAGATAATTATCTAAATTGGTTCGTGGGCTTTGTGACATTTGCCCTTAAGGTCGCACATTAAGGGGATCATCCATCATCCAGAGAATATTTTTGACACTTTTCTACTGCCATAAAATGTTTCTGTAAAGGCGCAGTATCTTTCCACTCTCAAAAAATCCTTTGAGGTTTTCAAGGGTGCTGAAAATGAAAATAACGTTTAAAATTCCAGAAAACGATTACTTTCCAAAATATGAAGAAATTATAGTTTCAAAATGTGGGGATCACTTTTCTATATTAATTTAACGTAAAATAAGCACCCATTCTATGGCCACATTTTGGAGGGATCTGTTTTTTTTTTAAGAGTGGTGTTTTTTGTGGTTTGGTAGACCAACACAAAGCCTACCTTAAAAAAACTTGTTTTCTATAGGTTTTCGGGTGTGCTTAAAAAAATAAGAGAGAACAAATATGCCAGATTCAATGTTATGGTTTATACGAAAAATAAAATACCAATTATATTTACATTTTGACAAACGACGACTTTCAGCGCAACCTAAAAACGTGCAATAAAACGGCTTGTAACTAACATTCGAGTTGCTCTCAACCAGGGTTTCCCAAAGTGGGCTCTATGGAGCCCTGATACTCAGTGAGTGGGGCTGAGGGGCTCCGGAATCATTTTCTTAAAGAGAACTAAATGCTTTATATGGAAAAATTAAATGGCTGCAGACATTTAATTTAGGATCCTTTTTACTGGAAATAGATATGATACATAACTAGAGGTATACGGATATGATACATAACTACAGGTGTATAAAGAGTTTCAGGATGGTTCGTGAAAAAAATATATATAATTATAAAAAATGCAATAATTTTTTATTAATCAGAAACAAAAAAATGGTTGTAAACTTTAAACTGTATTAATAGTCAGTGTTAACATATGAAATTAATGTTTTTCACATTTATTTTAGAAATTATCTTGTTAGCGCTCCGTGAAAACTTGCTCAGAGGCTCCATTGTGTCATAGAGTTTGACAAACTCTGGTCTCTTCCAAAATTGGTAAGTTTCGAATCTAAGACAGTGTTCTTCATATTCAACCACGTGAAATTCTGTCCGTGATTAAACACCCCCCCTCTCTCTCTCTCTCTCTCTCTCTCTCTCTCTCTCTCTCTTTCTCTCTCTCTCTCTTTCTCCCTCTCCCCCTCTCTCTCTTTCTCCCTCTCTCTCTTTCTCTCTCTCTCTTTCTCCCTCTCCATCTCTCTTTCTCCCTCTCTTTCTCTCTCTTTCTCTCTCCCTCTCCCTCTCTCTCTCTTTCTCCCTCTCTCTCTTTCTCTCTCTCTTTCTCCCTCTCCATCTCTCTTTCTCCCTCTCTCTTTCTCTCTCTTTCTCTCTCTCTCCCTCTATCTCTTTCTCCTTCTCCCTCTCTCTCTCGATCTTTCTCTCTCTCTTTCTCCCTATCTTTCTCCCTCTCTCTCTCTCTCTCTCTCTCTCTCTCTCGACCTTTCTCTCTCGTCAAAGGGGAATAATCTACCGGTGCTTCTTAGCAATTGATGTCAATCTTCTTTGTCCCTATACAGTTTAAACAAACAAAAAGAAACAAATGTAAAAAAATAAAAAGATTACAGCGTTTTAAATGATTTGTATTTTAATGATTACGGATTTTATTTTTAAATAAATATCAAGACTGAATAATGAAGAAAGAGAGATAGAGGAGAAGGAGGATTGGAATGTTTGGATTTCAGGGTAGCACAAAAAAATGTTGAATGGCTCCGATTGTCTGCCTGTAACGTTTTTATTACTTTAAAAATGCAAACGTTGTATTTAGAGAATCGCAGAGAAAATAAAACTTTGACACAAACTTTTTAGAGGAAAAAAAAAGTTATTTATTTTCTTGATTTTCCACACCAGTCGCCGACACGTATTTACAACACGACACAATATGTTCCCTCTTTCTCTTATCGTCACATAACAGTTTTTTATTTTAGCTATAACCAGCTGAAGTGTTGCCGTAATTCTTTCTAGAATTTACGAATCGGCCGGCTCGCTTTCTAAGGAGTAGTAGGAGAAAGAAGACTTATGTGCTTGTCAAGCGTACCTTTCAAATCGCTACCCCTCCTCTCTCTCTCTCTCTCTCTTTCTTTCCTTCTTCTCCTCCTCCTTCTTTCGATCTTATGCATATATATGCATTTCATTTTGTTATGTCACGCCCGAATGCCACGCCTTAAATATTGATGCATAATTAACTCGACACATAAGTCATCAATATGCGTACATTTTCTGCCTTGGTCATTACATTATATGTTGAGTCCAGTCGAAATTTGGTGGTTCCATTCGGGTACATCTTCAGCGACCTTCCTCCCGCAGAAAAACTATTGCCTATCTCACCTTTCATAAAACCATTTGGTATTAACTCCCTTCCCAACGCAGCAAAATGTAGCTGCAAGTCCGGAAGTAAAATAAAACCAATTCTGCGGAGGAGGCGGACACTCATGTCAGGTACAAAAATAGCCGAGAACAGATCTGTCCGCATTCCCCGGCATATGTACGGCACAATGATGTAGTTCCCATTTTGGAGGAGCTTGCGGCTTCTACATTAATAACCTTGTGCCTAACTTGTTCTGTACTTGTGGTGAAGTGAAAACGTCCCATGCAGGTGCTTTGTGATTTTGAAAATTTTAGAATATATCAACCAGGTTTGACTGACAATTGTTTATGAAAGTTTGGTGGTGTCAAAATAATTCCAGAAAGGTCAGGCTTGCATGCGGGTAGCTGAATTTGAAAAAAAAGAATCATTACGCCTCGGGCGATCGTTTATAAACCACTCTCCATTTCGAAATGAGGTAATTCATGTGAGGGGTAAACGACACCTCATTTCAATAAGAAACGGTCCGATGTTTCATGTTATCAGAAAAGTGTCAAGACAAACCTCGACTGATGTAGAAGCTACCGGTGAACTAGTTCCTACTTTAGAGTTCAAAATACACTTCGTAGCCTAGTGGGGATGCCTTTTCTCTCCCCTGCAACCTCTTTCTCACAGAAGAGACGTTGCGAGCCTGTCTGTGCTTTATCATTATTTTCATGGCAAGTGCTCGTCTGAGCTCCAATCTATGGTCCCCTCGCCAAACTTACACCCGTCTAGCTAAAAACACAATCAATAATTTCTCCAACTCTTTTATCTGTGCCTAAACCTAAACGTAGATTTCATGAACAAAGCTTTTTTCGTAGTACTGCACACCTGTGGAACTCTCTTCCATTTGCCTGTTTCCGACTGACTGTAATATGGTCGTCTTCAAGTCCAACGTAAACAAATTCTTGATGAGCCGTTCCCCTAAAATTCATCAAATTTCCGCTACTAACAATTACTACGTCACTGCCCCATTGACCACTTTACACTTATTAATCCTTATCCTCGAGTGGCCCCTGGGCCTTGATATGTGGTGACTTCTTTGTAAAATATATATGTGTATGTGTGTGTGTGTGTGTGTGTGTGTGTGTGTGTGTGTGTGTGTGTGTGTGTGTGTAATGCTATCGTCGGAATCGTCCGGAATGTTTACAGAAAACGCCGGAAGTTTTGTGATTGTTTTTTTTTTTTTTTTTTTTTTTTTTGCACAAACGCCGGCCAATATTTTCAATAAAAATTGCATTATTTCTTTCAGTGCAAAGCTAATTCAATGAAAAGTTCAAACAATTTCAATTCCAAAATTAATTGGAAAATGAAAATATTCTTGAATAATGATTGGATAATTTTTACGAAACTTTTAGAAAATTAAAACTGGTTTATGACACTCAACGCTTTTATCCATTGTGCTACGGGTATAAACATAACAAATATTTATTACACAAACACTGAATTATACAGCCGCATCTTATCAAATTCGGAAATATTTATGTCAAACTCGGGAATCTGCATGGAATTTCAAATTGAATCCGTTATTTAATCAACAGAAAAAGATTGTTCGCGAACTGAAACCTTTTATTTAATCAGCAAAGCGGCAGATTATTCTCGTTC
>NC_136507.1:32785194-32797694 GCF_053919585.1 Euprymna scolopes | reverse complement strand
TAATAAATAATGATGATAATAATAATTAATAATAATTAATACTCATAATATTAATAGTAATAATAATAATAATAATAATAATTAATGATAATAATAATAGTAATAATAATATTAATAATAATAATATTAATAGTAATAATAATAGTAGTAATAATAGTAATAATAATAGTAATAATAATAATAAAAATAATAATAATATTAATATTAATAGTAATAAAATAATATTAATAATAACGGTAATAATAATAATAGTAATAATAATAGTAGTAATAATAATAAAAGTAATAATAATAATATTAATAGTTATAATAATAGTAATAATAATAGTAATAATAATAATAATAAAAATAATAGTAATAATAATAGTAATTATAATAATAATAACAATAAAAATAATAATAATAATAAAAATAATAATAAAAATAATAATAATAATAATAATAATAGTAATAATAATAGCGATAATAATAATAGTAATCAAAATAATAATAATAATAATGATATTAATAGTAATAATAATAATATTAATAGTAATAATAATAATAATGATAATAATAATGATAATAATAATAATAATAATAATAATAATAATAATAATAATAATAATAATAATAATAGAAAAGATCAAGTGGGGAAGGCAGTACAATTATGCAAACAACTGCACCTTGAAAACTAAAGGATGAAAAATAAGAAAAAGCACAAATCGGCAGTAATTGAACATTGGAGTCACAGAATCATGAGAAACAGTACCCCAGTAGTTGTCTCCCCTGATAGTAGTCCCCTACACCAAAGTGGCAATTTGCCTTGTTTGGGGTGAAAATGTAATAAAAAAAAAATATCCAAGCAAAAAGATCAGATGTATAATAGCTTAAGAGGAAGGAAAAATTCTATCGGATTGTAGATTTTGCCCTGAATACCAAGGAGACAGAAAAACGGAGCAAATACACTGAACTGGCCAGAGAGATGAAGCAAATATGGAAGATGAATTAAGTCAAGATAACATCAATAATAGTAGGAGCACTAGGAACAATCCCAAAAAACTTTTAAAAAATAATGAGAGAGATTGGAATCTGGGGGTGGCTGAGAAGAGACAATGAATAATAGTAATGAAAATGGCTGAAATATTAAGGAAAATCCTTGAATGCAAAAACTAATACACATGAACTAAAGGCACAAGCCGGGCATGTAGAAACTACTACAGATGTAAAACAGAAAGAAATCCCACATAGAATCATAAAATCTGAAAATTTATAATTGAATGTGAAGCCCCACCTCTCAAACACCTGTTATCTCAAACTCCCCTTCTTTAATGATTGAATCTCCTCAGCTATCCATGGAGCCATGCACAACTAGAAACTAGACATTCAACTAGTCACACCGGCACCACCATGCGACAGCACCTAATTCGGAGACACTCACCGCACACACCTGACACTTCCTCCCTAACCAACTGCCCCATCTCAAATACAGCCTTATGTTCATGTACTCTAGTGATCTATGACCTATAATGCACCAAATGCAACCACTCCTATAGACCGCTACATCAATGCATCAAAGAACATCTAAACACTAAAATCTCCTTGTTCCACAAGCATATTACTTCATGCAACAACACACAACATAGCATCCGCGTTAGCATCCTTAACTCAGTCAGAAACATAGGAAATCTCAGAATTGCTAAAGCACTCCTTATCTCCAAACACAAACCTTCCCTTAATAACAGACTTGAACTGGGCTCTCCTTTAAGTGATGCAATTATAATAAGAATGTATAACTAGACACAGATCAAAGAGTAAATGAGGGTAAAAGGTAGGTATAAAGGTACGTGTAGCGAAAAACACACATAGAAAATATACATACATTTAATGCTTACATATATCTAAAAATCAGAGTATAATACTCTTTAAGCATTGATAACACCAAGCATAATTTTATCAAAGATTTTAAACGTACTTTTAATTTATATAAGTATAAGATTAAACCATGGAAGGTTGGATATTGGAAGGGGGATAAGAGTGAAAAGAAAGGAGGGGTAGATAAGATGATGAGAGTGGGGGTGAAGGAGTTGGATTGGAGAGAAGTAGAAAGGAAAGAAAGAAAAAACTTTAAAAAACAAATAAAAAAATTTGTATGTATTTGAGTAAAAATCGTATAAAATAAGACATTTTTTTTTAAATACTAAAAAAATGGAAAAAAGAGAAGGAAGAAGGAAGAAGAGACATGATGAAATTTGACTATAAGAATATTTTCTACTTATAAAAAAAATTAAAAAATAATGATAGCATTACAAAATAATAAAATATAGCCAAAAATAACAAAAAAATTATTTCCAGTTGCCTACATAAAAAATAATCATATCTGACTGCGATACTAGCTTTTTGCTGCGATTCTGGTGCCTTCTACCATTTTGGACAATACTTTTGTTTTCTTTTTGAGAAGAGGAGAAGTTCTCCCGAAATTAAAGTTCTATACCACTAACGGACTTTCTACACCCCAAATATGCCAGCAACCTGGTTTGTTGATCTTTATATATATATATATATATATATATATATATATATATATATATATATATATATATATATATATATATATATATATATACTAGCAAAAGTACCCGTCGTTGACTGGGTTCAAAAACAGTCTACAGAAAATGGACTCTGATTTATGAATGTATGATAGGTTATGAAAAGGAAGGGTTGTAAAGAAATAGCTTCGAATTTGGGGGTATCAAAACCAAAGCAAAATATGATGAAAGTAAAAATAAAATAGATAAACCCCATGATTTATTATACCATATCTGTTCACACTGAAACACTTATCACAATATTCTGTGGATCTATATTAAAAAAACCTTGTTAAACTTTGTGACATGTTCCAGACCCCACAATTTTAATGAACCACTGTTCTGCTAGATCGAACATACCCATTCCTGTGTCTCGATACATCCTCTATCATTATATGTAATCAGCTTTTTAAAATAATCAACCATATAGGAGCCTATTCGTGACCAGACACACACACACACACACACACATACACACACACACATACACACACAGACATTCAGCTTTATATTATATTATATATATATGTGTGTGTGTGTGTGTGTGTGTGTGTTCTAACCAAAATTTTCAAGTACTAAAAGCAGTGCATCACAAACAATACTCTAAATAGCAGCACTTTAATACTACACTAGGCTACCCGTGACCCGTTGGGTCAGTATGTTATATTAGCTGTGGAATTCATGTACGGGCGTGACATTTGTGACGTAAAGAAAATAGTTGGGGTTTTTTTTTTTTTTACATAACAGAAACATTTCTACGAAAGTATATTAAAATGAAAAATCACGGACGGATCACTCAAACATGAAAAAAAATCCTCGCTATTCGTGTAAAGTTACCTATATTTCAAAATAGTCGTTCAAAAATCAAAAATTAAACATGATTTTCCTACGAATCGAACGCCGGCGAAAGTCATTTCGCAGTAAAAACGCACATGAACCTACCGATGAGAAATATAAGAATCAAAAACCCATATTGGAATCCTTGAACCAAGTTATAGAAACTTAAAATCTAAAAAAAAAAAATAATAAAACCTGAAGCAAAAAAATAAAACCTAAATAAAATAAAACAAAACTAATATTGAAACAGATAGGAAATCTGTCAACAAATTCGCCGTTCTCACACAACTATTTTCTATCTAGAAATGTAAACAAAAATAAAAAAGAAGGAAGGAAAAGAGACGGATAGAGAGTAGTAGTAGTAGTAGTAGTAGTAGTCTTGGCTTTACTACAATTGTTCTTATGTTTGTCAACGGGTTAAAGTTGTTTAGTTGTAAGAAAATAACGAGAGTATAGTTGTAATAAAGAATAGTTGCAAAACACCCCCACTCTTCCCATGTTAAATAATAATTTCGAAATAATAACGTTAATATTTCAGTGCTGCAGAAGTGCCGAAAATAATTCCTGCCTGGAATAATTATTTTTAATAAAAATGAGGGGAAGTACATTTTTAAGTCAAATAACATGTTACAACAACAATAACAAAATACTAAAGATTAGTTAGTCAGAATCAAACATCAATGTGTCAGTTTAAATGCTACTACAGTTCAACTTAAAAATCTACAAAGATAACTGTATATGTAAGATATTGTTATGACGATAGTTGATGGGATGTGAAATGTCTTCCATCCGCTGTCGTAACGATTATAAAATGTCGTCTGTAGATTTATATATTAGATTATTTATGGTCGAGAATCTGCGTGTATATTCATAATGTTAGATGTACTGGAATAAGAGCTGGAGTCAAATTACATTACAAACATCGATGGCGAACATGCGCCACATAAACAGCGATAGGAACGATTCACATAGATTCGATATTAGAGCTTATCAATGCGTTTCTGAGATCAGATCGATAGCTTGGAAGCCCAACTTGTATTTACTAGCGGGAGTACCCGGCGTTGCCCGAGTGTGGAGAGAAGTGAGGGAGGAAAAAATAACAGTAGGAAGTCCGGGTGGACAGAGGGGTAAAAAAAAAAATGCAGTAGCAGCGGGGAGGGGGAGGTTCAAAACAAAAGTCGACAGCCAATGTGGAGGGCGGTGTTAAAAAATGCTAGCATCGGGACAGGGGGGGGGGAGAATTAAAACCAACAACACTAGGAAACACCTAGAAGCATAGTATAATATCTGTTCAAACACCTCGCTCCCTCCTCAGTCAGTGGAAGAGAACCCCCTCATAACTGAGACAACTATCATCCCTTCTATCATCCCCCTCCCATACCTATACCCCCTCCAATTGCCCTCCCCCCTCTGATGAACAAAATCTTTCCCACACTAGGAACCGATCCTGGGTCTGGCTATACCCACATGGGGAGACAAATAAATAGAAACATCAAAAAATCCCCTATACATATTTTAAATACACTCCTCTATCTAAACAAACATAATATAAAGAACACCCGAAAAGACTGAAACGAAAAATCACAATACTAAAATCCAAGAACCCCAAAAATAAATATCAAAATAGAATGAAAGCACCCCTACCCTTATTTCAGAAGAGCTGGCCCCCCTCCCTCCTCACACATACACATTAGTAACGACCTTGTATCACTGTCACCTTCCTAGGGAAGCAAATAATCTCATAATACTATAAAACAGTACACACATTCTCAAACCAATAAAGAAAACACACACACACACACACACACCCTACCCTACCCTACCCTACCCTACCCTAAAGGAAAAGAGGAAAAACACAAGCAGAAAGAGAGAGTGAGAGAGAGAAACACCACACGAGAGTGACTACAGCCGAGGTCAGCGCCCCCCCCCCCAACAAGCCCAATAAAAGAGTAATAAAAATTGAACATGCCAATGAATAATAGACACTTTCACGCCTCCACCCCTTGGAAACACTTCAAATTAACTACGAAAATGCCATTTTTACATCTCCAACACATTTGAAAATAATTTCTGACGAGGACGCTTCACAGAACGTCTGAAACGCGTAAAAACGATTTCAATGATTTAAAAACATTATTACAATGATCCAAACATAATTCTCAATGAAAAACCAAGACACAGAATAATAAAATAATGTTAAAAAATACACATTGTTGGTGACTACCTCCTTATTTAAATATATATATATATATATATATATATATATATATATATATATATATATATATATATATATACCTACAGGCAATAATGTTTCGTGTTTTCACAGTCATCAATGCAGGAAGTAACAATTTTTACTGGTCGGAAGATTCGAACCCAGCTATAAAGTAACCATCGACTTCATTTGCTACGAGAATTAAGGGAAATGTAACACCTATAAATTCCAAATGCGGAACAACAGTAAACAGTCGAGAGAATTCAAACGAGCAGAAATCATGAACGTTGCATAACGCTAGCTGACTGTCTTCTTTGTTATCTTTTTTTCATGGACAGTGCTCAACTTTAATACTTTTAAAGGGCTTAATTATTATAAATAATTATTTTTATACCCACAGATACTAATTCTTAATGTCTGTTACGTACTAAAGATTTTTCAATTAAATAATAAGCGCTCTTTTTAAATACATTTTCTTTTTCATGATTGCCTACCGAATACTTTTTCACATTCCCGATTAAAGGAATATGAGAATACGTGTTTGGTATTAAAAGTGTAGCGGTCGATGTTCACAAATCAACGTACAAAATAAACGTATTTGTACGCACATCGTCTACGCGTACCTGAATTATTCTTAATAAAAACAAATAATTATATTTTAGACCAATCCAAAAAACTTTCTGGGTTTATTTGAAATGGTCTTTCTGGAAGCTACCTAAATCCTTTAAAAGCCCGGTTTTTCTTTAATAAACCAGTGGAACTTTGTTGACTCGAGTCTACAGATCAATGTCGCTGGCACCCCACTGTGGGTGCTCATTTCTGCAACATTTCTCTACACACATACACACACACACACACACACACACACACACACACATACACACACACACACACACAAAACTCATTGACTTATTATCGTCTGCAAATCTGTAGACACTTTATTAATTGAAATACTAGCAGTTCAGTCCGGCTTTGCTCGGGTTCTATGTACTGTTCATAAATTTATGTACCTATGTATATGTATATTAAAAAGTTTGACTCATGTCCAGGTTTAGATCCAAAATTGACGGAAGAGTTCGATAGAGTTTACAAAGGTCAACTCTTTCAACTTTGACCTCTTGGCAGCTAAATTTTCGCCCAAAAACTGATTAAAAAGCTTGCCAAATGTCTGAACACCCTTTATGTAAAATTTCAAATGTTTAGACCAAAAATTGGTTGAATAGTTTGCTTTGCTAGCAACGGCAAAGGTCAAATATTTTGAACTTTGACCCCTTTGCAGCTAAATTTTCGGCAAAAAACGATTAAAAAGCTTACCCTATGTCTAAATACACTTTATGCAAACTTTCAAATGTTTAGACCAAAAATTGGCTGAGTAATTTGGTAGCGACCGCAAAGGTAAATTTTTTTTAAACTTTGACCCCAATTTTGACCCCTTAACATTTATTTGTTTTGGGCTCAAATCAAATTAAAATGTTTGGTCCATGTCCAAGTAACCTATATCTAAAATTTCAAGTTTTTGACCCAAAATTATCGAAGGAGTTTGGTAGAGTTTTCAAAGGTCAAATCATTGAACTTTGACCCCTTGACAGCCAAATTCCTGGCCGAAACTGATTAAAAAGATTTTCTCAAATCTCAATACCCCCCTTATGTCAAATCTCGAGTCAGTAGACTGAAAATTGACAGAGTAGTTTGCTAGGGAAATGTACACACACATACATACACACACACAATTTCACTTTTATATAGATTTCCAATCTCCCTACTGAAATATCTTATTAATAAAAAAAAAAATGAATATAAACTCTCCAGTTTTGGGGATGAAGATTACCAGTATGGGGAAGTGGTCATTAGTTTTTATGGATATGTTCACGTCTGTTTTGAAGGTTTTACCTTGGGGCGTTTTTTTTTTTTTTACACAGTAATCACCACTTATCAAGGCCCGGAAGCTACTCAGGGATAAGGGTTATTGCAAGTACATTACGTTAGTGTGGAGATTTGATGAAGTGTTTATTTAAGGGGGCGGTTCATTAGGAATTTGTTAACATTGGACTTGAAGACATCCAAATTGTAGTCCGGAGGGAAGCAGGCAGACGGAAAAGAGTTCCACAGGCGTGCAGTTCTAAGAAAGAAGCTTTGTTCATGGAATCCGCGTTTTGATTTAGGCACAGATATAGAGTGGGGGAAATTTTTCACAGTGGATTCAGCTAGACGGGTGTTTTTCGTGAAAGATTGGCGAGGGGGGGACCAGAGATTGGAGTTCAGACGAGCACCTGCCATGAAAATAACGATAAAACAAGGATAGGCTCGCAACCTCTCTTCTGTGGGAGAGGGGTTGCAGGGTAGAGAAAAGGGCATCCTCTACTAAGCCACGAAGTCTATTTTGTACTTTGTCAAGGCATGATAGGCTGTTTTTGGCAGCTCCTGCCCAGATATGGCAACCGTATTCTATCCTTGGACCTACTTGGCTTTTATATAGATAGAGAATTGCATCAGTAGTGAGATATCTTCTGGAGCGGTAGAGGGATCCCACCATCTTTCCAGCGACCTTGACAACAGACTTGATGTACGTGTTCCATTTTGTAGTGGGAGAGAGTATTTTTACGAATGAGCTCGATTCATAGAAATATTTTTAGTGAAAAAGATTTACAGGCTTTTATGATCAAATATGAGAAAAATAAGAGACTTTGTCATACGACAAACAAAACAAAATAATGAGTTAAGAAACACACACGTATAATCTTAACACAGTGTAATCATTATTTCGTTCCTTGTGTAAAAATGTCCGTGCATTAGTTAAAAATATGCAATCATGCTTAGAGCAAATTAAATAATGAAATAAATTATATATATTTTATTTATGTTTACAATAGATGTACAGCAATAGGAAAACAGAATGTTCGTGAATATGTTCAGAGTTTTTTTGTTTTTTTTTTAAAGCAAGGAGGTTCATTAGCTGAGATATTAGAAAAGGTCTGGATCGATTAATTAAGAGCCGTGAGTTTCAGGGATCAGAAAAATCGTATTTAAAACCTCTGCTCATTTTCATATATGACTAGCAAGGGTACCCGCCGTTGACCGGGTGAAGAGAGGTGGTATAGTAGGGTTATTTGGCAACCAACCTCCAGCCCTAAAAAAAAAAAAAAAAAAACCTTTTCTTCAATCAAAATATCAGCGAGTACCTGTGCGAGCGCAAAAAAAAAAAAAAATAGCCGCAGTAGGCAGGCAGGCTCGAACCTGTAACGAGAAAAAGGAAAAGAAGGTGAAAAAAAGAAAGCCACGGAGATTTATGATGTCAGTGCCTTTCGAAATAACCTCTTTTAAACGTACGCTGGGATTGTTAAGTGTACGATTACTTGGAAAAATGTCGACACAAAAACTGATTCCTCCTTACAAAAAACGGCCCAGTTGAAAAGCACAGAATTAGTCTTTTTAGTCAATCTGTACATATTTGTCATTCGAGAGATCGATTTTTCTAATTTATTCGAAATAAGGTCTTTTAAGCATATGTTGAGATTTCTTGGTGTGAATGACTTGCAAAGATGTCGACGCAAAAATTGCCCCTCCTTGCAAAAAAGGCCCAGTTGACGGTCAAAGAATTAATGTTTTTGGCTAATTTTTAGGTATTTGTTCAAGAGACCAATCTTTGTAACAATACCAATTTTGTCAGTGTTCGTTGCGTGTGCCGAAAGTTTTTACCAGACATACAAACGCACACGGACACATACTAACACATATGGCTTTTTATATAATTGACTAGCGGGCAGTACTCGGCGTTACCCGGTGGAGGATATTGACGCAAGCGATGTTAAGAATGGCTTTCACAGGGTTAAAATTTAAAAAAAAAAGAAATAGAGAGGTGGTTAATTAGTTTTCCACGCTAACCATTAGGCCGAAGAGGATAGTGAATTGAATGAGTTGGTAATTAACTTTTGCCCGGGTGGAGGATATTGGCACAAGGACGAAATAAAAAAAAATTAAAAAAAAAAAAAGAGAGAGAGAGAGAGATGGGATCGAACTTGAAAACATAGGGTAATTAGTCTTCCTTGCTAACCATTATGCCAAAGGGGATAGTGATTTCAATGAGTTGGTAATTAACTTAGTCTTCCTCGCTTAACTTAAGAATCATAGGGGTCGCCATGCATGCGCAGAAGTGAATGTTGTTTTTAAACCTGGACGGGGCCAAATAAGGTATTCATTAGCTTCCCCACGAAAGCAAATTAGATACAAAGTCGTTTTTAATGTGGGGGGAAAACCGGCTAAAAGGGGTAACTCTGACAGTATCCAAATAAATAGTAATTGTCTCGGTATGAAGGGGTTCCCCTACATTGACCAAAGATCAATTAATTAAGTGGGGTATCAGAACAGATACTACACTTTGAGATCGCTCCCATTTTGCCTTTTATAAATATATATATATATATATATATATATATATATATATATATATATATATATATATATATATAGAGAGAGAGAGAGAGAGAGAGAGAGAGAGAGATGGATAATTTGTTGAAAGCTGTTTATAAGAATCAATGTCCATTTGATTTCGTATTATAATTGGCGTTCAGTGAAAAAGATTCGAATATTTCAATGAATAAAGTTTAAATATTTGCAGACGATAAGTCAATGAATTGTATGTGTCTGTGTGTTCGTTAATGTTTATATATGTGTGAGTGGTCTCATATTGCAGAAATGAGCGCCCATAATGGGACGCCAGTGACGCCGATCCATAGACTCGGATCAACTGGGTTTTACTGGTTTATTGAGAAAAATCTGGCTTTTAAGAGGTTTAGGTAGCTCCCAGAAAGACCATTTAAAATAAATTCAGAAAGTTTTCTGATTTGTTCAAAATATAATTATTTGTTTTTATTTATCGCGTAATTAACTAGAACTACGTTTAAAAACCTTATTTTGCAACCGCATAAGCACTCGTGCCGAATCATATAAACGCGTTAGCCAGTAATTTTTTTTCTTCTTTTCCTCTTTTGCGTTTCACGTTCGAGCCCGGCTACTGCAGCTCATTTTTTTTTTCAGGTGCATGAGCATGCCGCTATTTTGATTAAAAGAAAAGTTGGTTTGATTTATTTATTTATTTATTTATTTATTTATTTTTTAGGTGCAGGGTTCCAGCGCACAGGCAACAAAAACTGCTCAATATCCGGAGAATAGTTTCTCCTTGTATCCCTTCTGCTAAAATATCTGGTGGGGAAATTGTCACGTATTTCTTCTTTTTGAGGGGCGATTCTGTTCTTGTATTTTTTTAAATTGTTGTGAGAGTATCAATGAAAGTGCTCAATATCCTTAGTATAGCAGCTGTGTACAAACCAAACTTCATGTCCACCCAGACAACGCCGAGTATCCACGCTAGTCTATTATATAAATGTCAATCGTCTGTGTGTGTGTGTGTGTGTGTGTGTGTGTGTGTGTGTGTGTGTGTGTGTGTGTGTGTGCTAAAAACTTTTATCATCCGCATCGACCAGGCACGAACTTGGCATCGCTAGAAAGAACAATCTTTCGGATACATAATATCGAAAAATTAGAAAAAAATTGTCAAAACCAAACTCCTATCCTTACATCATCAACACTCTGATCCCCATCTGGCATCAATTGTGATGGATGGCTCTCGTCTGGGTTAGGCCCCGTGTTTTGACAAGCTTCTGGGTTTGACCTTTACTCCTGATCTGAAATGGAACACGTACATCAAGTCTGTTGCCAAGGTCGCTGGAAAGATGGTGGGATCCTTCTACCGCTCCAGAAGATATCTCACTACTGATGCAATTCTCTATCTATATAAAAGCCAAGTACGTCCAAGGATGGAATACTGTTGCCATATCTGGGCAGGAGCTGCTAAAAACAGCCTATCCTGCCTTGACAGAGTACAAAATAGACTTCGTGGCTTAGTGGGGATGCCCTTTTCTCTACCCTGCAACCTCTTTCCCACAGAAGAGACGTTGCGAGTCTATCCTTGTTTTATCGTTATTTCCATGGTAGGTGCTCGTCTGAACTCCAATCTCTGGTCCCCCCTCGCCAATCTTTCACGAAAAACACCCGTCTAGCTGAATCCACTGTGAAAAGTTTCCCCCACTCTATATCTGTGCCTAAATCAAAACGCGGATTCCATGAACAAAGCTTCTTTCTTAGAACTGCACGCCTGTGGAACTCTTTTCCGTCTGCCTGCTTCCCACCGGACTACAACTTGGATGTGTTCAAGTCCAATATTAACAAATTCCGAATGAACCGCCCCCTTAAGTAAACACTTCATCAAATCTCCACACTAACGTAATGTGCTTGCAATAACCCTTATCCCTGAGTGGCTTCCGGGCCTTGATAAGTGGTGGTCACTGTGTAAAAAAAAAAAAGAAGTCAACTATTTCATGTAGAAATGTCGTTTTGTTTGAAGGGTCAGCTAAAAATATTGGTTTCGACGCTGTTTGTTAATCGCGCATGCACGAGCGATCGATTCAGTGTTTCTTTTTATAAAGCTAAATTTGCAACATTGTAACATCTGTGTCGTCATGGTCCAATCGATAATGTGGTTGCTTACAAGCTTAAGTCATGCAAGTTCGCGCGCGGCCTTTTTTTTTTTTTTAAAAAAACAAAATTTTGCTTTCGATTTCGCTTCTGGTTGATAGCACCCAAGTCCCTTTTTTTTTTTATTTTTTTTTTTTTAACCGTATTTTACGACTGGGCAACGCCGGGCGTCCCCCTCCCCATTCGCTAGTTATTTATAAAGCCAGTCTCCCTTTCGTTTACTCGGCCCGTCTCTCACGCTTACTGCCTCTCTCTCTCTCTCTCTCTCTCTCTCTCTCTCTCTCTCTCTCTCTCTCTCTCTCGCTCTCTCTCATTTCTTTCTCCGTCCTCTTCTGTCTCGTTTTCTCGTCC
>NC_136507.1:32777694-32780194 GCF_053919585.1 Euprymna scolopes | reverse complement strand
ACCTTATAGGTTACATTACGCCATTTTGAATTTAGAAATAAAGTCACTAAAGCCCAAATATTCCTATAAAGGAGTTACATTAATTTAGGTGTATTCTGCCAGAAATGTTCTGGTTATTAATTAGTAAATTTATTATTAATAATTAATATGTCCATATTTACCTAAATAATATCAATAAAAAAACAACAACAACAAAAACCCTATTTTCAGTTTCCAGTTATATTAAATTATTAATCTAAATTTACAACAATACATAAGTTCTTATTACTGTTATAATTAAATTTATTATTACATAAATTATAATTCTTTATATTCCTTAATTCTAACACTATAATTTTATTTATGAATTCGCTATATAATCCGTTAACATAATAGTTTTACAGTTTGCCACTGTGCAGAGGGAGACAATTCGTTCATTTTTTTTTTCATCTCATAATTTAGGACACGATTTTTTTTTTAATGAAAACATTAAGAAAGATAGCTATGACGAGTTTTTTTAGATATTGATCTTTGTTTTATTAAAAATTTTAGTTAGCATTCTTTCTAAATTTCTACCCCCAGAGCTGATGAAAAATAGTGGATCCTCTTTATACAGACCTCACTTATATTTGGTTCCTTTTTTCACTAACTCTTTTAAAATGTATAGACCAATCAAATCAGTCACCTATGCAGAGTCCGGGGAACCCATCATAACATCAAAGTTAAATTCTCTATTTTTTTTCTTTTTATATTCAAGATTGTTCTGGTTAATTTTACTATGTCAATTTCCAATTTTGTAATGTTAGTTTCAGATTTAGTTAATTCTAATGCTATATCAAACAATTTCGGACAAATTAATGGGTAGTATGAGTCGATGTCAAACATTATAAACTAACTGTTATTACATTTAGGCAATGTATTAAACCAACTTAAAACTTCATCTGACAAGTTGATAGATTATGAGATACTTTAGATTTATATTCTATCTAAAATCTTATTAGATTTAATCATTGTTGTAAAAAAATCTTTTTACTAATGTTGCCTATATCTGAAATACAAGGAGAGATAAATCTTATCGTAGGATTATCTTCAAAGTCGGGTTTGTGGTCTTTCAAAGTAAATCTCGGGCATTTTGGAGAATATTATTCTGTATATTCATTTGGGAACAAATATTCAAAGCAGATGCATTTATAAATATCTTCTTCATTTGCCAATTTAATTTTTTTTTCAATTCTTTCAATTTTTCGTTTTATTGTAACTTATATTTTATTATTCGTAGTTTTGTCAGCTGGAACTATTAAATTGGGGTCATTATGTACTTTTTAGTGTTTTATTTATTTTGTTGATTGTTGGATTTGAATATTCAAATCTCTTTTTAATTTTTAAATGTTTAATTATGTTAAACATGCCATGTCGAAATTGTCTAATGCTGCAATAACAGGTGGGCATTTCATAAACTTTTATTTATAAAATTTGGATCTAATGTTTCGTTATATTCCGGCGGATCCACATTAGTTGTGATGGTGGAAAATTTTCCAACGGATTCTTTTAATGAATAAATTTATAGTTTGTATCATGTCGATAGTACAAGATTTATGATTTGGAATATTAAGATGATTTTAGGAATATGATTTCCTCCCTTTCAAACAGCTATATTCACTTATATTTGCTTTTTATATAGACCAATCCTTATTTAAGAAACCCAATGTAATAACAGAGCAATAGAGTGAATAAATGACAAAAGTCTATATTCCAAATTTTATAATGTTGACCATTCTTACAATTTATTCCTTTAATTCAGTAGATACTTACAATGCTTGACAGTATCTGTTTCGTAGCACAAAATCAATCACTTATTTATTATATCAATCTATTTTGCCCTTAACTCATTAAGATAATCAACATAATGAAATTTGGAATATAAACTTTTGTCATTCATTCATTATATGCTCTTTAGTTACATTGAGCTTCTTAAATAAGGAGTGGTATAAATATAAAGGAAATATAAGTGAATATTGAAAATTTCCACAGAAATATATATATATATATATATATATGGTTATGTATGTATAATATATATATATATATATATATATATATATATAGGGTTATGTATGTATAATATATATATATATATATATATATATATATATATATATATATAGGGTTATGTATGTATAATATATATATATATATATATATATATATATATATCGGGTTATGTATGTATAATATGTATATATATATATATATATATATATATATATATATATATATATATTAGTGTCTGGGCAATTCATTGGAATTGGGGTAATGTAGCCATTGCACTTTAATCGTTTTGTTACGTTTCAAACACTCAGGACCATTGCAGGAACAAGCAAACAAGGAAGGACATAAAAAATATGACACATGTGGTTTACAATTTTTGCCATATTACATATGCTTTTTTAAAGTCTTTCTCCCCGCCACTTGAAGCCAGCCAAAACAAGCGCTTTCTCGCTCTCGACTTCACACGTACATC
>NC_136507.1:32757694-32770194 GCF_053919585.1 Euprymna scolopes | reverse complement strand
GTTTTAAATAATAATAATAATAATAATGATGATAATAGAATAACAATAACAAAGACTTTCGCTGGCGAGGACTACTATTGACCGTAACCAGTTATACAGTCCTTTTGAAATTTTCATCTCTATTTTTCTCGTTATGTACTGAATATTTGTTAATGAAACCTATATCAAATATGTTCCTTATTAGATTTTAAAAATTTTCTATTCTGAAAGAAGTTTTAAAAAATTTAATCTAAAAAAGTTATTTTAAAGTTTTTGTTAAAAAATATTCAGATTTTCTCATTATTCAGACCTGCATAACAAAGCGGGGGGTTGCAAAAAATTAGTTGTGGTGTGAGGAGAAATACAAACTGAAACAGAGAGAATATCCAGACCTGTAATAATACAAAGAGGGGGTTACATAAATGAGTTGTGGTGTGAGGAGAAATACAAACTTAAATAGAGAGAAGGAGAGTTTTAAAATATAATCTTAAAAAGATAAGATACAAGTTAGAAAAGCATTTCATCCAAGGCATGAAAATTGTTAAACAAAATGTTTTTACTATAGGCTTTAAAAATAAATGTACAAGATTCAATTTGAAATTTAATTATCTTCAAAGTGCACTTGTATAAATTTTACAAAGTAAGGTATAAAAATTTAAATTAAATTGAATCAAAAAATTACCATGGATTTATTTTATGTAATGTACATTTTGTTGCAATTTAAAAACATTATCTTTCATCTAGCAATTAATGATATAGATATAAAATTTTCAATGATTTTTTTAAAGTGTAACAGAATGTAAATTTTCTTTTCATTTTCTATTTTAAAAGCCATTCTTAACATGGGTAGATAAAACAAAAATTTGAATTTAACTTAAGTATTATGGTATCTGTTCAGTGCACATTTACCTATAAGTATGGCCAACCACTTATAATTCAATGGCTGTAAGTTTTTTTGTTTTTTTTTTAAATAAACAATTATAAACAGAACGACTCATAGAAATCTATGTATATTCTTCTTTCATTTGAATATACTTTCATAGAAATGTTTCTGTTATGTCACAAAAAACCTATTTTCTTTACATCACAAGTGTCACGCTCATACATTAATTCCATAGCTAATATAATATACTGACCCACCGAGTCACGGGTAGTCTAGTATATATATATATATATATATATATATATATATATATATATATATATATATATATATATATATATATATACATACACACATATATATACGTGTGTGTGTGTATATATATATATATACACACATGTATATACGTGTGTGTGTGTATATATATATATATGCATATATACGTGTGTGTGTGTGTGTGTGTGTGTGTGTGTGGTAAGGTTGATGCCTGTAAGTTATTAGGTTTGAAAATGTTGTAGCTCTTCAAAATTTCGAAGAAAAGAGGTAGAAAAAGAGGTCAGCATTTACCGCCTCGGGGGAAATGAATGCACATATCTTGCTTATAATTAACGACCATTGTAAATTAATTAAACAACATTGAAATCCTAAATATTTCACTCAATTCAATGGACAAAAAATGTTAATATACTTCTTTTTTTTTCTGCATAATCATTTATATGTTATATATAAAAGTGTATACAAACCAAGTTCTTTTGGGAAACTTTTTTTTTTATTCAATTAGAACTAATTCTGTAATAGATAATAATCTTAACCCTAACCCTAACCTTTATTCAATAACTGAACATTTTGTGTCTTGAATGCACTTTTGGAGGTCTATGCATATTTAGTAAATGTTTTATGCTGTGAAGAAAAGAAACTGAAGTGCTCAATTACAGGTGGTAGAGCTATATATATTTAATCAAGCTACAGAAGTCTAGACGTTTGCCCAATTGATAAACCATGACTCGGAATGAGTGGTTTAACAAATGTTATCATCTAGATTGATAGATGGAGGAGGGAGGGAGGTCATCCTTTAGTGACAGCATCATTTATCGCATCACCATTTATGATATTATCAATTTGGAACGTCATCAATCATGCATGGTTATTTTTATTTATTTTTTTTTTACATAGGCATCACCACTCATCAAGGCCAAGCGGCCACTCGAGGATAAGGGTTAAAGAGTGTACAGTAGAAATTGGACAATATAGTAATCGTTAGTAATGGAAATTCCGTAAATTTGTTAACAAGTGGAACGGCTCATCAGGAACTTGTTTACGTTAGACTTGAAGACAACCATATTGTAGTCAGCTGGAAAGCAGGAAAACGGAAGACAATTCCACAGGCGTGTGGTTCTAAGAAAGAAGATTTGTTCATAGATTCTACATTTAGGTTTAGGCACAGATAACGAGTGGGGGGAATTATTGATAGTGTTTTCAGCTAGATGAGTATTTCTTGAGAAAGTTTGGCGAGGGGGGACCATAGATTGGAGTTCAGACGAGCACTTGCCATGAAAATAACGATACAGTAGAGACAAACTCGCAACATCTCTTCTGTGAGATAGAGGTTGTAGGGAAGAGAAAAGGATATCTCCTACAAGGCTACGAAGTCAATTTTGAACTCTATCAAGGCAAGACAAGTCCTTTCTAGCAGCTCCTACCCAGATGTGGCAACAATATTCCGTACCTGGCTCTTAAATAGATAGAGAATTGCATCAGCAGTGAGATATCTACTGGATCTATAGAAGGATCCCACCATTTTTCCAGCGGCCTTGGCAACAGATTTGATGTACCTGTTCCATTTAAGATCAGGAGTAAAGTTCAAGACCAGAAGCTTGTCAAAACCTGAGTCCTCCTCAAGACGAGAGCCATTCATTTCAACTGATGCTAGATGGGGATCAGAACGTTGAGAGAAGCTTGGTTTTAGATGCATTAAAAGTAACCAGCCACTCCTTTCCCCATTGTACCACGTGCTCAAGATCAGAAGAAAGAGAATCGGAGAGAACTTGCTCATTTACTGACTTAGATGTGCTACCATAGATGGTAGTGTCATCAGCATAAATGTCTACAAATGATGTAAGGATGTGATTTGGAAGATCATTAATGTAGATCAGGAAAAGAGTTAGGCCCAGGATGGACCCCTGAGGAACTCCAGGATTAATACTGTGAGCTTCTGATTTTTGCCCATCAACTACTACTCTTATGAACCTATCAGAAAGAAATGATTTAATAATTGAGAAGACATTTCCATCTATACCACAGATAGAGATCTTGTAAAGTAAACCTTCATGCCATACTCTATCAAAGCCCTTAGATATGTTAAGAGCAATTTCCCTAGAAAGGTTGCCTCAGCCGAGAGATTCAATAATCCTATGAGATATAACTGTAAGCACATGTGCTGTAGAACTAGCAGAACGGAAACCATATTGCGTGTCACTAAGAAGGTTATTTTTGTTGAGATGGTTGATTACTTCTCTATTTAACACAGATTCCAGCAACTTACTCATGACGCATAGGAGACTTATTGGCCTGTTCTAAGAGAGGGATGAGCGATCACCTGAATTCTTAAATACAGGGCATACTGATGAGATTTTCCTGGGTGATGGGAAGGAATTCTCCTTAAACAACGTTTAAAAAGTTTTGTAAGTATGGGTGCTAGTTCTGGTTGAAATGTTTTGAGTACTATAATTGGAATATCGCCAGGGCTGGTTGCTTTACTGGAATCAAGGTTTTTGATTAGCTTGGCAACATCACGTACAGATATTTGTATATCACATAGCGTGTTTTCTGATACAGGAGGAAATATTGGGGGTTGGCGCCTTGGTCGCAAAGGGTTGACAAGATGACCTCACGTCCATTGATGATAGTTGGGATAGAGCACACGCTTCTATTCAGGATTCTGTTTGCTATTTGCCAAAACTGGTGGGAACCAAGCCGCTGCTCAGCTACTTTGGACTTGATGGACTGAGCATACAACTCTCTTGCATTCTTTATTACTTTCTTACAATGGTTACTGGTAGTCCTGAAAGCGGCTTTAGTTTCCATACATCTATTACGTTGGAAGCAGTGGAAAAAGTGATGTGTCCTCTATAGTATCAGATCTGATCCCCATCTGGCATCTATTGAAATGAATGGCTCTCGTCTTGAGGAGGCCCCAGGTTTTGACAAGCTTCTGGATCTTCTCTGGAGATGTCCCTACAACATGGAAAGCCATCTTTAATATAGGCATTAATTCCATGCCCATGGCAATCTTGGAGGTCAGATTTAGAAGTTATTATTCTTCCATCTCTGCGTTAAAGGATGACGTCCACATCATTTATGACATCCTCCTTTTTTTGTTGTTCCCCCACCCACCCAACAAAAGGAGGGTGGACCTGTAAATTCACCCTTGTCTGTTCGTGTGTTTGTCTGTCCGCACTTTTCTTAATAACTACAGAATCGTTTATATTGAAATCGTTTATATTAGAATCGTTTATATTAGAATTGTTTATATTAGAATAGTTTATATTAGAATTGTTTATATTAGAATAGTTTATATTAAAATTGTTTATATTAGAATAGTTTATATTAGAATTGTTTATATTAGAATTGTTTATATTAGAATTGTTTATATTAGAATAGTTTATATTAGAATAGTTTATATTAGAATTGTTTATATTAGAATTGTTTATATTAGAATAGTTTATATTAGAATTGTTTATATTAGAATTGTTTATATTAGAATTGTTTATATTAGAATTGTTTATATTAGAATTGTTTATATTAGAATAGTTTATATTAGAATTGTTTATATTAGAATTGTTTATATTAGAATAGTTTATATTAGAATTGTTTATATTAGAATTGTTTATATTAGAATAGTTTATATTAGAATTGTTTATATTAGAATTGTTTATATTAGAATAGTTTATATTAGAATTGTTTATATTAGAATTGTTTATATTAGAATAGTTTATATTAGAATAGTTTATATTAGAATAGTTTATATTAGAATTGTTTATATTAGAATAGTTTATATTAGAATTGTTTATATTAGAATTGTTTATATTAGAATTGTTTATATTAGAATTGTTTATATTAGAATTGTTTATATTAGAATTGTTTATATTAGAATAGTTTATATTAGAATTGTTTATATTAGATTTGTTTATATTAGAATAGTTTATATGAGAATTGTTTATATTAGAATTGTTTATATTAGAATTGTTTATATAAGAATTGTTTATATAAGAATTGTTTATATTAGAATTGTTTATATTAGAATTGTTTATATAAGAATTGTTTATATTAGAATTGTTTATATTAGAATTGTTTATATTAGAATTGTTTATATTAGAATTCTTTATATTAGAATTGTTTATATTAGAATTGTTTATATTAGAATTGTTTATATAAGAATTGTTTATATTAGAATTGTTTATATTAGAATTGTTTATATTAGAATTGTTTATATTAGAATTGTTTATATTAGAATTCTTTATATTAGAATAGTTTATATTAGAATTGTTTATATAAGAATTGTTTGTATTAGAATTGTTTATATTAGAATTGTTTATATTAGAATTGTTTATATTAGAATTGTTTATATTAGAATTGTTTATATTAGAATTGTTTATATTAGAATTGTTTATAATAGAATTGTTTATATTAGAATTGTTTATATTAGAATTGTTTATATTAGAATTGTTTATAATAGAATTGTTTATATTAGAATTGTTTATATTAGAATTGTTTATATTAGAATTGTTTATATTAGAATTGTTTATAATAGAATTGTTTATATTAGAATTGTTTATATTAGAATTGTTTATATTAGAATTGTTTATAATAGAATTGTTTATATTAGAATTGTTTATATTAGAATTGTTTATATTAGAATTGTTTATATTAGAATTGTTTATAATAGAATTGTTTATATTAGAATTGTTTATATTAGAATTGTTTATATTAGAATTGTTTATATTAGAATTTTTTATATTATTTTGTTTATAATAGAATCGTTTATATTAGAATCGTTTATATTAGAATTGTTTATATTAGAATTGTTTATATTAGAATTGTTTATATTAGAATAGTTTATATTAGAATTGTTTATATTAGAATTTTTTATATTATTTTGTTTATAATAGAATTGTTTATATTAGAATTGTTTATATTAGAATTGTTTATATTAGAATTGTTTATATTAGAATTGTTTATATTAGAATTGTTTATATTAGAATTGTTTATATTAGAATAGTTTATATTAGAATTGTTTATATTAGAATTGTTTATATTAGAATTGTTTATATTAGAATTGTTTATATTAGAATTGTTTATATTAGAATTGTTTATATTAGAATAGTTTATATTAGAATTGTTTATATTAGAATTGTTTATATTAGAATAGTTTATATTAGAATTGTTTATATTAGAATTGTTTATATTAGAATCGTTTATATTAGAATAGTTTATATTAGAATTGTTTATATTAGAATTGTTTATATTAGAATTGTTTATATTAGAATTGTTTATATTAGAATTGTTTATATTAGAATTGTTTATATTAGAATTGTTTATATAAGAATTGTTTATATTAGAATTGTTTATATTAGAATCGATTACATTAGAATTGTTTATATTAGAATAGTTTATATTAGAATCGTTTATATTAGAATGGTTTATATTCAAATAGTTTATATTAGAATCGTTTATATTAGAATTGTTTATATTAGAATCGTTTATATTAGAATTTTTTATATTATTTTGTTTATATTAGAATTGTTTATATTATTTTGTTTATATTAGAATTGTTTATATTAGAATTGTGTATATTAGAATAGTTTATATTAGAATTGTTTATATTAGAATTGTTTATATTATTTTGTTTATATTAGAATTGTTTATATTAGAATTGTTTATATTAGAATTGTTTATATTAAAATTGTTTATATTAGAATCGTTTATATTAGAATTGTTTATATTAGAATTGTTTATATTAGAATTTTTTATATGAGAATCGTTTATATTAGAATTGTTTATATTAGAATTGTTTATATTAGGATTGTTTATATTACAATTGTTTATATTAGAATCGTTTATATTAGAATTGTTTATATTAGAATTGTTTATATTAGAATTGTTTATATTAGAATCGTTTATATTAGAATCGTTTATATTAGAATTTTTTATATGAGAATCGTTTATATTAGAATTGTTTATATTAGAATCGTTTATATTCAAATCGTTTATATTAGAATTGTTTATATTAGAATTGTTTATATTAGAATCGTTTATATTAGAATCGTTTATATTCGAATCATTTATATTAGAATTGTTTATATTAGAATTCTTTATATTAGAATTGTTTATATTATAATCGTTTATATTAGAATTGTTTATATTAGAATCGTTTATATTAGAATTGTGTATATTAGAATCGTTTATATTAGAATCGTTTATATTAGAATCGTTTATATTAGAATTGTCTATATTGGCATTGTTTATATTAGAATTGTTTGTATTAGAATTGTTTATATTAGAATCGTTTATATTAGAATCGTTTATATTAGAATCGTTTTTATTAGAATCGTTTATATTAGAATCGTTTATATTCAAATCCTTTATATTAGAATCGTTTATATATGAATCGTTTATATTAGAATTGTTTATATTAGAATCATTTATATTAGAATTGTTTATATTAGAATCATTTATATTCGAATCGTTTATATTAGAATTGTTTATAATCGAATCATTTATATTAGAATTGTTTATATTAGAATCGTTTTTATTAGAATTGTTTATATTCAAATCGTTTGTATTAGAATTGTTTATATTAGAATCATTTATATTAGAATCGTTTATATTAGAATTGTGTATATTAGAATCGTTTATATTAGAATTGTTTATACACGAAACGCTGATATTAGAATCGTTTATTTTAGAATTGTTTATATTCGAATCGTTTATATTATAATTGTTTATATTCGAATCGCTTATATTAGAATAGTTTATATTAGAATAGTTTATATTAGAATCGTTTATATTAGGATAGTTTGTATATGAATCGTTTATATTAGAATTGTCTATATTAGAATTGTTTATATTCGAATCGTTTATATTAGAATCGTTTATATTAGAATCGTGTATATTAAAATCATTTATATTAGAATAGTTTATATTAGAATAGTTTATATTAGAATCGTTTATATTAGAATTGTTTATATTAGAATAGTTTATATTAGAATTGTTTATATTCAAATCCTTTATATTAGAATTGTGTATATTAGAATAGTTTATATTAGAATTGTTTATAGTAGAATTGTTTATATTAAAATCGTTTATATTAGAATTGTTTATATTAGAATCGTTTATATTATAATCGTTTATATTAGAATCGTTTATATATGAATTGCTTATATTAGAATAGTTTATATTAGAATTGTTTATATAAGAATAGTTTTTATTAGAATAGTTAATATTAGACTTGTTTATATTACAATCGTTTATATTTGAATCGTTTATATTAGAATCGTTTATATTAAAATCATTTATATTAGAATAGTTTATATTAGAATCGTTTATATTCAAATCGTTTATATTACAATCGTTTATATTCAAATCGTTTATAATAGAATAGTTTATATTCAAATAGTTTATATTAGAATAGTTTATATTAGAATTGTTTATATTAGAATCGTTTATATTAGAATCGTTTATAATAGAATCGTTTATATTAGAATTGTTTATATTAGAATCGTTTATATTAGAATAGTTTATATTAGAATCGTTTATATTGAAATCGTTTATATTACAATCGTTTATATTCAAATCGTTTATAATAGAATAGTTTATATTCAAATAGTTTATATTAGAATAGTTTATATTAGAATAGTTTATATTAGAATAGTTTATATTAGAATTGTTTATATTAGAATTGTTTATATTAGAATCGTTTATAATAGAATCGTTTATATTAGAATTGTTTATATCCGAATAGTTTATATTAGAATTGTTTATATTAAAATCGTTTATATTCAAATAGGTTATATTCGAATCGTTTATATTAGAATCGTTTATATTAGAATAGTTTATATTCAAATAGTTTATATTAGAATCGTTTATATTAGAATAGTCTATACTAGAATCGTTTATATTAGAATCGTTTATATTAGAATTGTTTATATTAGAATAGTTTATATTAGAATCGTTTATATTAGAATCGTTTATATTAGAATCGTTTATATTAGAATTGTTTATATTAGAATAGTTTATATTAGAATCGTGTATATTCGAATCGTTTATATTAGAATCGTTTATATTAGAATAGTTTATATTAGAATTGTTTATATTAGAATTGTTTATATTAGAATCGTTTATATTAGAGTTGTTTATATTAGAATCGTTTATATTAGAATTGTTTATATTAGAATAGTTTATATTCAAATAGTGTATATTAGAACCGTTTATATTCAAATCATTTATATTAGAATAGTTTATATTAGGATTGTTTATATTACAATTGCTTATATTAGAATCGTTTATATTAGAATCGTTTATATTAGAATCGTTTATCTTAAAATTATTTCTATTAGAATAGTTTATATTCGAATACTTTATATTCAAATCGTTTATATTAGAATCGTTTATATTAGAATTGTTTATATTCGAATTGTTTATATTCGAATTGTTTATATTAGAATTGTTTATATTAGAATTGTTTATATTAGAATTGTTTATATTAGAATCGATTACATTAGAATTGTTTATATTAGAATAGTTTATATTAGAATCGTTTATATTAGAATGGTTTATATTCAAATAGTTTATATTAGAATCGTTTATATTAGAATTGTTTATATTAGAATTGTTTATATTAGAATTGTTTATATTAGAATTGTTTATATTAGAATTGTTTATATTAGAATCGATTACATTAGAATTGTTTATATTAGAATAGTTTATATTAGAATCGTTTATATTAGAATGGTTTATATTCAAATAGTTTATATTAGAATCGTTTATATTAGAATCGTTTATATTAGAATTGTTTATATTCGAATAGTTTATTTTAGAATGGTTTATATTAGAATCGTTTATATTAGAATCGTTTATATTAGAATTGTTTATATTAGAATTGTTTATATTAGAATTGTTTATATTGGAGTCGTTTATATTAGAATGGTTTATATTAGAATTGTTTATATTAGAATTGTTTATATTAGAATTGTTTATATTAGAATGGTTTATATTAGAATTGTTTATATTAGAATTGTTTATATTAGAATTGTTTATATTAGAATTGTTTATATTAGAATTGTTTATATTAGAATTGTTTATATTAGAATTGTTTATATTGGAGTCGTTTATATTAGAATTGTTTATATTAGAATTGTTTATATTAGAATTGTTTATATTAGAATTGTTTATATTAGAATTGTTTATATTAGAATCGTTTATATTAGAATTGTTTATATTAGAATTGTTTATATTAGAATTGTTTATATTAGAATTGTTTATATTGGAGTCGTTTATATTAGAATTGTTTATATTAGAATTGTTTATATTAGAATTGTTTATATTAGAATCGTTTATATTAGAATTGTTTATATTAGAATTGTTTATATTAGAATCGTTTATATTAGAATTGTTTATATTAGAATTGTTTATATTAGAATCGTTTATATTAGAATTGTTTATATTAGAATCGTTTATATTAGAATTGTTTATATTAGAATTGTTTATATTAGAATTGTTTATATTAGAATTGTTTATATTAGAATTGTTTATATTAGAATTGTTTATATTAGAATTGTTTATATTCCAATAGTTTATATTAGAATTGTTTATATTAGAATTGTTTATATTAGAATTGTTTATATTAGAATTGTTTATATTAGAATTTTTTATATTAGAATTGTTTATATTAGAATTGTTTATATTAGAATTGTTTATATTAGAATTGTTTATATTAGAATTGTTTATATTAGAATTGTTTATATTAGAATCGTTTTTATTAGAATTGTTTATATTAGAATCGTTTTTTATTAGAATCGTTTATATTAGAATCGTTTATATTAGAATCGTTTATATTAGAATCGTTTATATTAGAATCGTTTTTGTTAGAATCGTTTTTATTAGAATTGTTTATATTAGAATTGTTTATATTATAATCGTTTATATAAGAATCGTTTATATTAAAATTGTTTATATTAGAATCGTTTATATTAGAATAGTTTATATTAGGATCGTTGATATTAGAATCGTTTTAAAACAACGATGTCCTTTCAGAACGTTGAATACAAGATGGGAAAAAAGAAAAGCAAATTCGCAGAATTTTATTATTTCAATTCGAGTTAAGCTGAAAAGGTGCTGAAACAGCTTGCAATATAATAAAGCGTTTGGCCCCGAAACCACAACTGAACGCACAAATGGTGGTTTAAAAAATTTTGTGGTGGCGACAAGACTCTTGAAGATGATGATCGTAGTGGTCAACCATCAAATGTTGATAACAATTAATTAAGAGCCTAAGTCGAAACTGATCCACGCACAACTTTCTGAGAACTTTCTTCTGAAGTAGATATAGCGTATACGACGATTTCCAATCACTTTAGAGAGATTGGAAAGACAAAAAAAAACTTGATAAATGGGTGCTTAACGAATTTGAATGCCAACCAAAATAGACGCAGTTGTGAAGTTTCATCTTTCCTTCTTTTACGCAACAAGAACGACCCGTTTCTCGACCGGGTTGTAACTTGCAATGCAAAATGGGTTCATTTACAACAATTGGTGACGATCAATTCAATTGTTAGACGTTGAAGAAGCTCCATGACACTTCATGAAGCCAGAGTTGCACCAAAAGAAGGCGATGCTGACTCATTCATTACAGATTTTTTTTATGCACATGAAACTATTATGGCGGCGAAGTACTGGCAAAACATTTTAACACGACACTCGCTAATTCCACTTGAAATACTTGGAAGAAAAATTAAAATAATAAACATTTCTTTCATGGGTTTCTTTTAGACACCATACAAAAAACTTTAGCATTCATTCATATTCTTTTATGCATTATCCTGAGATATGACACGGTGCGCTATGATAGATTTTTGTCTCCTCAACACCAAAGCCAACAGAGTCTAAGTCATTGTTAGAATGACCTTTTTCCTGTTGGCTGAGCTTTAGCTTTAGTACTGTGCAGTTCTAGGAGGTCTACCCTCCCAGGCTTTGCTTTCTCCTTTTGAGCAGAGATTAGTTTATCACAAATCGTATAAGATACTCTGACCAGGGAATGCCAACAGGGCTGGCCAGGCATTTATTTGCATGCCAGATTGTTCTTCTTCTAGGATGCTGGCTTTTCAAATTTTTTATCCATGGGAGGTAGATAAATAACTTGACATGATCACAGACTTGGTCCGAATGAAGGCCGGTTTTATGGAGATTTTTGTGTAGAACGTCTGACAATTTCATCAAACCTTCTTTTGTATTTTTCCGGTGACATCTAGTGTAACGGCAAATTTTCTCATCAACTCCCATTTTCCGACTATTGTTTTACCATGGGAGGGAGACAAATAACTTGACACGAGCATGGGCTTGGTTTGAGTGGAGGCCAGTTTTA